>NC_080688.1:61859948-62166948 GCF_030445035.2 Dasypus novemcinctus
CATCAGTCGGTGAACGGATTATATGTGTGTCTATGTGTATATCAGCAGTTTTAAAAAGCATGAACTATTGATGTCATTTTTATAGACTTTATTCCTCGTTGATATTTCCATACCCTCCATTTCTGCAAACATTTTTAACATATTTATTTACAGTCTGTATCTGAAAATTCTATTGTCTAATGCCTTTGAGGACCTTAAACTGTTGCTTATTGTCTGTTGACTCTTTCACGGTAACTTGCTTCCTCAGATATTTTTGTAAACTCCTATCTTAAGCTCACATTTGGCTTAGTTAGACATGTAGGAATCCCAAGGATTGGATTTAAGGATGCATCTTTCCAGAGAGGATGTGATTTTACTTCTCCATGCTGGAAATGCTTCTGGCACAATACTTTATAATCTTAATTTCTCAGCTTGGGGTTTCTTTGGACCATAAGATAGTATAAATTCAAATCCAAAACCTATATTAATATAGAGTTTAGGTGTGAATTCTCCAGAGATTTTGTTTTTCCACCTCAAGCCATGGCAGAAACAGACAAGTTATCTTATGACAATCTTTCTTTTCCAGCATTTGGATATTTTTCTAGACCATTCATTCCCTAAGGATACACATAGTTATTTAATGGACCTGGTTTAATGCTGGGCTCTCAAGTCCCTTTCCTCACCTCACCGAGGCCCAAAGCCTGGCCTCCTGTCCACTGTGTGTCCTTTAACACGAGGCTCTCAGGTTCTGGAATCAGCAACAGGCCTCTCCAGGGTGGTCAGGACTCCAGCATCAGTTTAAGAGTCTGTTTCCTGCTTCATCTTCATCTTTGGTCACTGTGATTTTCTTTACTTTCTTGTGTGTTCATCTGTTCACGTAAAAATACTTGCTTTTATTTTTATCCAGGATTTTTGGTATTTTGTGGTGGGAAGATTTTAGAGTCTTGAGTTCACTACAGTGCCAGAGGGAAAGCCCTTTGTCTTTGCCACCACAATGAGATGCCGTGTTGGCTTTTGCTTTCTCTCTTTAACTTTCCCTTTATTTCCTGTATAACCCAACATGAAGATGCACTCAAACATCACAAGTCCTGTGCCAAGTGAGGGTGGGCTTCTGACAGCACCTGAGCAGCCAAGAACCCACACCCTGTCATGGCTCAGATGGTCTCCAGGTCAGAATCAGAGATTCGCCCACAACCCACAGATGTACCCTGGGCTCAGTGGGGTGACTCCTTTGGGGGGAATCTTAGACCAACTTCATAACTCTCCTCGGAAAGAAATGCTTGGGTCCAAAGGCTCATCCCACTATAACATTTTCAATAGAAACATCGAAAGCAAACCAGCTCACAGTTGGGCTGAGAGCAGAAATTCTGCAAGTATTTAATTTTCCTTCCCTCAATGCATTTCTGTTTTCAGAAAGAGCCCAGTCTCTTATCAGTATCTTTTCCTGGGAGAAGGACTAACTGTCACAGGATGAGGAGCCGCAGAGCCCATCAGTAGGTGTCCAGCGTGAAAGAATGATTTTCCTCTTTTGTACAGTCTCTTGTGCTTCCTGTAAGGTAATTACAAAGCAAGTTTTCAGGGGCAGAATTTTGGAGGGCCACCATTCCAGGAGGAGCCAAGAGAGAGAAGCTGAAGTGCTCCTACAATGAGTGCCACGGCTAGGCTGGGTGGGATTTGCCCACATGCTGGGTTCTGTTCCATGCATTGTATTTTAATGCATATACCAATCACACCTATTTGGAAGCACAAGAGCTTTAAAACCCCAGCTTTTCCATTACCAAATGTGGCAGAGGCCACTCCTGATCTAGTCCATATTCAGTCTCTCCTCCTTTCTTACAAATAGAATCTCAATTTGGCTAGGGCAATATTGGGTTCAGTTAAACTAAACTAAACTAAACAAGCCTCTATATCCCAGCCTCCCTTGCTTACTGGGATGACCATGGGACTAAGTACCAGCCACTGAGAAAAAAACAGGGGTTTTTTTTTGGGGGGGGGGGGGCAGGGGGCTGAAACTTCTAGGAAAACTGTTCAGAGGCAATGATTCAGCTGTCATGTGCCTTCTCCCTTTCACTCTATTAAACTTCTTGCCTGAACCGAGATATGGCGGTTTCTCCTCCTGCAGCCAAATTGAGAGCTTGAGGATGAGGCTCCTGCTAAGAATGGTAGAGAAAAAAAAACAAGAGGTACTCTTTTTTCTTTTTTGTCTTTATTTATTTTTTTAATGTTACATTCAAAAAATATGAGGTCCCCATATACCCACCACCCCCCTCACCCCACTCCTCCCCCCATAGCAACAATCTCCTCCATCATCATGAGATATTCATTGCATTTGGTGAGTACATTTCTGAGCACTGCTGCACCTCATGGTCAATGGTCCACATCTTGCCCACACTCTCCCACGTTCCATCCAGTGGGCCATGGGAGGGCATACAATGACTGGTAACTGTCCCTGCAGCATCACCCAGGACAACTCCAAGTCCCAAAAAGGCTTCCACATCTCATTTCTTCCTCCCATTCCCCACACTCAGCAGCCACCATGGCCACTTTCTCCACACCTATGCCACATTTTCTTCTATTACTAATCACAATAGTTCATGAATAGAATATCAGTAAGTCCACTCTAATCCGTATTCCATTCCTCCATCCTGTGGACCTTGGAATGGTTGTGTCCACTCCACATCTATATCAAGAGGGGGCTTAGATTCCACATGGATGCTGGGTGCAATCCTCCTGCTTTCAGTAGTAGGCACTCTTGGCTCCATGGTGTGGTGGTTGACCTTCTTCAACTCCATGTTAGCTGAGTAGGGTAAGTCCAATAAACCAGAGTGTAGGAGCTGAAGTCTGTTGAGGCTTAGGGCCTGGCTATCATATGGTCAGTCCAGAGATTCAGATCCCCTGGGTATATATTAAACCCCAGCATCAACTACAGTTCTGGTAAAAGTAACAGGAGAGGCTTGTGAAAAATAATCACATCTAAGTCCAGCTCCATCACACAGAAACAAAAACTCCAAAGAAGGGCGAACTGTCATGGCACTGAACTCCATCTGCCATGACCATAGAACCTGTGGGTCTCTGTAGCCCACAGAAGAACCAACACCCAGGGTTGTATCTACTTTATCTGTCTCTGGGACTCTGCTGATGTGTGCATAAGGGCAACCCCTCTGATAACCTCCCAACTCTTTTTTGGAGACTCATAGCCATATAAACTTATTTGTCCTTTCCATTTCCCCCTTGATTTAGGTCAAAAAGCATTTTTAACTCCTGGTATTATATGTAGACTGAGATATTCTGCTGGTCCTAGTTGACCCTTTCATTCAAGGTCATTTTCTAGTTACATCATCAGCTGGTACTTGATAGTAATCCCTCGATGCCAGGGAGGCTCATCCCCAGGAGTCATGTCCCACGCTGAGAGGAAGGCAAAGCATTTGCATGCTGAGTTTGGTTTTGAGACTGGCCACATTTGAGCAACTCAGAGGCTCTCAGAAGGTAACTCTTAGGCACCCTGCAGCTCTAGGCCTTGTTCTTATTTCAGGTGCACAGGCTCACAAGCATAGTCATTAGTATCAAGGGCTCATTGTTGGACCTTCATTATTTTTTGGTCTTTGCCATTGTACTTAGGGGATTGTTGCTGTTCCTTTAGGGACTGTGATAGAGCTACCCTGGCTAGGAACTCAGCACTCCCTCAGTTGTTGTTTTTAATTGTATCCACTATGAAAATATCCAAAGATTTTTATGTACCCTGGATATATGCCCTGTAGAACTCCCTGCCAACCATGTGTCCCCTGTCAATAACATCCCACACCAGTATTCCTCCCCTGCCATTGTTGAACCTCTCTGTGATCTAAAACTTCCTGAAAAGTGAAGCCCAATATATTGCCAGGTTCCCTTAATAGTAAAATGGAATATAGCAATGAGTTTAAAGGTTAGATATAGAATACATATTAATTTGGAAAAATTATGGTAAAAATAAATTGGGGTATCAAAAAATTTAAAAATGCAAAATCTTTGTTTTTGATGTTTTGCCTTCCATCACTGCAATAAGTGTTGCCCTGTATGCAAATTGGCAAGGCAACTACTTCCATCTTTTCCTCAGTGTCTATGTCCTATCTTTTTCATTTCATTTTTCTAATTATTAAGCTTATCTTCTCAAGAGTTTTAGATCACAGTAATTCATATATACAATATACAGTACTCCCACATATCCATATAAAGCCTTTTCCCTTCCACAGCAATAATCATTTTACATATTCATACTATATTTACTGAAACTGATGTACAGATATTGAGACAATAGCTTTCAAACAAGGTAACATTTGTGTTTACATTGTGGTTTATATTTTAGACTATACAATTTTCTAAATTTTTAGTTATCTTATGTTTTACATTATGATTTACATTTTAGCCTATCAGCCCCTATATATTTTTGGTGTAATTTTACATGTCTTATATCCATCCTTGCGTATTCTTGTGAAACACTTCTATTGCCCACACAGTTACATTGGTTCCATCTATTCAATACCTCTTTCCCCCTCCCCTTAGGGCCCAGTGACAGTCAATCTTCATTGTTTGAAGGGCCATGTTCAGAGATACTTGCAACAGCGATGAGGGCTTGACATGCTCAAATGCCCTAATGCACTGGGAGCCACCATTTCTCTTGAGAGATACAGTTCCCTCTATTTGATGGCATCAGTCCTTCCCAGGATGTGGGTATACCTTCACTCTCATTATATGGGTCTCTATCCAATGATATAACCCACTATAGCAAAATGAGCATTCACATACTCCCTAGGAGCCTGTCCTGCATCAGATTATCCCCTTTAAGCAACTTAAACAGGTAACTTTCCTTATTATATTTTTGAAAAGGTTTTCTCAGCATTATACTCTCAACCAAATACCTGCCATTTCCTATGTTCGTATGTTGCCCCACCCTCCTCCCAATTTCTTGGGCAATATTACCCATCCTCCCATCCCTAGCCCCCCTCAAGCCCACAAAGCCCCACCCAAAGGTAACCCTATGCCCCCATTTTATCCCTTCCTTGTACAAATACTTACCTCCAACTTATCATAGATTCCACCATGTAGGTGTCAGCTTACGTCCTTCCTATAGCCCCCAATTTCCTGAAAGCCTATCATCCAGTCTCTAGCTCTCTGAGGCAGCTTGGTTTACTTATTTCATATCATTGAGGTCATGTAGTATTTGTCCTTCAATGCCCGGGTTGCATTGAACATAAGGTTCTCAAGATTCATCCATGTTATCACGTGTGTTTGTAGTGTATTTGTTCATAAAGCCGAGTAGTATTCCATGGTATGTATATACCACATTTTATTGATCCATTCATCTGTTGATGGGCATTTGGGTTGATTCCAACTTTTGGCAATAGTGAACAATGCTGCTATGAACATTGGTGTGCATATATCGATTTGTGTCCTTGTTTTCAGTCTGTTGGTATATACCCAGCAGTGGAATTGCTGGGTCATATGGCAAATCTATGGCTAGTTTTTTGAGAAACCGCCAAACTGTCCTCCAGAATGGTTGGATCCTTCTGCGTTCCCACCAGCAGTAAATGAGAGTTCCCATTCCTCCACATCCTCTCCAGCATTTGTAGTCTTCTGTTTTATTCATAGCTGCCAATCTTATGGGAGTAAGATGGTATCCCATTGTAGTTTTGATTTGCATTCCCCTGATAGCTAGAGATTTGGAGCATTTTTTCATGTGCTTTTTAGCCATTTGTATTTCTTCTTTGGAGAAGTGTCTGTTTAAATCTTTTTCCCATTTTTTAAATGGGTTGTTTGTCTTTTTATTTTCAAGATATAGGAGTTATTTATATATGCAAGTTATAAGTCTCCTATCCAATATATGGTTACCAAATATTTTCTCCCATTGTGTAGGCTCTCTTTTCACTTTCTTGACAAACTCCTTTGAGGTGCAGAAGGCTTTAATTTTGAGGAGGTCCCATGTATCTATTTGTTCTTTTGCTGCTCATGCTTTTGGTGTGAAGTTCATGAAGCCATTTCCTATTACAAGGTCTTATATATGCTTCCCTACACTGCTTTCCAAAGTCTTTATGGTCTTGGCTCTTATATTTAAGTCTTTGATCCATCTTGAGTTGATTTTTATATAAGGTGTGAGACAGTAATCCTCTTTCATTCTTTTACATATGGATATCCAGTTCTCCAGGCACCATTTGTTGAATATGCCATTCTCTCCCAGTTGAGAAGGTTTGGTGGCTTTATTGAATATTATAGGACTATATATATGAGGATCTATATCAGAACTCTCAATTCAGTTCCATTGGTCTGTATGTCTCTCCTTGTGCCAATACCATGCTGTTTTCACTACTGTAGCTTTGTGGTATGTTTTGAAGTCAGGTAGTGTTATTCCTCCAATTTCGTTTTTCTTTTTCAATATGTCTTTGGCTATTTGGGGCCTCTTTCCTTTCCAAGTAAATTTCATAGCTAGTTTTTCTAGTTCCTTAAAGAATGCTGTGTTGATTTTTATTGGGATTGCATTGCATGTGTAGATCAGTTTTGGTAGGATAGACATCTTAATAATATTTAGTCTTCCTATCCATGAACAGAGAATATTCTTCCATTTATTTAGGTCTTCTTTGATTTCCTTGAACAGTCTTGTGTAGTTCTCTGTGTATAAGTTTTTTACATCTTTAGTTAAATTTATTCCTAGGTATTTGATTTTTTTTATTTACTATTGTAAATGGTATTTGTTTCTTGATTTCCTCCTGATCTTGTTCATTATTGGTATACAGAAATGCTACTGATTTTTGCACATTGATCTTATAACCTGCAACTTTACTAAACTCATTTATGAGTTCTAGAAGCTTTGTTGTAGACCTCTCAGGGTTTTCTATGTATAGGATCATGTCATCTGCAAATAATGAAATTTTGACTTCTTCCTTTCCAATTTGAATGCCTTTTATATCTGGTTCTTGCCTCAGTGCTTGAGCAAGTGCTTCTAAGACAATGTTAAATAGAAGGAGAGAGAGTGGGCATCCTTGTCTTGTTCCTGATCTTAGAGGGAAGGATTTTAGGATTTCACCATTGTAAACGATGTTGGCTGTGGGTTTTTCATATATACTCTTTAGCATGTTCAGAAAATTTGCTTGTATTCTGATCTTTTGGAGTGTTTTTATCAAGAAAGGGTGCTGTATTTTGTCAAATGCTTTTTCTGCATCTATAGATATATTCACGTGATTTTTTTTTCCTTCAATCTGTTTATATGGTATATTACTTGATTGATTTTCTTGTGTTGAACCATCCTTGCATACCCAGAATGAATCCTACTTGGTCATGGTGTATAATTCATTTAATGTGTTGTTGAATACGGTTAGCAAGTATTTTGTTGAGGATTTTTGCATCTAGGTTCATCAGAGAAATTGGTCTGTAATTTTCCTTTCTTGTGGTGTCTTTGTTTGGCTTTGGTACTAGGGTAATGTTGGCATCATAGAATGAGTTAGGTAATGTTCCTTCTGTTTCAATTTTTTGGAAGAGTTTCATCAGGATTGGTGTTAGTTCTTTCCAGAATGTTTTGAAGAATTCACCTGTGAAGCCATCTGGCCCCGGGCTCTTCTTAGTTGGGAAATTTTTAATGACTGATTCTATCTCTTTACATGTGATTGGTTTGTTGAGATCATCAATTTCTTCTTTCATCAATATAGGCTGCTTATGTGTTTCTAGGAATTTGTCCATTTCCTCTGAATTGTCATTTTTGTTGGAATATAGTTTTTCAAAGTATCCTCTTAAGATAGTCTTTATTTCTGTGGGGTCAGTGGTGATACCTCCTTTCTCATTTCTTATTTTGTGTATTTGCATTTTCTCTCTTTTTTTCTTTGTTAATCTAGCTAAGGGTTTGTCAATTTCATTGATCTTCTTAAAGAACCAGCTCTTGGTTTTGTTTATCTTTTCAAGTGCTTTCTTATTTTCTATTTCACTTAGTTCTGCTCTTATCTTTGTTATTTCTTTCTTTCTTCTTCTTTTGGGGTTACTTTGTTGTTTTTTTACTAATACCTCCAAATATGCAGTTAATTCTTGAATTTTTGCTCTTTGTTCTTTTTTGATGTATGAATTTATGGCTATAGATTTCCCTCTCAGTAATGCTTTGGCTGCATCCCATAAGTTTTGGTATGTTGTTTATCATTTTCATTAGTCTCAAGGTAATTATTAATTTCTTTTGAGATTTCCTCTTTGACCCATTGTTTTTCTAAGAGTGTGCTGTTTAACTTCCATAACTTGGTGTGAAATCTGGGCCTCTGGCCCTTGCAGATTTCCAGCTTCACTCCACTGTGGTCAGAGATATTATTTTGTATGGTTTCGATCTTTCTGAATTCATTGAGCCTTTCTTTGTGGCCTAGCATATGGTCTATCTTGGAGAATGATCCATGTGCACTTGAGAAAAATGTATATCCTGCTGTATTCGGGTGTAATGATCTGTATATGTCTATTAGATCCAGCTCCTCTAATATACTGTTCAAAGTTTTTCTTTCTTTAGTGATTCTCTTTTGTGATGTTCTGGCCAAAGTTGATAGTGGTGTATTAAAATCTCCCACTATAATTGTAGAGGCATCTATTCTTTCACTTTGTTTTTCCAGTGTTTGCCTTACATATTTGGAAGCACCCTTGTTAGGAGTATAAATATTTATGATTGTTCGTTCTTTCACTAATATGTAGTATCCTTTGTCTCTCACAATTGTTTTGCATTTAAAGTCTATTTTGTCTGATATTAATATAGCTAATCCTGCCTTTTTTTGGTTATTGTTTGCTTTTAAGATTGTTTTCTAACCATTCACTTTCAACCTCCATGAATCCCTGGGTCTAAGATGTGTTTCTTGTAGACAGCATATAGATGGGTCCTATTTCCTTATCCAATCTCCCAGTCTGAATCTTTTGATAGGTGAGTTTAATCCATTGACATTCAGTGTTATTACTTTCAAGGAATTATTTATGTTAGCCATATTTTTATTGGACTTGTGTTTGTCATATTTTGTTTTTTTCCTTCTCTTTTTCTTTTTTGTTGCTCTTACACTCTCCTCCAACTCTGCCTCTCCTGTTTTTTCATTTCTTCCTGCAGAACTCCCTTTAGTATTTCTTGAAGGGCAGGGTTCTTGTTGGCATACTCTTTCAATTTCTGTTTATCTGTGAATATTTTGAACTCTCCATCGTTTTTGAATGCTAGTTTAGCTGGGTAGAGAATTCTTGGTTGGAAATTTTTTTCTTTTAGTACCTTGACTATATCATACCACTGCCTTCTTGCCTCCATGGTTTCAGATGAGAAATCAGCACTTAATCTTATGGAGCCTCCTTTGTATGTGATGGTTTTCTTTTCTCTTGCTGCTTTCAGAATTTTCTCTTTGTCTTGAGCATTGGATAACTTGACAAGTATATGTCTTGGGGTGGGCTTGTTGGGATTTATGATGTTTGGGGTGCATTGTGCTTCCTGAACATGTACATCCATCTCAGTAGATTTGGGAAGTTTTCAGCCATTATTTCCTCCAATACCCCTCCTGTCCCCTTTCCCTTCTCTTCTCCTTCTGGGATGCCTATAATACGTATGTTTGTGCATTTTGCATTGTCATTCAGGTCCCTAAGCCCTAGCTGAATTTTTTCTATCTTTTTATCGATCAGTTCTACTATCTGTTTGATTTCAGATGTACTGTCTTCCACATCGCTAATTCTCTCCTCTGCCTCTTCTAATCTGCTGCTATTTGCTGAGAGAGTATTTTTGATTTCTTGAACTGTGGTGTTCATCCCCATCATATCTGTTATCTTTTTGTGTATGTCTGCAATTTCCTCTCCAAGTGTTTTCTTCATATTGTTAATCTCTTCCTTTACTTCATTAAGTTGGTCTCTAATATATGCTTTGAGATCTTTAATTACTTGTCCGATGTTCTGCTCCCCTTCCTGGTTTTTAGTTTGTTCATTGGATTCAGTCATGTTTTCCTGATTATTGGTTTGGTTTGCAGTTTTTTATTGATGTCTGGTCATCATTTTATCTTGATTAGTTTAATTAGTTCCTTAGCTTCTTTGTCTAGTCTTGGGGATTAATTAGTTGTTGTTTTTGTGTAAGTGTTATGTCTTCTCTTTGTCACTTTGTTCTTCTTACTCTATTTTCTTGTTGTTGGCTAAGTTCACTTTGAAGGAAAATATTAGGGCTAGGGAAAGCAAAATGAGTAAGAAAAGAAATTGTGTAAAGTATTATTGGTAATAAATGTTAACAGAGCAACAATGTGAGATCTGGGAGAATGGATATTAGACTTATGTAAGTTGTGTAGAGTTATAGCAGTAAGTAGAGTATCTATAATGAGACAGTCAACTGAATATGGGGAGGAATATAGTATGATTTAAAAAGCCAGTGTTTTCATGAGAGAGGGAAAGAGGAAAGAAAGACAATAATATCAAGAGTGGATAAAAGACAGGAAACAGAACAAAGGTATTAGAAATTAAAAGTCAGACAATTTGGGGGCCAAAGAAAGGGAGGTGGAATGTAAGAGAGACAGTAGATGATGGAAGATAGCAAGATGTGGGGGAAAGGGAATAGTGTAGGTGGCCAAATTCAATTCACACAGAAAAGAGGAAATGGAGTATGAGGAAACACAGCAAATGTGAAGCGCTCCCTGCAGCACCTATTATATAAATAAAATAAGAAGAAAAAGAGAGAAAAGAAAAAAAAGAGAAGAAAAAAAGAGGGTGGGCAAAGAAAAGGGAGGGAAACAAGCAAGAAAAAGAAAAGGAGAAAAAAAACTAAACAAAAAAGGACCTTGGGGGAGAAAATGGGAGAAAAGACCAGGAGATAATGCAATATTAGCAACCAAGACAAAAGAAAAAAGAAAAAAAACACAAACACTGAGGGCTAGGATAGTCAAGGACCTCAGATGGACCTCAGGGCGCAGTGGATTCAGGGATGGGAAATCTGTGATATTGCAGACTCAAGGTGTGTGAGTCTCTGGAGCATGGACCACCAGGGTTTAGGGGACACAGACCTGGGAACCAGGCATCCAGTTAACAGGGGGCCTGGGAGCACTGCAGTACAACACAGCCTTCAGGGATCCCTGCAGCTGGGCGCCAGCCCTAGGGGGAGGGGTTTCGCCAGCAAACTCTGACCTCCACGTCAGAAACCCAAAATTCCACCTCTCACAAGAATCTCTTCTGTCACTGTCTCACCAAGTTGACATCCAGACATCTCCTGCCCTGCAAGCCCCTGAAACAGCCCGCTCAGGATTTGGGAACACCCCACACAACAAAGATCCCAGGGATTGCCATGGCCCGGCTGCCAGCCCTAGGAGGAGGGTCTCCAGCCAGAACATCTGACCTCCGCATCAGAAACCCAAAATTCCACCTCTCGCAAGAATCTACTCTGTCACTGTCTCACCAAATCGACTTCCAGACACCTCCCGCCCTGCAAGCCCCCAAAACAGCCCACTCAGGGCTTGGGAACTCCCCAGCACAGCAAAGCCTTCTGGAATCACCACCATCGGGCCGCCAGCCCCAGGGGGAAGGGTCCCACGCACAACCCCGACTTCTGTGAAAGAGACCCAAAATTCTACCTCTTGCAGGAATCTCCTCTGTCACCGTCCCACCAAATCAATGTCCAGACACCCCCTGCCCTGCAAACACCCAAAATAGCCCAGTCCAGCAGGACTCCAACCCTACTCCTAGAGGTACTCTTGAATGCCTGATGACATTGGGAGTTACCATAGCAGCCCTGAATTGCCTTGTTATGTGCTCTCACAAATAAGTCTCTGCCTTGTTTAAACACTGGTTTTTCAGTTCTCTGTGACTAATGCCAAACACAATTCCTAACTCATACCATTAAATGTATCTCATTAAGTATATCTAAAAAACCATTGCCTAATTCAAGATGATGAAAATTTACACCTATGTTGTGAGGTAGAAATTTAACTTCATTATTTTGCATGTAGATATCCAGTTGCCCCAGCACCATTTGTCGAAAAGACTATTCTTTCCCATTTATCGGAATTTATTCCAAAGCCCAGAAGAATCTTCAGTTTACACTCCTGTTGCCCTAAGGAAGTATTTTTAAACAGGTATATCATGGACCCTGGCATGCAGGATCTTAAATGTGGAACAAAAATAAGAAAAAACTTGCATAGTCTCACAAGATCCAGGACATTAAGCCAAATACAGTTAAACATCTTTCTTTACTGTCAGTTCCTGAAAGACTTGAATACAGTGTGCCTCCACGAATCTCTCACCCTTACTTTATTGTAGGAGGCTTTTCTGAGACCATTTAGTAGCATCTCTATGAACACTCTTTCAGTAACTCAAGTTTCAGATCCACACTTTGGGGGGAATAGGCTTATTAACTTGAAAATTACTGAATTCTAAATTTGCTCTTCGAAAACTTAGGCCACCAGGGTGGTTGGGGGTTGTATAGAGTTGTATCTTTTCTCTTTTACCAGGTCAGAGCAGAAATAAAACAGTAACCTGTGAATTCCTCTAGGTTCCTTTTGGAAAGTGGATGGAGACCTACTTTTTTAGTTTACTGCTAAAGAATTAAAATGTTTAAAGCTAAAAATTAAGCACTGATTTTTTTAAAAGTGTGGTCCAAGAACCAGCTGCATCAGCAGCACTGGGATGTGGCTAAAATAGAGAACACTGGGGCTCTTTCAGACCTAATAATCAGAAACTCTGGGCCTGGAGCCCAGTCTCTGCATTCTCCAGATGCCCTAGAGATTTTTTTGCCCACCAAAGTTTGAAAATGCCTGTTCATTCTTGGATAAAGAGATAGAGTCCGTGGAGCTACCGGAGCAGAGGCTGGCAGGTCCCTAGGCTCAAGATGGCGCTTTCTGCACATCCTGTCCTTTCCCTCCCCATCTCCACCGCCCACGTCTTGACGTCTTGGCCCTTCTGCAGCTTAACACCGACTGTGTAGTCCAAGTAATCACTCCGGGGCACTGAGCTCCTCTTAGCTTGCCACACCTTTAAAATATCACTAGAGGGCGCCAGAGCATCTCCAAAAGCCGGCACTGGTCTTCCTTTCCTCCTCACTGGCCTTTTCCATGGCAGGCTCTCGCATCTCTGATTTTCCAGCCTATCCCCACGTAACTGAGTCCCCAAAAGACAGCAAATCACACAGGAGTGCATAGCTGCTAAGAAGAGCGCGTCATAGTTGTGAAATCTGGGCAATTCTTCTAATGCTTCCAAGGCCCACGTTCGCATCCTAACAAGGAAATAATGACTTGTTATTGTAGTTCTTTTTAGAGTTAAAAGAGAAGTAAAGGCAGTGGACTTGGCCCAGTGGTTAGGGCGTCCGTCTACCACATGGGAGGTTCGCGGTTCAAACACCGGGCCTCCTTGACCTGTGTGGAGCTGGTCCATGCGCAGTGCTGATGCGCACAAGGAGTGCCGTGCCACGCAGGGGTGTCCCCCACATAGGGGAGCCCCACACGCAAGGAGTGCACCCCGTAAGGAGAGCCACCCAGCACAAAAGAAAGCGCAGCCTGCCCAGGAATGGCACCGCACACATGGAGAGCTGATACAACAAGATGATGCAACAAAAAGAAACACAGATTCCCATGCTGCTGACAACAACAGAAGTGGAAGACCCAGCAAATAGACACAGAGAACAGACAAGGGGGGGGAGGGGGAGGGGAGATAAATAAATAAATCTTTTAAAATAAAATGAAAGAGAAGTAAAGTAATAGAGGTGAAGTTCGCTTATCCTGGCCTTTGTTCTACCACAAGGCAGAAATTCCATTGCCAGGAAACTGGAAAGTTGGAATTGCAAAAGTAAATATTCAGGGAAACGGATGTGCCTCAAGTGATCGGGTCTTCCGCCTACCATATGGGAGAACCCGGGTTCAATCCCTGCAGCCTCCTGGTAAAGGTGTGCCCGTGCACTGAGTCAAGGACCTGCACAAACGAGTCATGCAGCAAGATGATGATGCAACGAAAGAGAGATGAAGGGGAGGGTCAAGGTGAGGTACAACAGAAACCAGGAAGTGGGGTGACGCAAGTGACAGGGAACCTCTCTCTACATCATAGGTCCCCAGGATCGAATCCTGGTGAATCCTAGAGGAGAAAAGAGAAGACAAAAAAAAAAGGAGAAATAGACACAGAAGATCACACAATGAATGGACACAGACAGCAAAAATAGCATGGCAGGGAGAGGGGGAGGAGGGGCAGGGGAAAAAGTAAGTAAAAATAGATATATGGGGCTTTAGCAAAATAAAAACAGAACTTTAAAAAAAAGTAAATATTCATTCAATTCTGTTATTAACAAATCTAAATTCATCCTTGGCTGTCTTTCATTTACCCAGAAACCTTTCCATCCCCTGTAATTTTTCACCCTGACCTTGTAATGTTACTTGCCGCCCAGTTCACAACAGCCAGTGGTGAGCAGAAGAGCACTTGTTAGCAAAGAGGAGCCTCCCTCCAACAAAGCTGCTCAGCATTCCTTCTCCAGGCTGTTACGCTGTTGTCGAATTTGAGAGAGGTTCAATTATTTGTGTATAGAAAGGCCAGGACTCAGGAATGATTTTGAGAAGGAAAAATGGTTTATTGACCACCAGCCGGACTCAAGAGATTTCTGTTTCAAACCCTAGCCGGGAACAAGATCTGTACGTTCCTTTTATACAGGGTGGGGAGTCAAATGGTGCTTTTATCAAAGAAAACTACTTTCTTTGTTAGTTAAGTCTTTGCCTGAGTACCAGATAGGTTTTGAATTAACATACCGCCCACATTTCAGGTGAGCTTGAATTAGCATGTTGCCCACATTCCCTCTGGATGCAACCTTGAATACACATTTAGTCTTACATCCTTTCTGAACATTCAAAGCCCATATCACTTAACTGGATTTCTAGAGACTAGGCACACTTGGATACAGAATTAAAGGATTTTGAATTTATGCACAGGCTATATTACATTTCCCATCTGAGGCCAAGTCCAAGTTCCCTTAAGCTTGGGCATCACCACCATCAGAGTTTCCCTGGACTGACTGGTATATATAGAGAGTTTGCATTGCTAAATGGCCTCCCAGGACTGGAGTCGTTGCCATGGTTACCAAGGGCAGGGCTGCAGCCTCTCACCATCCCACACCCACAAGTCAGGACAGACAGCTTAGGCTAAGGTTATCTCCCAAGAGACAAAGAGCCTCCCACCCATAGCCCACATCAATGCTAGTTACTAAAGAAAATTAGATGTCATTCAAATGTTAGCCCCTAATTAATCGTGCTATAATTAGCGTGGCGATCATTCAGTCCGAGAGGACGATTACCATAATAGGCATTCCAATAAGTGGAGGTGCAGTGGAGGTGGAGGTGGTAGTGGTGGACTCTCCTTCTCATCCTTCAAAGCTTCCTGAAGGATAAAGCCCAAACCTCTGAGCTCGGAAGACAAGGCCCATCACGGCCCAGCTGCCTGCTGCACCTCACCAGCCACCCACATGCTTACTCCCTCCCTCACTCACTCAACTCTTCCAGATTTCTGAGCCTCCAACATAATGCACCAGAATTGTCTTTTGTCTTTGTGCATGCTAGTCTTGTCATCCCTTTCTTCCATTGTTCATCAAAGACACTCCTATTCAGTCTCCAAAACCCACCTCAAATGTTCACCAGCATCTTCTGTGAAGACTTCTCGGATTCTCAAGGCAAAGTTCAGGTTTCTTCCTCTACATTTGCTGTGTGTTTTATCCTAACCCTTCTGGTCTGACTTTGTAACAGGCTGATGGTCTGTCCCTGCCCACCAGTGGCCTTTCAATGCACCTCTTGAGGGCCCTTTAGACCGCGCCCTAGAGCTCCAGCCCGACGCCTGAAGCTGGTGCAGGAGCCGTTCCAGCAGCAGTCTCCAAGCCCACAGGGCACCCTGAGCCTCGAGCTCAGCCACGCTCAGGGGAGGAGGCAAAGCGTCACCCTGAGGGAAACTGCAAAGTCGTGTTGACCACCAGCACGTTCCAGGACTGAGACCACAACACCTGTGATTCGCTGCCTGCCTTTCCTCCATGCTGACCTTGACCTTTCTGTTAGGGACTTCACACCTAAGTCTCAGGGGTTCCATTGGGAAGGCCGCCCCAGTTTAAAGAGGACGCTGAGGAAAGCTAACAGGACTTGCCCCAAACAAACATCACGATGCTAAGTCCCAGGCTGGGATTTCAGGCAGATCCATCTGGCTCCCAACAGGCCCTTGGCGGCCGGGGAGCAGCATAGGCAAAGGCCCTGGGGTAGGAGCGTCTCCACTCTGGGGGAAAGTGTGTGGCCCTATTGGTGAGGAATGAGAGGTAAAGATGGGGGTGGAAGGGAGTGCCGCATTAAGGGGAGGGTCCTGGAAACAGGCCGAGGGCCTCTCATGGAGGGCTCCCTCCCCCGGCCTCCACAGGCTCCTGCACTTCCGTGTCTGAGGGTTCCTGGTGGAGAACTTGCTGTGTGTGTGAGTGTGTGTCTGAACCAAAGAAAAAGATCTCCTGTGGGTATTACATTTTTCTCCTGCATTTCTGCAGAGGCCTCGATGCTTTGTGTCGTGGGTTTGATCATCCCTGCTGCCCTGGTATTTTCCACTAGAAGAAAGGCACCAGCTCTGTCACCGACACGTCACTGTGGCCCCTACATTGCACAGGTGTCTGGGGTGGCACCTGACCTGATGTGCTTACAGGAAAAGCACAGGCCGGGCAGCCACACGAGGAGGCTGGACCGCGGCTCTGGGCATGCGAATTCCAGTCATTCCTCCTTGATCTCCAGAGGCATGTACTCGAGGGAGGTGCCAGCCGGGCTGCACCTTGGCCCTGCCCCTCAGGCTTCAAGGCCCTTCACTTAATATAGCCTGTGTGTAAATTTAAACTTATTTTATATCCAAATATGCCTAGACAGCCAATTAAAAAGTATGAACTCCATGGGCTTTGGATATTCAGGGAGGAAGCAAGCCAAATGTGTCAAGCTTACCTGGAACGTGGGGGGGTTCATGCTAAAAGCTGACTTGGAAAGTAGGGGATATATGCTCACTCAAGCCTACCTGGAATGTGGGGAATATGTGTTAAATCAAGCTTACCTGGAGGAAATAACCTATCTAATACTCAGATAAAACACTTGAAGAAACTAACAAAAAGTCTTTTTGCATACAAGCACCATTTAACTCCCCACTCTTATTTCCTCTGTATAAAAGGGACCCAAAAATTCCATTCGGTGCTCGGTTTTTATTAGGACAGGAGTCCACCAAGTCCAGCCAGTCAAAATAAACCATCTTCCTTCTCAGAGTTCTCGTGTCCTGGCCTTCAATACTGCCTACACCCGACTTCTCTGCTGCTACACACTCTCGACTGCCGCGGTGCTTCAGGGGCGCACATACCTGGAGGTGGATGGCGGGGGCCCTGACCCCTCCCTCAGCGGTCCGCGGCCTGGGCAGTTCACCTCAACAACCCTCTGTTTCAACTCTTAAGGGAAGATGATGCCACCAGCAGGGCCTAAGGAGCGTCTGCCTCCCCCCACCACTACCAAAGCAGAAGTCCTGGTGCCAGAGATCACTGCTGGTCCAGAGGGAGACCCAGTGCAGGGGAGGGCTGGACACCCCTTAGCCTCCTCCCGCCCTCTAATGCAGCCTAATGTGTTCACTGACCCCCTACCTGTCCCAGGAAACCCTCCTGTGCTCTTGTTGTCCCTGTCACTTCTGTGGAAATGTCCTTGTGTTCAATATCTCCAGCCCCAGATTCTTCCCCCGTCCTGTCTCACGTCTCCAGCTGCCTCTGGGCCTTCCACCTCACTGTCCGGGCACCTCACCTCAGTGTCCCTACATCCAGATCAAAACGCCCAGCGTTCCCGGCTCCCCAGGGCTTGGGCCCCTTCCAAGGGTGGCTGTTATCCTGACGTCTAACCACATCACCTGCTTTTAGACTTGGAATCCATGGAAGCTTACCATTAGGGCTCTTCTGTGCCTGACGTTCTCTGATTAACGTCGTCTGTGGGATTCATTCACGCTGTGCCACAGCATTGTAGACCGTTCCCTTGCTGTGCAACTATGTCATCACTATCCATTCTGCCACTGATTGGTAATAACTGGGCTGTTCCCACTAGTGCTGCATTGCACTTTGCTGTGCAGCTCTTTTTGTGTGAACACAGGTACGCATTTCTGTTGTGTGTAGTCCTAGGGGGACTTGCTGGGTCACAGGGTGTGTAGCTAGCCACTTTAGTAGATACAATCAGGCAGTGCTCCTAAGTGTTTGTATCAGTTCACATTTCCACCAGCAGCGTTGGTGCGTTCCATGCCAACACTTCCTCACCAACCCTTGGTGGCATTTTGTTTTTTTTTAGATACTGGGCAGGGGACTAAACCTGGAACCTTGTATGTGGGAAGCCGGCCCTCAACCCCTGAGCCACATCAGCTCCCCTCAGTTGGCTTTTTCGTTTGTTTGCTTGTTGTTTTTTTTGTTTTGTGTTGTGTATTTTGGGGAGGCACGGGGAACCAAACCCAAGACCTCTCATGGGGGAAGCAGGTGCACAATCCCTTGAGCCACATCTGCTCCCCTTGGTGCCATCTTTGATTCTTCCTTCTACCCTTCCTTCACCCTCTCCTGTCTCTTTTCCCTTGTCTGCAGCCCTCTCCCCTTGCTCCTGGGTGCCACGGCTCAAGCTCTGGCTCCCCACCCCTCTGCCCTGCTTCCAGGAACAACACCCCCCCCAAAAAAAAAAACCAAAACGTCCGTTCCATCGTCTCACTGTTCTGTCCACGGAGCTTTACTGGCTCCGAGATCCAGTCACTTGAGAGCTGCTTTTCTTTGTCTGGTTTTCCATACTCTCTGCAAACCCAGCCAATAATGAGCAGACCCCACTCCCTTCAGGCCTCCAGGCTGCCTTCGTGATCCCCACGGGTCATCTCCCAGGGGCTTAGTCCCGCCTCCTGTGAGTCTCAGGCAGCAGCTTATTTGGTGGGAAACAGTCTTCTTTGTCAGCAGTTCTGAAAGAAACCAGCACCCTGGAGAAGGTTAGTGCTGCCAGAGACTTAGCCTCTTCTAACACCCCCATTTTCCAAAAAGCCCTAAATTGTAAAGAACCTTAAAATGTCCTAATGACTTAGCAGGTGTTTTGTGACTTTTAAAAGCGACCACTGTCATATATCTTACTTGTCGGTAGCCTTTATTTGATCCGAAGGCAGAGTTTGAATATTAACAGTGGTGGGGAGGTATAACAAAGAGAAATCTCAAGTCAGCCTTTCCTTTAAAACTGCTTCTCAGGGAGAGAAACATCCTCATCTGCTACAGTTACCAAGCATCAACCACGTTTAGTGGGGGGTTTTGTTTGTTTTGGGGTTTTTTAGGAGGTACGCAGGATCGAACCCAGGACCTCGTACATGGAAAGCAGGTGCTCAACCACTGAGCTACACCTGTTTCCCCATTGAAGGAAGTTTTTGACTAGTAGAAAGTTTTTGAAACCTCCCATCATTACAGAGAATCATAGGAATTGATGGAAAATAGCAGACTAAATCTTTCTTACTTTCAAATGCCTCTCAAATTTTAAGGAAAACTGCTGTGTGTTTACTATTATAGTTATTACTTGGGTGTGCACTTTACACAAGGGACCCCAATACATTCAAGTCTAGGTGTAGAATATATTTTTACCTGTATTTTGGAACTCGGAGTAGACATTGGCTATTTTAACTGGCCATAGAGGTTCAAAGTTCCGGCTTTCCTTTCATAATGTAGTATGATTTCTTATTCAGTTGATGCCGAATCTTTTGGAAGGGGCTCAATGCCTGCTTATTGTACCATCTCACATAAGGAAGCAAATGTCAGAGTGTGCTATGAATTCTCATGCCTCGTGCAAACATCATCAGGCATTGCTCTCCTGTGGACCACGTGGGGGCTGGTTTTGTGGCCCGTGACCCCCAGAACACACCATCCTCTCCAATCCAATCACGAGGCCATGCGTCTCTCCCCTTCTACTCAAGTCTCCACGTGGACGCCTTTTCCTCTTTTCCTGCCATCACTAAATTGTACCAAAATTTTAAGGGCATTATTGGGCCTGTATCTTCTGTAAAGCTTCCTCTGGCTACTCTAGATAGCACTGAACCTACCCAAACTTTTGTAGCCCTAAGTCATGTCTGCCTACAACTTAACACCTACCTGTGTAAAAACTACCATAACTTAGATCCTTCAAACTTGTCAGTTCTTGATTAAACTTAGCAGGCAACCTATCCCTTGCTTGAAAACTGCGTGATGGGCTCCTCCTTAGGCTGATGATAATGCAGATCCCTTCTGTGCTAAGAAAATTATTCTGCTCATAATGTGACCATTGAGAATATATAACCTTGACTTTGACACGAATGTTCCTTTGTGTCTTATTGCTGCATCAGGATGTGAGAATTATCTTATACCCTGGAGTCCTGAGGATTTACCTAGTACACAATAGAACGGGAAATTGGGGGTGGACAAATGGCAGCTCACTGGAAGGAGGCCCTTGCAGCACACCCAATCCTTGGGGACCCCAGACCTCCCTGCTCTGAGGCTGAGCCCAGAGTAGGCAGCTGAAATTGGGACAGTTGTATATCATCCACCAAGGAGGCCCTGAAAATTCAGGCTTCCTTTCTGCTTGGCCCAACTAGAAAAGTGCCCCCAGAATTGGTCAACCTGTGTCCCTGGAAGAGGGGGCCCAAGCCTCCCCAGTTTCAAGGAGTCCTAGACACAAGCCAAGAGCCTCTGGATGCTGGGGATAGCGCTGTCAGGCTGGTGGGCTGCCTGCTTTGTGTCTACAGCAGCTAAGCCTGTGGCAGGAACAGATGGGCAAGGGTGATCCAGGTATGTTCCAGATAGCAGGAGCATTGTCCCTTGCCCTGAGTGCCCCCATCAGGTGCTATACCCCTGCCCTACTGTGTTTGGGGGAAATCTATCCCCACCCACTTTCCATACCAAAGACACATTCTTATGAGAATACTGTGCGAATTCTTGTCCTAGTCCAAGTCACCAAAGTCAAAGAGCCATCCATTCATTTATTCATCCAGTTACTCAACAAATACAGAGAGCCTCCTATGAGCCAGGCACTGAGCCACAACCTGGAGCTCAGCAGTTAATAAGACCAGCCCAGACCCTGCCCTCAGGAGGCTTGCAGTCTAGTGGGAAAATGCAATGAAGCAAATACACAATTATGTACTTCCAAACACTAAGTGCTCAGAGAAAAGGGAGATACTCTGAGAGATGTGGGCCAATAACTGCTGCCCTAGCCTGAGGTTTCCCCCTTCCTCAAACAGTGAGTCTTAATGATGGCACTTACCCAGCCCTTACCTGGGATGAGACGGGTAGCAAATGCGAAGGCAGGGGGCATTTGAGGACATGCATTCAATATGTCTACTGTCGTAATGTAAGCTGTAGAAAGAGTAGTTCTACATGAGTTTTTGGTCAAAGGAGTTGTACACAGGAGAGAGGCAGAGAGAAGGGTGGAGGGACAGAGAGAGAGAAAGGAAAAGAAAGAATGAGGGGGGAGAGACAGAGGGAGAGAGGGGTAAAGAAAAGTAAAGAGAGAGGAAGAGAAAAAGAAAGAGAGGTGGAAAGAGTGTGGGTGGCAGGGAGAGACTGAAACCAAAACTGAGATCATTGCAGGGGCTCTGGACTCTGGGAGAAAAAGGCCCAGGAATCCTGGCCTAAGAGCAAGGTGGATAGTCAACGGTGGGGCTACCAGGAAAGGCTTAGGGAAGATCCCCAAGACCCCAAGGGCTTGCTCCTGGATTGCTGGGAATGTGGGTCCTGTGGGTGGGCAGAGGCCCCTGAAGGAAGTCCTGCCCCCCTGCGTGCCAGCCAAGGATCACCCTTCCACCACCTGTGAGGATACCTCCTCGTGACTAATGGAGGTGGGGCACCAAACCTTTGTGAAAGCAATCAGCACCAGGCAGAGCGCAGGCCCTGGTGGAGTCACTCAGTGGATTCTAATGGGATGGACCTTTGCCTAGAGCACTGCCTTCAACTGCATGGCTCAGCGTGTGCCAGCATGCGCCATGCTGCCAGCTGGAATGCAACCACCACTCACTCGGGCTCACCATGGCATCTCCAACCAAGACATTGGAATTTGTAAACTGCTGCTACTGCAGAGGCCTGAATTCATCCCTTTCACCAAGTCTCAGGGACAGGGAGACTTTAGAGTGGTGCCTCCTAAATTTTAAAGTGCACACAAATCCCATGAGATCTTAGCATGCAGATTCTGAATCTGAGTGGAGTTGAGAGTCTGCATTTCTAAACAAGCTCTCTGAGATGTCGGTGCTGCTGGTCTTAGTCCTCACTTGAGTGGCAAAACTTGAAAATGCTAAAAGGAGTGGAGGAAATTAAACCTTTCCTCTGACTAAGGATGTTTAGATCCACCATGATTACTCAAGCAAGCATTTCTTGAACCTAAGAACTGGGATGATCATGGCGCCATTGGCCAAAATAAGGAAGTCAGGTAAACAGTCCTGTTTTAGAGAAAAATAAAAGTTACCATTGCTTGAATGCCTATCATGTGCCACGACCTTCTTTAATCCTTACATTTGGCAAGGTAGATATTATTAATCCCAATTTTATAATGGAATTAAGGCTCAGAAAGGTGAAGTCATTTTCCCCAGGGTTTAAAAGCTGCCTGGAATTCTGATCACTATGATGCACTTCCTTGCTTTGGAAGTTGAGGAATTAGAGTAGGATCGATTCAGTCTAACCTGGCCTGCATGTTAGAATCACAATGCCTAGCCATACCCAGCCACACCCCAGTCACAGCAGACACCCTAGGAGAGGGCTCCATGATTGACGTTTGTTTTCAGGCTCCCCAGGTGTGATGATTTGAAGCTATATGGAACTCAGAAAAGTATGTTCTTAAAGTTACCTATTCCTGTGGGTGTGGACCCATTGTACCTTTTGGTGACTAGGATCTTAAGTTTAGATGTGGCCCATCTCATTCAGAGTGAGTCTTAATCATTTTACTGTAGTCTTTTATAAGAGAATGAAATTCAGACAATGAAGAAAAAACCACAGAAGCCAGAAATGGAAGCAAGGAAACCCAGAAGAGAAGGGAGAGACCAGTAGTCTCTCCCTTGTGACAGAGGAGTCCAGGATCACAGTAGCCAGTCCTCAGGAAGAAAGTATCATCTTGATGATACCTTGATTTGGATATTTTCATGACCTCAGAACTGTAAGCTTGTAAGCCAATAAGTTCCCATTGTAAAAGCCAACCCATTTAGGTATATTGCTTTCAGCAGCCTAGCAAACTAGGGAATTCCAATATGCAAACAAGACTGAGAACCCCTGATTTAGCCCAACTCCTCTTCTACAAGTGTGCAATTGAGAAGTTGATGGGAAAAGTGCCAATCTCATCAGAGTTAGACTAGTATGTCTCAAATCCTAGCCCAGGGCTCTTTTCTGATTTATTTCTATTTTTGTTAAATCCAGAAAATGACGAAACAGATATATGGTGATAGAAATCAGAACAGAGGCTGTTTAGGGTCAGGGGTATTGATGGAAAGGAAATAAAAGGTTACCTTCTGGGTGTCTGGGGCTCCTTACAATATACCCAACTAAAAATGAAATCATGGTTATAGTAGGATGAATTAGATGGGCGATCAAGTAGGATGGAGGAGCTTGTCCAGGGAAAATACACAGAGAGAAGAGCAGAGAATTAACACTACAGAAAATGAGGGGAAGATTCAGAAACATAGAAAAGTTTATCAAACTGAGGTCTTTGAAATTAGCAACATCTCATTCATTTATGAATCCTACTGTTCTTGGCATGTATTAAACAATGGATAGATGAGCAAATGGACAAAACAAGTGTGGGTCCAATGGACTTTCGAGTTTAGAAGCTGAGTTCACATTGAAGATTTTTTTTCTTTATCTGAGAAGTTATGGGTTTATGAACAATCACGCATGAAATACAGGATTCCCATATACCACCCTAAATAGCACCTTACATTGGTGTGTAACATTTGTTACAATTGCTGGAGGTATATTTTTATAATTGTGCTGTTAACTGTCCATGGTTTAACTTAAGGTTAACAGTGAACTTAGGGTTCACTGTGTAGTACATGGATTCTTTAAAATATTGTATTCTGTTACCATATATATACAACCTAACACATTGGGCCTTTGAGCAGAGACCTGATGACAGAAGAAAGGACCTTACCTAGGGTGAGGCTCCCAATGGAGAATGAAGGTGAACAGTCACCTTTAGGAAACCATGTTTGGGGACTTCAATTTAAGAATCGGGGTAATTTTTTATTAACAGGATGAAATGCACCAAGTGGAAAAATAAATGGAGCAATTGGTTTGAGGCAAAAAGGACTGAAGCTCTTCTAGAAACTTCAGTGCACTCTGTCTTGCCATAATGAAGACAACACACCCAGGCTGTCCACATCTCCTCAGATAGAAACCTCAGGTTATGAACTGAGCAAAATTCTGGGCCCTTCACCCACCACCAAGGCTGCCCTTGGGTAACTTTTTTCCTCCCTTCAAGGCTGTAATGGACATTAACTTAAAACTAGTTTCTCCTTTTAAAATGTTAGCAATAAAAAGCTACTGAGCAATTTATAGGCTTACAAGGCAGTGGAGTCTCTCTCTAAGGCCCTGTCAACCTCAGATTCTGCAATATTGTGGGTCAAGAAAAGTCAAATCTCTGAATGATGTTAAGTCTTAAGAATCCTCATAGAGATACTGTTTTTGCTCATGACTTACCAGAAGTTTGTTCAAATTTCTGGCTAGTTGTCCCCCTTCACTCAACAACACTATTCATTGCTAGTGTCATGTGTGAATGTAATTATGCGACAACAGATCCTTGTCTTCAAAGATGACATCTCCTGACCCATGTCTTAAGTGTTCTTTTGTAAAGAGGAAGAAGCTGTCCTCATCCACCCATGTTCCCTGGCCCACCTCATAGCTTTGGCCGACCTGTAGGGGATGGCTGGTCAGTGTCAGTGTGTCATGCTGGGGGCTAACGGACCAACTCAGGAGTAAACTCTGTGACTTTGCCCTCATCAGCACATCCCTGCCAATGAAGGCCACATGATATCACTAAATATTAATGCAGTATTCAAATATTTCCTTTGATCCAGGTATTGAGAGAAAATAACCTGGGCTAAGTGAGTAAAGGTCTACAGGGAGGGAAAATGGATAAAACAATGGGAAAGCTGTCCTTCCCTGTCTACACCCTATTTCTTCCCACATTTCTAGATCTCCAAGAACCAGAATTAACACATCCTCTGAAAAAAAGGCACCACTGGTCCCAGAAGCTGAGTTCTTAACTTGGTTTCTTCCATAGCCAGAGACAGGGTCAAATGTGGGTATATCTCCAACTAAGGATTAAAACAATGTTCAAAATTGCCGACTTTTATTTAAAAGCGGGGCTGGTGATAAATTAGGAAGTCTTCTCCTAGTTCTATCACCATTTTTACATCTTAATTTTAAATGAGGAATGGAATAATTTTCATTATAAAGTAGCAGTAGAGAAAGGATAATGGTACGATCATGTTAGTTGACTTTCTAAGTTCTATAGGAAAGATTTCATTTTTTTAAAAAGTGCTTTCCACTGGGTTTAATTTTGGTTTTGAATAAAACATGGAGTCAGGCTTATTCTTTAACAACTGAACGCAGTGTGAGAGGTGCCCAGTAGCTCTCCTCCTTTTCAGTCCTAGAAGTGTCCCTTACATTATTAGAGTAAGGATTGCTAAGGTTCTGATATGAATCTGTGGTGAGTTAGGCTACAGTACCTCAGTTTACCAACTCAAGAAGTTAAGGATACAATATGATCCAGCTTCAAGTGGGTCCATCTGGTCAGGTGGCTGAATAGTTTGCGGTCGAAGTCCCTCAGCTTTGGGTCCCCACCCCAGCCTTGGCAGAGATGCCAACATGAGGGAGAGAAGAGGCAAGGAATATAAGAGGAGGTGTGAGTGCAGGGAGACCTTGAATTTCTCACTAGCTCTTGGCTACCAGCTGGTGTAAGGTTGGGGATGATAAAAACAAAGCATTTCTGATAACCAAAAGGAGGCCAGCATTAAACTCCCTTTTGGGACAACTGTGAGGTATCGGAGCTAACTGTCACCTTTCCAGCATCAGAGGGCAGCCTCCCTTTAGCCTGTCCACTCCATCCTTTGCAGCTTCCGGGCTATGTTAAAGCCGGCTCTCTCCATGATGCTCCCTGGGAAACAGGGACCCCAGGCTGGGGATGTCCTCAGCCCACCCCACTAAGACTTCGGTGACTGACATCTCTGCCTGGAGCCGGTAACCCTTGATCAGCCCACTGGCCCAGAAAGCCCCATCGGCGAGGGTGGCATCCGGCCATTCACCTTCTCTTCCCTGCCCAATGATGGGATAAACTCCAATCCTAAACTTGGGGGCAGTGCCATGATGTCTTTAACAAGGAGGACACAATCCAATGAACTGTGGTTTCCCCTCAGGAGATGGTCCAGGGAAGTGTGGCCACACCAGTCCCCATCCTCATTTGTCCCAACATGTCAATCCCTTCTTCAGCCTAGCCTAAAGAGATTGAAAAGACTCTTCGCCTACCCCTTTCTCAAGTGTTCCTAATGCGAAATGATTTTTTTTATCCCCAAAAATCAAAAATACCAGCAGGACCATTGCTTTCCAATTAGGACTCTTTGCAAAGGCACCCCAGTACCCCTTTCCTCAAGGCATTGTAATTCCATCTGCAGAAATTGTTCTAATAAGTATACAAACATCTAGGATATTAATGGCACCCCTTAGAAAAGTGCATTTGCGCAGGGCACAACCTATACACCCTTAGGCACTGGCCCTAGACCCCAGGGAACTATATGACTTATAGGCCTTATGCTGGCTTAGGTGATCACATGTGGGCGTCTCGTGAACGTTATAGGTAGGGATGGCGATTTCTATGCCCTTCTACTATGTGCAGGAGAACCAGCTTCTCTTTGGGTGCTCCCAGCTCTTCAGTCTCTTTCACACGTTAAATGGACTGAATAATTGCACAACTGCATTTAAAGCTAAAATTATAGGTACATCGATATCTCCTGCCATCATGCATCCCCTGTTTCCTCTGGCAAAGGCAGGGCTGAGCAAGAAGCCTGTGCTGCGTGCCTGCCTGCCTCTTGGTCCCACGGCTAGAGAAGGCCTACCACAAAGAGTACCCCCTACACAGCATACTGGGTCCGTGGGAGCTCTGGCCCTCCACTGGTACCTTTTTGTCTGACTGTTTACCAAACCAAAATGTTGTGGGCTCAGAACACACTGCAGAGGAACATTCTGTTCCAGACTTGCCAGCTTTGCTTCTCTCTTTGTGGAGGGCGGGGAATAGAAAGAAAAGAATGAGGGTAACTTCTAAATGCTTTTCCACTTAGAAAAGCCCTGCTCAGAATGCAGAAGAGGCCTCCATGATGCTGTCTCTTCTAGAAATCCTGAGCGTGGGCACTGCCCAAGGACATACATGTGACATACAGTTACGTGTAGAGTTACATTGCCTATGGATAGATCAGTATCAAGCAGCAATCAAAATGAAATAGGATTGTAATAATTCCCGAGTCAAACACATATTTAGAAATACCTACAAAGGCAAGATATTGTAGAGAAAAACATTAAAATCATGTTTTTATCCATGGTTTTGTTTTCCCTCCTTCCCTATTTCTTCATTTAGTCCTTCTCTCTTCCTATAAATATTTGATAAACTGCCTCAATATCTTTCTGGAAAGAAAGAGGTTTGTTATGAATAAAGAAAACTGTTAGATGCTGAATTGCTTTCTACTACCTTCCAGTCCAGGTGGGACTGTGCAGCATAAATTTTTGTGTTTTTTTTTAAGATTTATTTTTTATTTATTTCTCTCCCCTTCCTACCTCCCCCCCATTGTCTGCTGTCTGTGTCCATTCGCTCTGTGTTCTTCTGTGTCCGCTTGTATTCTTGCCAGCAGCACCAGGAATCTCTTTTTGTTGCGTCATCTTTCTGTGTCAGCTCTCCGTGTGTGTGGCGTCACTCCTAGGCAGGCTGCACTTTCTTTCACACAGGGAGGCTCTCCTTATGGGACATACTCCTTGTGCATGGGGCTCCCCTACACAAATATTTTTAAAACTGGGAAACATTGTGGCTCAAGCGATTGGGCTCCCATCTACCATATAGGAGGTCCAGGCTTCAATTCCCGGGGCCTCCTGGCCAAGGCAAGCTGGCCCACATGGCGAACTGGCCTGAGTGGAGAGCTAACCCATGCGGAGTACTGGCCTACACAGAGCGCTGGCCTGCGTAGGAGTGCTGGCCTACAGGGAGTGCTGGTCCATGCAGAGAACTGGCACAGCAAGATGACGCAACAAAAAGAGACACAGAGGAGAGACAATAAGAGATGCTGCAGAGCAGGGAACTGAGGTAGTACAAGAGATTGAGCACCTCTTTCCCACTCCAGAAAGTCCCAGGATCAGTTCCAGGTGCTGTCTAAAGAGAAGACAAGCAGATACAGAAGAATGCACAGCGAATGGACACAGAAAGCAGACAGCACAAAACCAATGGGGGGGGGATAAAATAAATAAATCTTTAAAAATATATATTTTTAAAACTAAAAGACAATACCAGCATGTTGAGCTGTTGCAGGGCCATGGGGTCTGATCACTTGTCCAGTGAGGGACATAGATATAAATTGTCTAAGTTCAGAGGAGGACCTTGTGGACAGGAGTCAGCTGGGAAAATCAAATAGAAGAGGAAAGAAAGCTGGGTATGAAAGTTTGGGCAAAGGGTGGGTAGGGAAAGAGGAGAAAGAGAACTTTCTAGTGACACAGACTCCATGGACAAAGTTGAAGAGAAGTGAGCGCTCTATGCTCCATTGTGATTTGCTTCCAGACTAAGGAGTGGAAGGTGAGTTCACTGAGAATAGGGAGAGGGAGAGGGGCTCCTGGGGAGGGCAGAGAGGAGGGAGGAGGTGACAGACGCTCTAGGAAAGACACAGGAAAACAATGTTAAGGCATAAACACCTAGCAAATGACATTCCGTAAATGATATGAAAGGGGCTGAAAAAAGAACTGAGGAAATGTGCAACTAGGGCTGTTTAAAAATTCAAGAACACATGTGCGCTCTCCTTATTGGATCCCGCTGTCTCTCTGATCTCCAGTCCCAGGGTTCTCTCTGATGAAGTCACACAACCAAGGGGCAGCAGAGCCTGCTCTGGGAGGGGCCAATGCAAGGCGACAGTGACCACGAGCCCCTGGCACCCCAGGGCCGTGCAGCATGAGAATTTGGTAAGCCCCATGTCTGCCACTACCTGGTTCAAGGTTCTTGCCGAATGGTTGTCTCCACGACATGGCTCAAGCTGGGAAGAAGGACCAACTCAGGAATCCTCAGGGACAAACCAATCCAGGTCGAGAGGAGCACCTCCACCTGCCAGGTACACGTACTTAATGTACCTCATCAACCTCTTCACAACCCTTGAAAAGAAGTGACCTTACCCCATTTTACAGTGAGGAATCCGGAGGTTCAGAGATGGTGAGGCATGTACCTAAGTTCACACAGCTAGTAAGGGACAAAGCCAGCATTCAAACTCAGGTCAGATCAGAAACCCACAAGCTCTGCACTACCTGTGCATATCAAATTGCAAGGCTGCATTTTGTGATCAGCACCTAAGGTGTGGCTTCAAAGAAACCAAGGAAAGGTAGGGAAGGAAGTGGTTCTGCCAAAAGGGCCTGAGGCTCAGTACACACCCTCAGGAACCCCCCACCCCCCCCACCCAGGGCCACAGGGGCAGCTTCAGGAGGTCATCAACGAATGGGTGGTGATGGTTAACTGATTAATTAAAGACAAATAATGGGCAGGTTTGGAAAGACTGGATGGCCCTCAAGTGGTTAAAAGTACAAACTCTGATGTCAGACTTTGCACATATTACTTAAGCTCTCTGTGCTGTCTTCTCATCTGCAAAATGGTGATAAAAGAACTTCCCTGGTAGGATTGCTGTGACCATTAAATGACTGTGTAAAGCATTCAGCACAGTGCGGGCACACCCAACAAATGCTCTGCCGTTTGAGGCAATTATCATCATTATCCTTATTTCTACTAGAAGCAATCGCAGCCATTTGTATAAAGAGCTCATTGAAACACATGTGATTTTCATTCCCAAGCCAGGCCCCAGGCGGTCCTCTTGTGACTCGTTTTTCTCCTTCAGGGTAAACCGAGGAGTTGATCATCTCCTTATTTTATCAGGAAAAAAAAAATGTTGGAGATTTACCTGAACCTCAAAACTCTAATCAAGAGCCTGGACTCCCTCGGGCTGTCTCCCAAGCCCCAGGTGCAGCCCCTATGCCCTGCTGCACCTGGAGGGAGGGGTCCCAGACCTCAGTGCAGTCCCGCGGATCGGGAGCTTGGTCTGGCGTGTGTCCAGAGGGTGGAGCCAGAGAGTCCCCGGGGCCGCCTTGCTGAAGGCACACGAGCGCTATCGGCACGTCCAGGCAGGCGGGAAACCTGGGAAAGAGAGGGCTGCATGCTTCATGCGGAAAAACTTTCTTTCAAAATTCTATAAGCTTAATAGGGCACCTGAGTTAGATGTCTGCCATAGCAGAGCAAGTCACAACACTGAAATTTAAGAAGAATGGGGAACAAAGAGATTTTGCACTTCAATCTTAGGTTCCCCTGCTACAGGAATGTTTGTTTCCTAACTTTTAAAGGCAGCAGAGTTTGTTCTGGGATTTTTTCACCTGGAAAGAGGGATGTTCCCGGGAAATGTTTGTATTTTCGTTTTCTCCTCACTGGGGAATAGTGCAGGTTGGTTTACAGAGAACAAATTGTACGCATCTCCTTCCCCACTCTCCGCTCAGGACCTTGCTGGATGCTTACATTAAAATAGAAGAAGCTGGATCAAGTCTAAGAGAAAATCCTACCCCAGGGGCAGTCTCTCAGCTCCAGGGTCTACCCTGGAGCCACCTGCCCCATGGTTTCTAGTTTTCAGTAACACCATTTGATCCTTTTGAGTTATAAAATCTTTCCAAAAATATTTCAGGGTGAGGGTAGGAGCTAGAGGAAACAGCATGAAAAAGAAAAAGATGAACTTAAGTTGGAAGAGTGCTGGGCAAAGACGACGGAGCGCCGTGGAAACGATGGCAAAGCAGTTGGCACCGCATCAAGAACAGAGAGGCATCAGGTACGGCAGCCAGGGGACTTGTTCCTCGGCATAGCTTTGGCGCTGGTGCCTGAAGTGGGAGGAGAAAGCCGGGTCCCAGGCGATTCAGAGGGGGTTCGGCGCCTCCCTCCCAGCGCTATCTCCTCTTAAGCAGGCTCCTGTGAGCACAGCCCAGCAGGGTTTATCAGCCACTGCCTTCGGCCCCCCAGGAAGCCAGCTGCAATGTAAGTATCCTCCTCGTTTCTATTAAGTTCCAACTGTTCATTGTTTGGGGGCCTGTCTTTTTATCCTGCCTAATTTTTGGTCTGTTTTGCTTTTTTTTTTTAAATGGGGAAATAGGTTTCAGATTGTTGAAACTGATTAGAAACAGCTCCAGAAGTCTGGTAGACTAAAAGCAATTTACCTTTTTTCTTTTTTTTTTTTTTTTTTGGAGGTCCTGGTAGTTGAACCCGGGACCTCCTCATACATGGGAATTTAGGAGCTCAACCACTGAGCTACACCCACTCCCCAGAAACCCAACTACCCGAAGCCACAGGTTTCTCTCTGGAAGCTTCAGGGAGGTGTCTTTACCATGATTTCTGAAGCCGAGTAGAAGCAGCACTTTAGCCCATTGTGGAAGGGGGTGGCGTCCAGTGCGAGGCATCCACTGGACCCGCAGAACAGCCCTGAGTTCATCAACACTCTAAGGAGTTTCAAACGATGCTCTTGAAATAATTAGGTAAAATTGGAAACGCGAAATAATTAGGTAAAATTGGAAACGCGTCTACATGACGCAAAAGAAAAAGGTGACTGCGCATGGCCTTTTCCGATTATGATTTTAAGGACTCTTCTGCATGTGCTGTCAAGCCTAAGGGGATGTGCAGAAAATGCCTGTCAGTCACAACCAAACCCGAGAATTGGCCAGCTCTTGGCGACTGCCCTTTCAGGAGGCTGGAATTCTCATCCAAAGGCTTCCCAGATCAGTGAGTTCTGAGGAGGGAAGGGTTTTAATCAGAAGTCAGGAAGATCTAACAATAGTTTCTTTATTTCTGATTACAGCATTAAAGAAAATAGTACCTTCCACCACTTAAAAGCAAAATCTACCTAAAATAAAGGTTGTTGTAAGTATCAAATGTCAATACTGAAATCTTTTTATTACGATAGAGCATGAATGTTTAAATACTTTCTTCTACACTATGTCCAAAATTTTGTATTATTTTTTAAAACATTTGAAGCATAGGAAATTGGAGACTTTCGGGGTCTCTCCAATTATACAAATTTCTAAGATATGTTGACACTAGACTGAGTAATAAAATAGGGAATGTTGGTTCAGCTGGAATCTCGATATTGAAAAGTGCTCTCTGACTCCTTCTGGAAGACTCATCAGGTGCAGCTTCCGGAACATGCTTAGGATGTTCATTTCAGCACACACAGGCTTATGGTGAACATGTCTGTGAGGCAGGCCGGTGAGGCTCACTTTGAGGCAGGAGGAGGTGTGTTCCAGAAGAGTCAGTGCTTCTGGCAAGAACAGGGAAAATCGGGGACCACAGAGCCCTTTGTTGTTGCTCTACACCCACCCCAAGGTTATTTCCAGGAGACTGTGAAGACAGGCGGTATCCCTGCATCACTGGCACCTTCAGCACATCCTGGCCTACAGAGGCTGTGCCTGCACTGCTCGCTGACTCGAATAGGATCTGGGGCACAATTAATGTCCTGAGCCCAGGCTGGAAGATAGAGAAACTCCACAAGTCTGACTCTGCCTGCCATTTGCTAAGTGAACTTGAATGGTTCCCACTCTGGACCTCAGTTTTCTCTTCTGTAAAATGAAGAGTTGAACGCTGTGGTCTCTAAAATCCCTTCTATGATTTTTTTCCAACATTGCGCTCTAGGAAAATACTATTGTTGAGCTCAAGAATGTGGTTTTCTAAAATGTGTGTGTGATTTGGGTGAGTGGGTAGGGGACTGTGAAGTGGGGGGGGGGGGAGGCTGGCGAAGTGGAGGGAGGTTAGGTATCTACATGGAGTGAATGTGATAGTCAGCTTTTGTCCCTTTCCATTTTTCTTTCATTACCCTTTGTTTCTCTCTCTCTGTGTCTCTCTCTCTTTTAACCCTGTATGAGAACTCTGCCATTGGGTTTTTTAACATTCATTATCAAAAATATCCAATCCCCAAGCATACCACTTTGGTAAAAAACTAGCCAGATAGTTTTCCATGGATACATGCCTGCACACATTTTTTTTCTAAGACACGTTAGAAATATTTTCCATAATGATGTCTTTTTCTGAGTCATGCTAGTAGAGTATACATTTTCAGGTTTCAAAATAAGCCAGTAGAAGAAGGTAAAAATAAAATAAAATAAATGAAAGGAGGGAAAAAAAGGAAATGCCACACATATAACTTTTCTGGAATTTCTGAAGGAAGAATGACAAACTTAGATGCAGTGGAAGTTTAAAAAAACAAACCTTTGAAAAAACTGCCACATTTGTTGAATTCAGCTAAGAACTGTTTGCTTTTAACAGGTGACTCCCAATATGTAATAATTCTTAGATAGAAGAAAAATGCCATTTTGCAGTCTCAGACTAGGCTTTTGCCGTGCATAAAAAGTGAGGCTTGTATCTCATTCCAGAAAATAGAGCCCACACCTTCCCTTCTTATTCTTCTCACATTCCATAATGAACCACAAAGGCTGGGCCATCTCGAGTTGGGTTAGAGCCCTGGCTTTCTGAACCTGGAGCCAATCCTCTCCCTTTGGAGCGGGCTTCAGATCTGCCAACCTCCTGCCCACGGAGAAACACAGGAGAACAAAATCTGCCTTTGGTCTCGGGGCAGGATGGTTTGCCACCACTTCTTCCAAGCAGAGTAAAACGAACGTTCAGTCACCGGCCATTCCTTCTCCCTCCGTCAAGCTCTTGGCTGAAGGAGAAGTCTGCCTTCTCCGTTAGGGGTCGTCTTACAAGGCGGCGTCTCCCCGCCTGCCTGCTTCCATCTTTCATTTCACGAGCTCATCGGTGCCAGGGCGCATGCCGGCTGATTCACATATTTTTGCCCTTTGTCGGTACGGAGAGAAAAGAAGGATGAATGGACGGTCTTTGATTGGCGGCGCTGGTGACGCGCCTCGTGGTCCTCTTTGGACGGACCCTCTTGGAAATAACGCTGGTGAAGCAGCGCACGGAGGCTTCGCCCGGGGAAGCTCGGCCCTCAGCGATGGGCCGGAAGAACAGGTATGCTTCCCTCGTGCAGCTTCTGTCCCTGGGGAGCCTCGGCGTCTGAGCACCAAGCTGCTGTGCCTTTTCTGAATCGCGCCTGGGACGCGGGGCTGCAAGCTCTGCTGAGTGGCATGGCTGTGGACTGGAAGGAGGCCCAGAGTCCCAAAAGTCACGTGGCCCTTATCTTTGAGGGTTTCTGGACTGGGTTGTTAAGCTGTGGACTTTTGACAGCTATGGAAAGATTAGGAAAAAGTAGTTGAGGGCTTAAACGTATCCAGCTTCTATTTTACTGCACGTTCTTCCTTTTATTTTATTGCTCGCTCTCCTTAGAGGAGATTAAACGTCCTCCTTGGACAGGGTTGAGAAGTTTGAGCATTAGTGGACGGTCCTGGCTCCACAGCCTTTCACTGCCTTTCAGTTAGAATGTGGGTTCCCTAAAGAAAGGCATGTATTCTGTCTAGCATGATAAAATTCTAGGGCAAACTACAACTTTACGTTACTGATCTTGTAACTGAGTTTTCAAAAATTTGGGGCAAGTGGCCAGGGCTCCCAGGGGCACCAAGGGTTCCACAGTCCAGATAATGCTTCCCAGGGGCTCTGAGACGGCAGCGACCGTCTGCTGAAGCCCTGAGGAGACCCCTCTCTCTAGGGCACCATAAGCCTAAAACCCATCCCGGGTGTGAATATTGGAGACACAACCTGCAATAAGCTTTCTCTATGTTGGACTGTGGATTCGGGCAAAAATTGTTTAACCTTTGTCCAACTTTTGGTGGTTGGGCCATTCAGGTTCCTAATCATGTTTGACCAGTTATGTTATCTGGTTTCATATCTGTATCTCCAAAATCTCTGTGGGGATGGAGTACTTCAAAACCTCTGAATAAATAAATACCCGCTGGAAATTTTGAGAACATGAATTTGTTTATTCTGGACTAGCCCATAGCCTACTTATTTCTGTAATTGATAGGAAATGCCACTATAATGTTGTCCTTTAATGCTGCCTCTTTAGGACTTGATCCGCTCAGTTACAGAAACTCAAGGTAGTCGTAGCTTCAAGCATTTTGTCATGGCCTGGGCTGAAGCCTGATGTCTCTCATAACTTGGTATGGTTTTTGAAAGTGGATCAGTTATGAGATTTAAAAAGGGAGATATCTAAAAATAAATGATAACCATCAGTTAGACTATGAAAGAAAAAGGTAAATTTTCATCTTTGCTTATTTATTCAGTTTTACATGCATGACTATAAGATCAGCTGAGGTCCCTAGAGACTTCATTTTGGTTCCTGACCACCAGTAGTTTTCAATTTAAGAATTTCTTAGTGCAAAGATTCACTGAAAGACTCATAAATGATGACATCTAACATTTTGTTGAGACAAAATGAGCTGGGTTTGGAATGCAACCTATAAACAGCTTATACTTTGTGGATTGATTAATGGTTCACCATTATTTAAAAAGGAAGATGTTTCGTTGAACAGTGAATTATTACAATTGAATTGCAATTGCAATTCAATTGCTACTCAGTAAAAAAAAATCAATTACCTACATTTAATTTCCGTACTGGGATTAATAGATACCAAAACTGGTTCAGGATCGAAAGAAAACATTGCTTAACTTTATTATCTGCCAATAGCTCTTTGTCAGCTGTGGTAAATGAAATAGCAATGAGGAATCATTGTTCACAGCCAGGCCACAGAAAGAAGACAAGCTGGTTTATCCATATAGGCTTTGGTTATTTTCTTGGTTGTGTCTCACATGGCTGTGGCCTCAGCATTCCGCAGTTGTGCCTGCTAGGTCTGATGGTTTTGGTGTTTCCCTGCTTCACACTTACCCAGCTGTGTTCTTGGCTTTTCTTGTGCACTCAGTGTGGATTTTGTCATTGTATTTCTCCCTGGACCCACCCCTGGGATTAGGCCATTGGAGTTCTCCCTTTGTACTTACCATCAGCCCGATAAAGCATTCCTTCTTTGTCCCCAGATGCGAGATTTGGGTGGTGATGGTGCTTCCCTGCAGTGCACTTGCCTTGAGAATAGTGAATGGTCTCCCAGTAAACACAAGGCATGGTTATGTCATTAGTATTTGCTTGACACTTATTATAATTATGCTCTCTATATTATATCAAACAATGCTTATGCTGCAATTGTTTAGTATTCAACAGCTTTGCCCAATTCTACTCTTCTCTGTTTTGATGCTTTTGTGGAATGTCATTCTTGCCTGTTTATGCACTTTTAAATAATATTCCAAAAGTAATGAATATTTTTACAACAAAATCTTAGAGAAAATTTATCTTTATGAATTATTCAAATATATCAAGATCTATTTCATAAGCATAAGTTCTTAAAGCACAAATACTGTAATGGGTAAAAACATTTCTGGTCAATGTATTACAAAAATCAGTAGGGTGTCTCACCCCATAGCATGCCTGCACCCATGTCTCAGGTTATGTGCTTATCTCTTTTCTTGTTTCTTAATAAACTCTTTACTCCCTTACCTACCCTATGGCATGTCCTTAAATTCCTTTATGCAACATAGCCAAGAATCTAGAAGCCCTGAACCCAGAGCGTTCTGCTAGCGTATTTGGCAAGCCAAGCGAGGAGACAGAGGCAAGTAACACTCCTGAGCCCGCCGAAAACTGGAGAACAGGAGGTGCAACCAATCAGAACAACAAACGGCTGGGGCCCCTCCCCGACATTAGGAAAGGGGAGGAGGAGAGATTTTAAAAAGGCCTAACCTGAGGCCCCTGTCGCACACACACCCACACCCATGTCTCAGGTCATTCACTTCTCTCTTCTTGTTTCTTAAGACTCTTTACTCCCTTGTCTACCCTTTAAAAAAGATCAGTAGGGCTCATTGATCCCCTAAGCATGCCCATTTTCTGATGGAAAAATAATTCTGTGAAGACCACCTAAAGTGTCTAGATTTTAAATTGGCATTCCATCTTAAAAGCAGTTAAGGCTTTTTCTTGAAGGTAGTAGCTATCCCTTCTCTTTTCTCTATAAAGTTCACATGGTATATAATACAGGTCGTGTATAAATTGGACACGCAAGAAGCATTTGACATATACCTCATAAATATGCTACTTCAAATTATTTTCTATGACCTCTCAAAAAATAGTAAAGGAGAGATATATAAGTAACGATATTAAAAATACTACAATATGTAATAATGCTTTTTCCCATTAAGTAAAAATTTACCAGGACTTAAGTATCTCACCCACTGAAGAGCACCAAGCAAATGTTCAAGTCATAAAAAGCACTCTGGTACTTTGAACAAACATGCTATATGACGGGGGAAAGTGATCTAATATTTGAGCTCATTAAATGAGATGTTCCACTGACATTGAATTTAAAAGTTGAATAATGTTTTTGACATATGATATATTGTCCTCCTGACAGGTAAAACATTAAAACATAGCATATTTCAAATCAATATAGTAAAGTTTCAGATTTTAGTCATTCGATCTTCAAGACCAACAGCTTTAATCTTTGATTGGTTTTCTAAATTCTCCATGATCTCTTTCAGATAATTGTCATCTTTTAAAAAAATACATAATTCTCTTTCCTTCTGATGAAAATTATTGGCTGCCAAATTTTTTTTCTTTTTGCTGTCACATCAGCAAGAACATCAGTAAGGAGATGATTTAGTTTGTTCAATTGAAATTCAACTTGACAAAACTGCTCCATTAGCTCCCGGTCACTAAGCAAAAGATGATTTCCTCCTGAAGCATCACAAAATATGTTCACGCCATCATTGTTTGAACAGAAAAAAACAATGCTCTTGAATAGATGCTGCCAACTAGTCTTGAACTAACAAAAGATCCTACTTCAATTTCTCAGTCACCTCTTCCTAGTTACCATGGGTTCTAAACAATTCTTTTTCCTTATTCTCTCCTTCTAAAAGTTGGTAAAGCCTCTACATAGAATAATCCTTGGTATCAAAAGCATTCCTCATGTTTATGTGCTGAGTTCCTGATGAGACAGCATTTCTAATCACGGGTATAGTACCAGATAGTACCATATCTAAGTTCTTTAGCCAAATTTTCAAGTTGATGATAAATGCCTCAATGCTTTCTCAATTTCTCAATTTAGGATGATACCTGTACAAGTTCAAATGATGTCTTTTGCTTTATTAACTTATAACTAACTTTTGTCTTCCTGTACAATAGCCTTGTTTAGCAATCTGCAGATTGAAATCCGCCTTTACAACTGGCATGTTGAACAACTGGGCATTCTCTCAGAGGGCAAACTTGTGTTTTATACCAGTGATTTGTCCTTCAATTTTAGAATCCCACTGTTCAAGCTAGAAATTTTAGCATCCAAATTTTCTTTGCCAACAGCCTTGTTAGTTAGGCTACAAAGATTCTACTCTGCCCATTTTATATTTGACTACATGTTCAAATTAACTTGCTTTCAGCTGAATTAACTGATATTGTACACAAATATATGCTAATTGCAGCCAGGCCATCTCTGGCTGCCTCTCCTCGAGGATATCTTGATTATCACAAATAGATGGTGTTGGTATATCTAATGGTTGAACATTTTCTTTATTTGATCCTTCAACTACTTCATCTGGACCCTGAAATAACTGGGGATTTTTTGTTTTGTATTTATTTTTGTTGTTGTTGTTGTTGTTGTTGTTGGTATATAAGGTTAATACTGCTGTGCTTTGCTCTTTTTGTCTAAGGTATTTTTCCAAGGGAAATTGAGATAAAAACAACAGTAGATTCATCCCTTGCCCTAAATTAGAATGTTTGAAGAGCATCATCAATTTTGCAGCTCCATCAGAGTATGATGTTGATTACTGATTTTAGTATTCACAGCATTTAGAAAGTTTTAACTCTCCTTCAACTTATTAGTGGCTTCCTTTCTTAGCATTTCACCTCAGAGATTCGTGACTAGTTACTGAAGCTAAACTGCCCTTTATTATGTTTTTGATATTTCAGGTTCTTTAATTTCTGCAGAGTTTTAATTTCATCCCCTAATTTCTCTAGCTCTTTATCATCCAGGCTAGATGTCTTCAAATCAGAAGCTTTATGGGTTTTAAGAACTTCATTCAATGCTGCTTCTAGGATGGACTTGCCTGATTATTGAAGAATGCTAAAAGCTTTCAGTTCTTTTTCAGACAACACATTCTGTTCATTCTCATTCCCACAAACCACTTCAAAAATTATTCATCTTCATTAGTCTCAAACAACCAGTCAAAATCTTCTCTGTTAAGAATAGCCTTGGGATAACCAATTTTTAAAAATGTTTCCACAAATTCATTTCCACAACTCATTTTTTGTAACAAATTTTTTGTAAGTAATATGGGTTTATGATACTAACTTTAGAAAATATATCCAAATACAAACAGAACTAACTTTATAAGTCCATAGAGAAGGGAAAAAATATATTTAGAATCTATAATGATTTCTCCAATGGGGAAAAGAAACAAGTATTAGACCACAAAAAAATAACGTGATTGTATTTTTAAAAGGAAGACAGATAAATACCACATGATATTTGGGAACCAGCTAACTGATTTTAGCAGAAATATTTGATGAAGAGAAGGGGAAACATAACAATTAGAGTATTACTTAGTACACTGCAACAGTAATGAATACCTAATTAAAAAGGAAATCTTATTAAATTTTCCAAAAATAAATCAGTTTAAAATACATTATATTTTACAAAGCAGCAATTCAGGTTTTGTTTGTTTTTTAAATCCAACTTTTAATTCACAAATGCAAGCCATCATGCAGCTAAGCAGCCTCTTTTCCTTGCCCATCTTAATTAAGAAAATAGAACTAAATATGACTTTTTTTTTTTTTGAGGAAAGGAAAATGAAATAAAGAGGGTCTTAGTATTACCTTGACTCCATTATCATCCACCTTACACAAAAGAATCCATTTCAAGATACAATCAACATACTACAAATAAAACCAGGTAGTTTCAGGTTCAAGAACACCCTCAACTTTAGAAGCACCAAAGAACTAAGCAATTAGTAAACACAATTCTATCAGGCATCTGTTATTTTCGATACACTGACTCCACATTGACTTAACTGAGCATCGATGACAGAGTGACCGTAGCCTTAGCATGCTTGGGACAGAATCTTGGGGTGGGTGGGTGTGATTCAGTTATAACACCCTATAAACATTCATAAACAGACATGCACCAAAACTCTCCATATCAGAGTTAAAACAAACTGCATAAACACCACCAGGTGACTGACTTATGGTGCCCCCAGGGCTGTGGCCCCCCCGTATGATTTTTTTATGCAAGTCTTTGACACACACAAACTCTTTCTTAAAATGTCTTTACTTTCAAACTTTTGAAAGTAAAACACCTTTTATATAAAATAAAAATTTCATTTATAAAAGGCTGCTTGTCTGGGGAAGTAACTAATTGATCTGCATTGGTGAGCAGGTCACTAATTTTGTAACCTGATTTCTCACTCCTTTAATTGAGAGCATGAGGATTAAGCACTTGGTCATAGCTCTTTCTAGATTGTTTGATTCCTTATGTTCATATGAACTCTTTTTCAGTCTTTTTCACTTGACTGAGCTTTTTGAGTGCAGGAAATAGTTGCTCAATAAATGTTTGTTGAACTAGAAACTGAACCTTATAAAAGACCAGATCTCTCATGGTAGCATTATACATTGAAGACAAAAGTATATGGGACTTGGGTTTAGGTAACAATCTTCATGATCATATTTCAAGAGGAAAATGGTATCTTCTTAGTCCATGGGACATCGTGGTGCAGGTAAAGAGCCTTTAGGCTCACCTTCCCCGGCTGCTGTGATGGGCCCAAGCTGGCCAGGTGGAGTGTTCTGCACTGGGGACGTTCATGAGCTCTGTTCTCTCAAGGAGTCACAAGAAGAGACCACCATGGAGGACAGACCCACCGTCTTCAAAGTGGACCAGGGGGAAAACCAGGCCTCCCTCTGTCGAGGGAAAAGGTGCTTCCCCAAGGCACTTGGCTACATCACCAGCGACATGAAGGAATTTGCCAACTGGCTAAAAGGTATTTATGCTTCATTCCTTGGAGAGATGGGAGAAACAGCTTTGGGGAGAATGGTTTGCTGGTTTCTCTACTTACACCTATAGTTATATCCCTCTACCTTTTATCTCTCTCTTTACTCCTTTTACCTTCTCATCTCCTGCAGACCTTTTCAATTGTCTTCATGGAGATAGTGGTGAGGGCCAGGGACCTGTTCCTGTTACAGGCAGGCACCTGGCTTCACACTGTAATTTCAGTGCTTAATAACTGACATTTTACTATTGATGAGTCATTCCTTTGGCTTAAGAATCAGTCTGTACATTAGATGCTTTCTGGAGTTTAGGTTCTAGTAGGGGCAGGATAAATTGAACACATAGAAACTGGATGCTTCCAGGGATCTGGGGGCCACTGAGGGGTACAAAGGGTTCAGAGAGAAAAAGCTTAAAGGAACATCAAAGAGAAGTTTCTCCCTGACCACGGGTGATTTGGACGGTTGTATTCAGGGTGGGCACTGGAGCTGGGAAGGAGCATCGTTTGTCTTGGCCGCTCCTTAGGTCTGCCTGTCTCGTTTCTCCCAGACAAGCCTGTGGTGCTTCAGTTTGTCGACTGGCTTCTCCGGGGCATATCCCAAGTGATGTTTGTCAACAACTCCATCAGTGGAATCCTGATTCTGGTGGGGCTTCTGGTCCAGAACCCCTGGTGGGCGCTCAGTGGCTGTGTGGCCACCGTGGTCTCCACGCTGACAGCCCTGCTGCTCGGCCAGGACAGGTAGGAGCACCCGCCCAGCCCTGCTTGCCACCCTTCTGAGAACACGGGAGGATGAGCAGGGACCGTGGGCAGCAGCGATACAGCCACACCCTTCCCAGGGGAACCAGCCTTTACTCCACAGCACTCTTCTGCTTGCCTGTAGTTGGAGGTCAGGGAATCATTTAGAGCCCTTTCTTCATGGTGCCTGAAGAAGTGGCCAGTCTGACTAATGCCAGATTCCCAGGGCAGTGCAAGGTAACTAGAACTAAGCTGCAAAGTAATTCCCAGGAGAGGTCCTAAAGGGATCTTCTTTAATGCTTAATGAAGTTACTTATTGTCAGCATTTTGTTTATTTGGTCAAAAATTCATACAAGTTCGTGAAAAGTCTCCGCAGCTTAACAGCCCCATTCTTTTGTTTCCATGATTAGTTAAGCAAATGCATTCTTCACACACTGCCAAGGTTAGCTCAGCTTCTGTAGAAAGGAATGACCATTTCTGGCTGAAGAAGCTTTAGTGTGTCTTCTGAAATATGTATTGGGCTAAAAATAGTGGGTACGTCATACATTGATCCATCATTGAATAATTAACGAGCTGACTCCCAACAGGGAGGAAGACAGCCCTTGACTTACCAGTTCCTTCAGGGAGGCTGTTGGCCCTTCATGTGTCCAGAATCAAGGCATAACCACCACTGGGCAGTCATTATGCAGCTATACTCTCATAACACTCACTGTAAACTGCCTGAGGAGGATGAGGGCCTGAGGGAGAGTCAGCAAAGCTCCACTTTCCCGTCAGGTTCAAGAAGCCTGATTTGCTCCCTTTGGAGGGTGATTGTATATGGTAGGTTAAACCCTATTCTAATACACACCAATAAACATTCTTTCCACTTTGAAAGTATAGACTAGAATTATGCTACATTGCATATTCCTACATCATTTTGCTCCAATGAAACTTGATCCCATTTTCCTTATCAGGTATTATATAGAAGACAAGTTGTATTTACATGTATTAGTTTTCTTTAAAGATTTTTTTTCTCTCCCCATTCCCCCCCCCCACCAGTTGTCTGCTCTCTCTGTCCATTTGCTGCGTGTTCTTTTTTGTCCGCTTCTGTCCTTATCAGCAGCACTGGGAATCTGTGTTTCTTTTTGTTGCGTCATCTTGTGTCAGCTCTCCGGGTGTGCGGTGCCATTCTTGGGCAGACTGTACTTTCTTTCACACTGGCCGGCTTTCCTTATGGGACGCACTTCTTGCACGTGGGGCTTCCCTACGCGGGAGACACCCCCACGTGGCATGCCACTCTTTGCACGCATCAGCACTGCGCATGGGCCAGCTCCACACGGGTCAAGGAGGCCCGGGGTTTGAACCACGGACCTCCCATGTGGTAGGCGGACACCCTATCCATTGGGCCAAGTCTGTATTAGTTTTCAAATCTAATTTTTAAAGGATCACATTAAAATGACAACCTTCTATTTTAAGTGAATGCTTTAACTCCTGTTGCTTTAACTATGGCATTTCACAGTGTAGAAGTTGCCATTAATTTGCAATGGAGCAAACACAAACATTCAATCTCCAATGCCATTGCTGAGAGGACAAGTCTTTGAATAGCCTTCCACTGTTATCATACCTAACCCCAATTCCTGGAGGGCATTACCACTTCCTAAATTAAACCAAAACAAGTTACATCACCACCCACAAACCTGGAAGGATTACTTAAAGGAGGCTAAGAATGTTTGCCAGATTCCCCATTGCACAGTTACCTCCTGCCCCTAGTAGAAAACATGCCCAGAAGAAGCTCTACCGTCACCGGTACTTCCTCCTCCAAGCATGACTCACTGCTGCCGTCACCTCTCCTTCGGGCCCTGCTTTCAACCTTAGCCCCACATTTCCCCATCTTCACACCCTCAGGGCCCCCGCAGAGACTGTCCTTGAGTGCCAAGCTCTTGGGAAGTTGACCCTGCCAGTGCTCAGAGCACCAAGGGCCGGCTTTGGGCTGAATGTCTACAGCAATCGCTCCATCTCTCTCTCAGGACTTCTACTTCTCAGTTATGAAATGGGAAACATTTTGGCCATGGTAGACCATAGGACAACCTTTAGAAGTGAGGCTCAATGTGGTAAAGGGGAAAGAGATCTAAGAAAGAATTGCATAAAAGAAAAGCAATTGTTTTTGAAAATGAAAATGCATTTCCTTGGAACTGTATGTTTGGAGAAAACAAAATAGAATAGTTAGATGGAATGTCTGCTAAGTTGGAAGATGAATGTTTATAGGGTCAAAAGACACTGTGAAAGTGAATTAGAGCCTCATATCTCTCACCAAGAAATTAGACTTAGGAAACAGTTCCATATGCTAAATGCTCTATGTAAGTCAGAGATATGTAATGCTTTAAAAGAAGTAACAACTCTCAGAAGGAAAGGCTAAAAGGAAGCAGAACTGGTTGCCTTGCTAATGTCTCTGTCTTCCCCTCAGGCACTGGAATTTTACCTCAAGTTATGATATCTGTGGGAGTGGGGAGGGGTTGTTATATATATAATTGGTATTTTTCTATGTATACTTTATTTTTTCAGGTTTTATCAGTGTTTATATGATGCTGATATAGAACTTGAAATACATTTCCAAATATAACCTCATTTTCTAACGTGCAAATGATCTGGAAGTTACAGTGTCATTTAGGTACAAGGCCATCCAAAGTCCACCCAGGAAATGGCCGTGCTGTGCCTCTTGCCCACAGGTCAGCGATAGCAGCGGGGCTGCACGGCTACAATGCCACCCTGCTGGGGATACTCATGGCGGTCTTTTCAGACAAGGAAAACTACTTCTGGTGGCTCTTACTCCCTGTATCTGTCATGTCCATGACTTGGTAAGTTGTACCTGGTTTTCAAAATGCCTTTAAAAAAAAAAAAAAATGTCAATTCAGGTTATAGCTACTGGAAACAGAAATGACTTTAAAAATGTATATCTCCTTACAACCAATTATTGGCCTTCCGTCTGATCCCTCTACCATGCCCACCCACACCTGCCCTTCCAGTAGAGGTTCCCGGTCCTGGCTGCACCTGAACACCTCCTGAGGAGCGCTGAAACACACTGATGCACAGGACCCCCGCTGCCTCCCAGATTCTGGTCTGGGGTGTTGCCTGGGCACTGGGGTTTTGAAAAACACTCCTCAAGTGATTCTAAGTGTAGCCAAAGTTGGGTAGAACTGTACATCAATGGTTTTTAAACTTGAACCTGTACCAGGATCACCTGGAAGTCTTTTCCAGCTGCCACTCACCGGGCCCCACCCCCAGAGTCTCTGATCCACTGGGCCTGACGTTCAGTGATGCCTCGAATTTGCATTTCTAACACGTTCTCAGCTATTGCTGAGGCTGCTGGTCCACGACCCCACTTTGAGAACCACTGTGCCTACAGGAACTCCCCTTACCTTCCTGCCCCCTTCCAAAAAGAAACTTTTACTGATTTCAATTCCTTTTTCTTTTAACCTAAATCCATCAAATCCCTCAAACTAGTTTCTGTACATTGACTTGGTCTTAAATCCTTTTTCTGGAAGCAAACATTCCCTCCATACACAACAATAAGTACAACCCAGCATGAACCATCTGCAAAGGAGGGCCACCCACCCCCAGGAGTGTGGAGAAGGAACCTTTTCCTCAGGGAGAAACTTCACACCTGCTCTGAGAACAGACCCAATGGCAGGAAATCTGGGGTTCTGGTCTGAATCAATGGCTCCTTGACCGGGTCAACAAAAGAGGTCCAGGAACAATAAGGAAACTGGAGGCCGATACCTTTCCCAAGGTCACGCTGTCAAGCTATAGCTCCTGGGTTTAAACCTTCTCCGCAGTGGGAGACTTTTCCTCTAACCCATGCCAGCTGCATCCTCCCTTGGACAATTGTTTCTCTTTTCCAAAATTAGATATACAAAAAACACATGGAAATGATGCAGCCGACTCCAGGTTGTGGTTACCTCTGGTGGGGAGGAGAGTATGATCCACTAGTGTTACACAGGGGTCTTTAACTGGGTAGAAAATATTTTATTTCACATGTTTTAAATACTTTGAAAATCTTTTTAACCTAGATATATAATTCACTTTGAGCAATGCCAGAGTAAAACTGTTTAAAAGCCAAATAAGCTAAGAGTTGATTTTTTACTTTATATAAGAACTTTCTCTCTACAACAGGATTTATCCCAGGTTCTTTGTTATGGAATATTTCCCAACATAGCACTTGAGGGACCTATTTGTAGATGAGACAAGTTCTCACCGTAGCATAGAGATTTGGTTTATCTCTGGCTTGTCACCTGCCTGTTCTTCTATTCTGTTCTTTTTTAAGCCCAGTTTTCTCAAGCGGATTGAACTCTGTGTTCTGCAAGTGGGACCTCCCTGTCTTCACCCTGCCTTTCAACATGGCCTTGTCATTGTACCTCTCAGCCACTGGACATTACAATCCATTTTTCCCAAGCAAATTGGTCACACCTGTAACCTCTGTTCCCAATGTCACCTGGTATGACCTCAGTGCCCTGGAGGTAAGGCTCATACCATCTTCTGGATGGGGTTCTGGAAGAAACTCCAAGTCCTCTCAGTTAATTGTTCATGGGTATTTGATTCTGATAGATACCCCATTCTACATATATCAGTTTCTTCATCATCTTGCCTTCTATAGATAAAATATTTGTTCTATTCCAAAGCTTTGGCAGTCTAAGGGGTTTTTTAATGACTGATTAGTTAAAGGTAACTTTCCCCTCATCTTTTACTAGAAACTGTCCCCAAATGGGGACATTTGGAAATAACGCAGAAGAAAAATCAAAAGATTTATTAGTACTACTCATTGAAAGTAATATTTATAAAATAGTGTTATATCAATCTAGAACTGCTCTGTCTGATACAATAGCCACTAGCACCATATGTCCATTTAAATGTAAATTAATGAAAATGAAATAAAATTTGAAAATTCAGTTTCTCAATTTGCTAGCCACATTTTCAGGTGCTCAATAGCCTCATGTGCAGATGGAGAATATTCCGGCACCGCAGAAAGCGCCACTGGATTGTGCTGATCTGGGAAAGAGGGAAACTTGCCCTTCTCTTCCTTCTGAACTACCACCGCATCAGCAGTACACATTTTCCATCTCACCTTTTTCCCTCCCTACAGGGCTACCTGGGAGATGGTTTGCTCTCTAGCTCTAAGATAAAAGCTTCTGCAGTCTTTGTCTATTTCAAGTTCCCTGGTCCAGACGAAACAGGAAGTGGTCTTATGGGGACCTGAAGATCCAGCAGGGGTGGAGGAATTCAGGGCCCCTCTTAGGGTAGATGGAAATGCACAGAATGATTCTGTGAGCTGAGCAGACACCAAACCAGGAGACTACATGCAGCCTAATGCTCGAAAGGAGAGGACCCTCATGCCAAAGCTGGGACTCCTTCTCTTAGAATCATTGCCTCTAGAAGGTCCCTTGCCAAAAGGTACACATATGATACCTAGAAAAGGTTTAGGAGGCGAGATGGGGAGATGGGGAAGGCATCTTTAAGTTAATGGCCTTGGTCAAAAAGAATCTGTCATAAGTAACCTGTCTGAGTCCTATCAGAGATTTTATTATAAAGAATTATCATGTATTGGTTTGTCTGTGTTTTCCTGAGAGCTGCAATTCTGTGAGCACATTACCTGAAAGCAGACCTCAGCCATATAGTAGAATTGTGACATTTACAGGCATTTTCATGTTTTGAAGCCTGATTAACAATATCAGATTAAGCTAAGGCTCTTTACTTAATACATGTTCTAGTGAACAGCAGAATTGTAAACATGGTCTGAATCTATGAACTTGCCAGGTAATCTCTTTTGAACTGTGGGCAAATTAACCCAGTTTTGGGTCTCTGGCCTCAGCATTAACAATTAATTGCATGACAGCAATACTGTTTCTATTGAACAAAGGGATACATTGATTTGTTCACCTGGGTACTGACAGACAGTTGAAGGCAAAAGAATTGTAAGATGTGGTCCCTGCCAGCCCCACTGGGGTGCATGGTAAATGCCAGATCTACCAAACAGGGTGTTTGTCCATGATGGAAACCAAGACAAGTGTCAGAGCAAGCAGTGGAGCCAGTGATTCAGGAGTATCAAGAAGGTGTGCTGAGTATGCAACCAGGAAAGGCTGATGTATCTCTGGGGATAAAGCAGATGAATGTTTGGTGTTTTCTGTGGATAAAAAGAGAGAGAATTTTTAATAATCAGTACTACTGATCATGAAAGATAAAATATGCAAAATCTTTTTAAAACTTTCATTTACATGTTTTGGGTGTCCCGTGGGTTTCTGTTCAGTTGTTTAGTGACCTCATTTTTTCAATTGTTTTGGCAGTTGTTAAAAGCTGTGCCAGTGGGTGTTGCTCAGATATACGGCTGTGACAGCCTGTGGACTGGCGGCCTCTTCCTGTGTGCCATTCTGCTCTTCTCCCCCATCATGTGCCTGCACGCTGCCATCGGATCGTTGGTGGGGATAGTAGCAGGTGAGCATGAGACTCGTTCCCTAACATTGAGCATCCCCTCTGTCCAGTGCATGAGCTCAGAGATTTTCTATACTCCAAACCCTTCTTGAGGCCTCTGCTTCCAAGGGACTCTCAGGATGCTTTCCTGGGACCCTTTCCAGAGCATCCTGCTGGACAGTCCACAGCTCTGACCCCTCCTGTCTCACCTAACAGGGCTCAGTCTTTCAGCTCCATTTGAGAAAATCTACTTTGGACTTTGGGGTTTCAATAGCTCTCTGGCCTGCATTGCAATTGGAGGAATGTTCATGGCACTTACTTGGCAAACCCACCTGCTGGCTCTCACCTGCGGTGAGTACCTCGTGCATGGGCCGGGGCGGGCGACAATCATGACCATGGGTCAAGGACAAACAGTAAAAAGAGCAACATGAGAAATTATGCAGGGGTTCTAATTGGGACCCCTCTCCTCCCCTCCACCCCATCCCCACTATCTAAGTGTAAGTGCAGGGCAGGTGACACCCCCTCTCTGGGAGTATTAAAGTCTACTCTGCCTGCCTTGCTAGTTGTTGCAAAGAGAAGAGAGCCTGTCTTAAACATTCTACAATATGTATATGAGGGAGGAATGGGGATGGGTAGAAACCCGACTTGTCCTGTGTCCTTCAAACGAATTGTTCAAATCAGATGGATGACATGTGGCCCTTTAGGAATCACTTTTATCCAGGACTTTCAAACATGAGTGTGCATTAGGATCACCCAGGGGGCTTGTTGAAACGACATGGCTGGGCACCAGCCCTCGTTTCTGGTTCAGAGGTGGAGGTGGGGGTGGAGGGAGGAATTTGCCGCCCTCCCAAGCTCCCAGGTGGTGCCAATACTGCTACTCCAGGGACCCCACTCTGCAAACCTCTGCATTAATCCTTTCTAGCCCCCAGTATTCTGGTCAGACTCAGCCTGGCTGGGCTGGAAGAGGCTCTGGAGATCCCCACTCCAAACCTCTCATTTTTTTGGTTAGGGTGCTCAGGCCAGAAAGCTTAAACCATGCGCTAAAGGGCATTCGGTCTGTGAGGGGTAAATTCGAACCGAAAACTCCCTCGGCTAAGAGCCCCACCTCTCTCCCACTGCACCACTCTGCTTCCCACCAACAGGAGTCTGGCTCTTATGGCCATCCCTGAGGTAAAAGCAGAACTCAACTGATTTGGAATTGAAATTGATAATAGATTTCCCAGGCTGATTATAAGGGTTGCTGGTTTGCCTGTAGCTTCCCACTATCCCTACATTACTACTGGAGAAAGAATTTGCCTTTATTTACTAGAGTGGAGGGAAGGACGCTCCCTGAGGGATCAAAGCAGGGAGGGGGGAATGGCAGAATGTGGAGAAATCATGGCTAATCTAATGGAGATATTTATCTAGAGTCATAAATCACCAGATGAATCACCAGTCAAACATGATTTAAATGGATTTTAATGGATTTTACATTAGACAGGAGGTGGGATGGGGCCAAAAATTTCCAAGGCCGCCATCAGTTTTGATTTTCCGATGCTGTAGCAGGGTTATCAAAACCCAGGTTGCTGTGGTGTTGCCATTTACGTGTCATTTTGTCAAAATTGTTTACGATTACTCAGCAATTTCATGTAACAACCCTGTCTCAAGTGTTTGCTCCTTCTCCAATATTTGTTCACAAGCTTCGGGCAAAGAGAAGGCCAGGAACAGATTTTGTGGCCACCTGGGCTCAGCTGGGTTAGAATCTTTTATCCTACAACCTTCCAGTTTTATTCTGAGATGGGATTTAAGTTTAACCACAGTTTTCTGTGTTTGCAGCAGCAACAAGTACATATTAAACACTCATGACACAGACCACACAGCACTAGGAAGAGCTAGAGGTCTAGAAACTTTAGCTCCGATGTGGTCCCTGTGCAGGGCAGAGGCCGGGTGAGCGAGCAAGGGAAACCATGCATGTTTGCCGCAGAACAAGGCGAAATCAACAGCACACGATTCTCTCGGGACATGGCATAGGTCAGAATCATCAAGTAGCATCTCCTGGAGGAGGTGGTTTTTCTACCAGCCCTGAAAGAAAACAGGAGGAATTCTGTCTGGTGGAGGGCATAGCATGGCCAGGGCGGGGACCACCTGAGCAAGGTTTTGTCACAGGAGTTGTGATTGAGGTTTTGACAGGCTGTGGAGAAATTTGAAGGCAAACATGTTTGCAGATGTGTTTCCCCCAAGACTCAATAGCTTTGTTATTTATTGGAGCAATAGTACAGGCTTAATGTGAAAAAAAAATCCAGTCAGTATGGAAGAGTATAAAGCAGAAAGTGAAAATACTCCACCCAACTCCCTAGCTATAATTTTTTGAGAACATAAATAGAGTCATACTATATACCTAGCATCCTATTATCTGTATCTCTTCTTTAACTATGGGCAATAGTCTTCTTTTTCTTTTTTTTTTTCCTTCTTTCTCTCTTTTTTTGGGGAGACCTCAGGTTCAAAGCATTGAGTAAATCCTGATCCACAGTTCATGATACTCTGCCCCCTTCAATCTGCAAGATATCTCTCTGCTTTTTCCTTTTTCCCCCTGTATCTCCCATCACCACTTCCATTGTCCTTGACCCAACACAGTCACTTTAACATGCTTAATATATATCCCCAGATGTGTGTATACCCTTGGAGAAAATAAGATATTCTGTGTGTGGATTTATTAATTTTCATGAAAATTTAAATATATGAAAAAGTAATAGTTTAATAAGCAAATGTACTATCATTTGGATTTAATTGTTGTTTACCTTTTGCCTCATTGCTTTTTTTTTGCTCAGGTATTTTAAAGTGGAGACATTATAACATTTTATCTCCTAAATGTATCAATATAAAGCTCTAAAAATTAAGGACTTCTGTCTAAAACCACAATACCCTCATCATCCATAACTAAATTACTTTGTGAATATCATCTAAAAACAGTCTATATTTAAATGCCCCCACCTGCCCAGACATGTCTTTTATATTCTTTGTTCAAACCAAGATCCATTAAAAACCGTCAGTTTTATTTGGTTGCTATGTCTTTCAATTCTTTTAAATCTTGAAGAGGTTCCTTCCTCTCCATGACATTGATTTATTAAAGATAGAAGGCTGGTTGTACCAGATAATATACTACTTTATGAGTTGATCTGAATCATTCCCTCTTAGTACAAGTTAACTTATTCTGGGAGTTAGATCTAGAGGCTTGACTAAATTAAGCAATTTTGGCCAGGACTTCCTAGATATTACTACATACTTAATATAGCATTGCCTCAGGAGGCACATGGTGGCTGCTTGTCCACTCTTGATAATGCTAAAATTGGTCACTGGGTTTAAGGTGTAGATGTGTATATGTGTGTGTGTGTTTAATTCACAGTCATGCTATTGTACTATAGAATTTACTTTTTCTGTTTTTTTGTGTGTAGTTTTTTTTTTTTTACTTTTTCACTCAGAATTTTAAGACTTTTCCATGTTGGTTTATACATATCTAGTTCATTTTTTTAACTTCTCCATAATCTCCATAATAAACACCTTCTACACTTGGCCATTCACGCAAGGTAAATTAAAACATGGCATATTTACAATACTTTTACATTGATTTTTCCATGACTCTTAACTTTTCATACCATTTCCCATCTCTTTATCCCTTCATGAGGCCCTCTAGCTTAGTTGCTCAAGCTGATCATCTTTGACTATATCCATTGTGCCGATCAAGCCATCTATGGAATTCTTTATTTCTAGTTCCATTAATTAAACATTATCTAGTATATGTTATTCAGTTTGCTGTCTTTCTTTTAAGGTGTTTGCTCTCCTCAGATGTCTCCTTTCCCTTTCTTGTGAGCTCACATTTCCCTGGGGAGATCAGCTGTTGGAGAACAGTGTCCCTGAAGGAGGGGGAAGACCTCTCGGGGTGAGAGCCTCTGCTGTTTAAGGCAGTGGAGATAGCCAGTTGTGGAGACTTCATTTAACTAACTTCCTCTTGCTGGGGGAAATTTAGATAGCTTCTAGTTTGGAACTTTTATAAACAGTGTGGCGAGGAACATATTTATACAAATATCTTTGTGTACATTGCACAGATATTTCTATAAATTTCTAGAAGTAGAATTAATGGGTCAAAGGTAATGCCAATTCTAATTTTAATAGATGCCAATTCATCTCCAAAAACATCCTACCAATTCCACTCTCACCAACAGTGTGTGAGGCACCTGTTTCATCCATGCTGGGTCCTAGCAGTGTTTTTTGTCTTTCGGCATGAATTGTTTGTTTTTTTGTTCTTCTTTTGGGCATGAATTTTAGCCCCACTTTTAAAGCAAATCTCAAATGTAAAATGCCATGGCAAGTTTCAGCAACCCCACGTCACCCTGATACTGTCAAACAAAAGACCAACCTTGTCAGCCAAAGTAAATAAATAATGGGCATTAAAGAGCTATTCTTTTATTAATTCTAAGTATCCTTGTCAGGAAAAGGACTTAGGAAACTCTGATAGGACCTGGCAAGGCTGCCTGCCCTGTATCTCTCCACCAGAAACTGCATGATCAAGGACTTCCTCAACTTATGTTATCATTGCAAACCACAAACACATTTTGTATCTCCTTTTAGTGGTTGATTATCATAGAACGACTTGCATATGGCAGTCTGTTGGAAGGCACTTTGTGCGTGAAGAGCTGACATCCAGTCTTCCTTTTAGCACTCAAGGGCCTTTGCACTTCCCCCATCACCCAGAAAACCATCAGTCTCCTTGCCTACAGACTGGGGTGTGCAGAACTTTGCCTCTAACATAAAGTTTTCCCAGTTCAACTCTGCAAGGCTTTTATTTATTTTTATTTTATTTTACTTTATTTTTTCAGAGAGAAGGTGATTTATTGCCAATGCACAAGCAAAAAACTTGGGGAATCTTCCCAAAACCAGTTCAAAGTGAGAATGGGGGCTAGGAGTTTTATAGGCAAAAGAAACAGAAAATGAGGGAGTTGAGAAAAAAACAAATTGAAAAATAAAAAAGTCAAGTGATGCTTCCAGGGGTCTTCTGAGGAGGGTATGTACAAATTCTCAGTTCTGCATTGGCTCAAGCATATTAAACTTGCCCTTGGCTTCAGCAGCTGAAAAAAAACCCAGTTTAGATATTGTTGTGCAGGTGCCTCTCTGCAAGGTCTTCATGACTCCTTTTGCAGCCAACCACTCAAGGATATCAAGCTTATGTATTTATTTTTTTGTCTCTGAGGAAAGTTACAGATTTACTGGGTTCTCCTGACACTGTTCTGTCTGGTTTGGTGTGAGATATTACCTTATTCCAGTTTCTGGCAGGGGTCTGGGAGCACCACTCACTTATATTAATACTTCTCCAGGCATTGCCTCACCAAATGAAAACAGAGAAGTGTTGGCTTCCTCCAGGTTCTTGGCTATGATGCATAAATGAATTTTTGGACACGCCAGTTTAGTTAGGCCAGTAAAAAAAAGTTTATTTGGGAAATGGGGGAAAGAACAGAGCTTGCTGAGAAATATGAGAGAAAGATAGGAATACACACAAGATTTGGTGTGGGCTCCTCTAGGCAGAGAGAGCCTCAGCAAGCCTTAATTGACAGGGATAACCGTTCAGTAGTCTGACATGCTTACTATGAAGAGAAAAGCAACTTAGAATTAGAGATCACTGCAAAACAGCATAACAGTATGAGGTGTACCAGTGCCCCAAATGTGCTTGATAGGTGTGGTAGGTGTAATAGGTAGTAAAATGAGGGAGAGGTCGGTAAGGTCTGAGGGGAGGGATAGCAGAAGATCAGATGCAGAGAAGTCAGGGACAGAGTGTCCCCAGGGCTTAGCAGAGGGCCAATGAATACTGGTTGAATGAATGAATGAAATGAAAAAGAAAAATGAAATTGGCAAAACAAAGGAGAGAAGGACTTCCACCGAGGCCAAGAGCATCCTTCTGTTCAGAGCAGTATCTCAGTCCCATGGGGAAAGCGATGCGTTTACATCTGCTGCTCATGGAAATACATGCTCTCATTTGAGATTCATCACCTCCCAGGAAAGCAGGTCTTCAAGTTGCCATTTCACAGCCCATGAGCCCAGGATTCAGAGAAATTTCATGACTTGTTATAAAATAAATAATGTCAGAATTGGGATATGAAGACTGGACTGTCTCCAAAGACCAGTTCTGCTTAGTGTGAGATCATTAAGATGTGAAAGAATTTGCATCTGCTAAATACTAGAATTAAAAAGACAAAAGGTTGCTAAGAGGATGGAAGTCTATATTAAAGTAAATGAGGATGGCAGAAACCCTCCCGCCGTACCCCGTGATGTGATTACTCACGGGACTGAAGACTAGATGGTGAGCGCTGGGGGCCCGAGAGGTTGTGTGGGCTTCCCTGAGCCTTCCTGAACATCCTTCTCAACCCAGCCCGGGGAGCCGATGATTAACTGGCTGAGATGTTTGTTTCTCTTGCTTTACATTGAAAGTCGCACATATGCTCTAAATTACCCACTCGGCCAGTTTCTCTCACTCCAGGTTAAAACATGGTATATTGATTCATTGACCTCTGTGCCAACCCTAATGGTCTTGGGAAAATGCTAATATCAAGGGGAAGAACCCAGGTTTGTGTTCAGTTTCTACCACACTTCAAAATTGTACCTCTTTTATTTTTTACCTCATAATTTTTTTTTTTGTACTATGAATTCTAACCATTACTATGAGAATCCTAGATGCAATGAGATCATATAGAAAGCATGCTATCTCAAGAACACTCCTAAGATTCATTTTAATTCCACTCTGCTTGGATAAAATAACAGGAAAGTTTATTTGCCATGGGAGCCCTTTTTCTTAAGTATTAGTAGGAACAACAACAAAATAGAAAAACCATGGGAAAATTACTTTATGACGCATAGGCAGTGCCTCCTTATATGCTCACGCCTGCCCTGTGAGGGAGCTAGTCCTATTACCCCCATTTTACAATAAGGAAATCAAGGCTTAGAGCAGTAGCTTGCCAGAAGTTGCCATGCTCCTAAGTGCCGGAACCAGGATTTGAACCCAAGGCTGCATTAGTATTTATAACATGTGGCTAGGCTGGCTGGCGAAAGGTGGCAGCACACATTCTAGATGATTCATATTGGAAGACCATCTTTCCTGTGATTAAAAGTGCATCTAAGGAGCAGATGTGACTCAAGCAGTTGAGCACCTGCTTCCCACACGGGAGGTCCCAGGTTCAATCCCCAGCACCTCCTAAAAACAAACAAACAACAACAAGCAAAGAAAAAAATCAACTCAGAGGAGCCAATGTGGCTTAGTGGTGGAGCGCCAGCTTCTCACATATGAGGTCTGGGTTTTAATCCCTGGCCCCAGTACATAAAAAAAAAAAAAGAAAGTACATCTACCATCTCCACCAATAATCAATGCCACTGATATACATATTTTTAAATGGTTAAAATGGCAAATTGTGTAATATATATGTTAGAGCAATAGCTTTTTTTAAAAGAATATATTTTGGTAGAATAAAAGTGTACTCAATCACATTACTGTTTTTCTTTTGTGGTTGCTTTATGTGATTGCCATCCTTAATCAAAACTTGAGAGAGGAAAAATGACTAAAGCTAAAAAAATTTAAAAGTGCACCTGTCATTCTCTGCTGTTTTGCAGCCCTGTTCACTGCCTACCTTGGAATCAGCATGACACACATGATGGCTGTGGTGAGTTGGCTTTCCTCTCGCTTTTTCAGCAGCATGACTGATTAGCTCGCATTTCAATGGGAAGTTCTTCTTCTCTATGGGGTCCGACAACAGGCCCCACGACTGCTAACCAGCACTTTCCCTTCTCCTGTGTCCTCTCTCACCCCAGTATCCCAGAGAACTTTAATCCAAACCATGGAGACAGGCTCATTTGACATATCCAATTTCTTGGTTTAAAGAAGTGAAACTCAGTTGTGTGCCATATTCTCCATTTCATGGTCTGACTCTGAGTGTCAGGAAGTTGACTTTAGACTATTTTTTACCTAAACAGAAAGCCAGGACTTTGTGATATCTGAGAAATCAGGAAAGGGAGGAAAAGTAGAATCAGCTCAAGACCCAGATGTTTATAAAAAATAAAGTAGTCAATAGCTTCTCAGCCTCTTCTCTTGACTTTTTAAAATTCCCTGTCCATCATCAGCAGGACTTATTCAGACACCTCATGGCTGAGTTATTGTATAGGCAAAATCATTGTCCATTGATTGCCTCCTGCTCTGCTCTCTCCTTCTTTTGCAGCACTGTCCTCCTGCCCTTTGACCTTTCCTTACCCTCCCGAGGATTCTAGTGTCCCTTAACTATTCCACAATCCGTCACCTCCCAGACTGGTCTGAGGCTCCCTATCCTGAACTTTCCTTCACCCACCACTGCTATCACTAGGGCCAGTTTCTAATAACTCAAAATCCATGGCAATGAGGCCACAGCTGCTAGTGGTAAGGGCATTGTCCAGTCCTCTCAGCAGCAGCTGAGAGATCTTACCTGGGAAGGTGCTGATGGAAAGCAGCGTCGTTATGGCAGAAAGTTGAAACCCTTTCACAGGCATGCCTGGGAGGTACATTTAGAGCCTGACGGGCCCTTCACATCCCAGCAATGGTTCACATGCATCTGTCCTTGGACCAGAACCAAGCAGGCTGCACAGAAGAGTCAGCTGGAAAGATTTTGAAAAATATAGATCCTTAGGGCCCCATTCCCTGGTATTTCTGAAAGAGTGGTTCTTGTGTGGGCTTGGGCTTCTATATTTTTTATAAGTCCCCCAGATAAGTCTGATGTGCAGTGTGTACACCTACACACCACCGTATCCATGCATGCCTAGGGGACAGACCTGACGGAGGGTGTGTGCCCAGAATTACGTAAGCTGCCATGGACAGTGGCAGTCTATTGGGGGGACAGAATGGAAAGAAGTGGAGCAAGTAGAAACCAAGACCTAGCCTGGGTGGAGTTCAAGGGGAAGAGGTTACCAGGGGCTAGGTTAATCAGAGAAGGCCTTGTGAATGTGATGTGTGGTCAGGCACCAGAGGTGTTTTGGTAAGTGACATCTCTGTGTCCATGTTTGCACATCTGGCATAAAAAGTCTGACTTTGGAGAGGGGGAAAGAAATACCAGGCAGAGAAATAACCAGCTGCCCTAGAGAATGCATGATAACATTTCAGCCAACCAGTGCTCTGAGGGCTTGGACTCGGTCTCCATGGGCATACAAAGCAGTGCGCCCAAGGACGCAGCCTGCTGGGCTGGGTGAGAGCGCGGTGGTGGGTGGTGCTTTGAGCAGGTGGCTTCCAGATGCGATCTCCAAGGAGCGTGTGGCTCATCTCTCCCCAGGTCGGCTTGCCGTCTTGTACCTGGCCCTTCTGTCTGGCCACACTCCTGTTCCTCTTGCTGGACACAAAAAACCCCAACATCTACAGGATGCCCCTCAACAAAACCACTTTTCCTGAAGAAAACCGCATCATCTATCTTCAAGCGAAGAAAAGGACGGTTGACAGCCCTTTGTGAGCACAGCAGCCATCCAGAACTATGGTCACGAGGCATTTCCGGCTAACCGCCCCTACTGACTGACTTCCAGGGTCCCGGCACACTGTTGTTTTTCACTATTAATAACTTTCATACTAACCCTTCAGCAATCTGTTTTTGTTCATTTTGGATTTTTCTCTTCGACTTCAGAAACATCCCCAAGCACGTAAGAGACATGTCCAGGTGATATGCTCTGGCTGTGGAATTTTAAGCCCCAGTGAGGCACTGGAGCTGACTAAGACTATATCATCTTTATAAAATCAAAATGTTCCAGCAGAAAGAGGAAGTGGCGCCGGAGCTAATTATTGATATTTATTGATATTCTGGGTGTTTGGTTGACTGAAGGAGGTTGACAGTATTAAACATTAAGCTTTATAAACCAACTTAGCCTTAAGTGAATGGAATTTGCAGTCACAAAATCGAAGTCAACACAGAATTCCCATATCACCAGCTTGGCTGTGTTCTCATCAGGGCAAGGTGCACATTGTAGCTGTAGTTAGCACCTAGGGCGTGCAGGCTGACGGCTGACCTAGCTCCTCAGGAGAAGCACTGCAGCGCTGCCCATGAGTGTGGCGTCCTCTCACTAGGACATGGTTGGGTTCTTTTGGGCTGACAGAGCTGTAGGAGGGAGAGAGGGATTTTGTCTATCAAAATTGCTCTGTATTGCCACTATTCTTGGAGATTGCGAAGAATTTTTAAAGTGGGCTTTATTATTTTTTCTTATGAGAATGGAGTTTTTTCCAATGAAATGAAATAAGAGAAGTTCCTGGCTTACCCAGTTCCTAGATATTAAAAGTTACATATTTACAAAATACTCCACGTGGCTATTTTACTGTAATCTTTACATTGATGTTGTAAATGCCACAAATGCGTAGAATCAAGTCATCAACACCCATTGGCCCTTTAAAATCACATTTTTAGTTCATTTGAGGATGTCTTACAGGTTATAAAGTCCTAAGGTTAATGTTGGATTGCTTATGGATGTTGTTTTTAGAAACTGCTGGACTTCTTTAAAAAAAAAAAAAACTACTCATTTTCTGAGTACTCACAGTATTTGCTCTCAAAAACCAGTGGTATTTGAACCACCAGAAAGAATAGAGGCAAAGAATTCTCCAGGAGTGTTTTTTGTTTTGTTTTGTTTTAATTTAAAAGTTATCAACTCTATAAAACTCCCATTACCAGACATGCCAAAGATGGCGGTGGAAAATTATGCTCATTTATCTTCCCTTTTAACTACTTAGATACCTTCAGTGTTTTGGATTGGAAAAGTGACATTTTGGCATCCTCAAGTTTTTTGTTTCCTCTTTAGGCTCCTACTGCTCAGTGTACGATAAACAGTTTGCTGAGTGACGAAATAGAAGGAGGGAAGTGAAACTACAAATATTTCAGGGGAAAGTTTACTCCTTCCTTTCCTCAGGAAAACAAACATTATTCTGCTTTTAAAACCCTGTAACCGAAGCCTTTTGAAACCATGAACTGGCATAAATTTATGTATACTGCTGCGGGAAAACTACCTATTAAGTGTTAGAACTGAAAACGCCCTTGTTAGGGAATTTGTGAAATAAGAGTTGGGGGAAACAAATACGCAAGCAAAACCAAAGATGAGCAGGAGTGAGACTCTGGACTGTGGCTGAGGGAAAGAGAGACCTCAGAAGTGGTCCAAAGCTAATCCTCAGGGAGAGCCCCAGTGTGCTAATCACAGCAACTTCTTGTGGCGCTCACTCAGTTTTGTCAATAGGCACATTTCAAAGCCTTGTATATTGTATAACATAAATGGTATTAATTTTCTCAAGCTATTTTTTATTAAGTATTATACTAAAGTTAAGTATTTGATTACTTTTCTTAGAGAGCATTTATATTTTTCCTGTGATCTCTATAACAAACTTCTATGTAAGTTACTAATAAACTACACACTCAGTTGATGTGGTATAAATTTTCTGTAAGTTTTTTGTTAATTCTGTGCAAGTTTTGTTTAAAAGTCACCTGTGCCATTTAGAACTACTGTGTATATTAACAATCCCTTCTACAAATATGGTTGCTTATGTTATTATATGATGTGCTAGAATGCTTATTCCTTTTTTATACTTGATAATAGCATCAGATGTCTGCTTCAGAAAACCCTGTTCAGTTTCAGATTTATGAGACCTCCAGAATAGATTAGGGAGGACTGGAACAGGTGTTCACCTTGATATCAGTATTTGAGAGCCAGGTCCCATGCACTCCCAGACAGGCCCTGGGCGACTCCACCAGGAGTGACCTTGAGCCATGGGCATGCCTCAGAGGTCAGCTTTCAAGGACAAGCCACTTCTCAGAATGTTACCCCCAGACAATTGAGCCACAATCATGCTTGTCTCCACCCCTTGAAGCACTTCTCTCCTACCTCCTTTTACCCATGGTTGGTATATTTGGGGGGAAAAATATATATATATATGTATATATGAATGGAAATTTACTTTAAGTTCCAATAATGAGTTCCAAAGCAACCCAAACAGGTACCTCCAATGGGGTCCCTCTGTCAAAATAAAGCCTATCTTACCTATTTTTCATGATCACAAGTTTACTAGAGTCATCAAGTCATTAAGTGTTCCTTTGGTCTGAGGGAGAAGAGACAGAGGGGAATTTTTTGAGGCTCTTATGCTGAAAAAAGTCTGTGGGCACTAAATACTTTTAGGAGTTATAGGTGCTAATTTGTATATTACCTATGATACCCAATTGGTGGAGATTGAAGGAAACATTCCACAGGAGATCGGGAATTTCCAAGGGCATCTTATATTCAACCTTGCAAGATTATTAACATGGTTATTAAATACAAACCTAGGTTTTATGCTTATAAGTGTTTTCAACCTTCATCCTTATCTAACAAATTCCTTCCAAAAGCTTTAACCTTCAGAGTTTCCTCTCCTTCTTGACCATTGACACTGTCAGCACCCTAAACCATTAGAAGGACTTGTAGCTTCAAGGCTACAGAGTTCTGTTCAGGATAAATAAATCCTGAAGGAATCTAAGTTTTGAAAAAAGAATATAGTAAATAATCAGCTTGTAATGAAGGAAATAAAAGTCCTGTAATAGTCTGCTTTTACAACTCTTAAACTGTAAAATAGATAGATCAGGGCATAGATATGCAAAGTCACCCAAAAGAGAGAGATTGCTTCTATGTTTGGCCTTAACCTTATTAAGTATTAACCTTGTAGGAAATGAGTTAAACATAGGCAGGGGGTCTTTGGTATGGGGGGAAGGCGGCAGAAGCAAGTATCAAGGACGATCTCTGTGGTAGAATGGGTACACTGGGCTATTGCTTTAGTAAATTCAGCCAGTTTACCCCTTGCCTGATCCTATACTCATAAATTATTTGATTTCCAGTGTAAAATTGCCATCTAGGGGGGAAAACATGCTTGTCCACAGATATGTTTCTGATCCTTGTTAGTTTCATTTCTCATTTGAATTAATAACTGTAGTTTTTATACATAAGTCTTTGGTAAGTTTTGTGTGTGTGAGTTTGGGTTTTTGTGTGGGTTTTTTGTTTGTTTTGGGGTTTTTTTGCCTGTATAGGTCACCAAAGTCCAAATCACCCCATGGTGCTCCAACAAAGCTAATTGTCTGAGGTTACCAAGGTAGATAGTTTGGGGGTGAGTCAGAGAAGACTTCCCTGATGAAATGATATTGAGGTATGTGGGAGGTGGTGGTGATTTAGATTCTAGAAGAGGCTGTAGGGGTGGAGAAAATTTTATGGGTGTGTGAGTGAGGAGATGGAATCATCAGAACTTGGTGATGGATTGGATGTCGGGGCAAAGGAACAGGAGGTGTCAAGAATAACATCTTGATTTCTAGCTTGGGCAACAAGGTGTATGATGTTGCCACAAAATGAGATGGGAGCACTGCCGAGTCACTTCTCATCTCACTCCACACACTCTTCCTGGGCAATCCCATGCTTCTCATGCTTCATGAGAAGCGCTTTGTTCAAATGCCTCCAGGAACAATTCCAAAAATACCTCCTCAAACTGAAGAAATTCAGGACAGAACTCTTCCTCTTCAACTATTCTGCTCTCCCTCCCACATTGACCCATGGAGAAAGCACCTTCTATCCAACCATACAAGCCAGAAACAGGGTACCATCCTTAACTTCGTTCCCTCACCCCTCCCTAGGCAATAGCCAGGTTCTGGGGATTCTACCTCCTTGGTAGCCCCCATTAATTCATTATTTGGCAAATATTTATCGAATGGCTATTACAAAGCAGGAACTTGGACTACAATAGATGGTCATGGTCCCTGCCCTCACAAGAACTTTATGAGGTGAAACAAGTATATGTAATAGTATGGTAACGAGAATGAGTAAGAGATAGACAAGTGACTAGCTTGATGGAAGAGCATTCTTGCTAAAAAGAAAAAGAAAAAAATTTAAAAACCCAGAAGACAAGTATACCATTAAGTACTAGGCATCCATACTGCAATGAGCTGGCCTAAATAATAGGGGTTTAATGGCTCATAGTTTTGAAGTTAGGAAAAATTTCAAATCAAGGCATCATCAAGGCAATGATTTCTCCTCAAATTCTTTGGCTTTCTGGGGCTAACTGCTGGCATCTTGGTCCCTAGCTGGTCTCTTTCTTCCCTTCCTGGTTTCATTGATGTTCAACTTTTGGCTCCTCTCTCTGTGGCTCTGGCTCGCTCTCCCTCTTGCTTCACTCTTCCTCTCCCTCTCACTTCTCTCTTCTTCTCCCTCTCTCTCTCCTCCCTCCCCTTCTCCCATTTCTCTTTCTCCTCCACCCCTCAGTTTCACTCGGTTTAAAGAGGACTCTGGTAATAGGATTTAGACCCATCCTGATAGAGCCATACCTTAACTCATCAAAAGGTCTACTTACAATGGATTCACACCCACAGGAATGGATTAAGCCTAATAACATGTTTTTCTGAGGTATATACAGCTCCCAGTCACCACACATACAATTTAGGATTTCTTTTTTTTTTTTTTTGGCTGCAAGTAACAAAATACCTGACTAAAAGAGGGATTTCATTCCTAAAAGTGGTTTGTTCCGGATTTGGTACAGCTGCTCAACAGCGTCATCGTGGATGTAATCTCCTTCCATTCTTCCCATCATTTTCAGCAATCCCAGAAGGCTGTCCTTTCATCCTCAGCTTGTTTTCTACAGTCCCAAAATGGCTACCCAGTTGTAAGCATCATAACCCCATCATGTAGAAGAGGAGCAACCAGATTTGTAAAGGAGCCATTTTCTCATGCCTCTCTTTATCAGGGGGGAAATTCTCCTAGAAGCATTCCCGTAACACTTTTACTTACGTCTTTTTTTGTCAGAACTGGGATGTATGGCCATTACTGGCTGCAAAGGAGTCTGGGAAAACATGCATTGTCAGCCTCTATTGCAGTGGGTGAGCTCTGCCATTTTGGAGCAAAAGTTATTAACAGGCAGCCAGCATGTCTACCACAAGTGGTGTATAATAACTTTGTCCCCACACCACACTGGAGAGAGCCTTATGGTGACAGACAAGACTGTCTTCTGTGGAATTCACGAAAGGGTTTGGGGCAGAGGTCTAGACCATGACCTTTTCCATAAAGACACTTTGTGGAATACTTGCTGGAACACTCCCAGAGTTCTTTAGGCTATATTTGACACTTCAGCCTCTTACAAGGTTGTATAGCTTCTGACAAGATTCTAAGTAAAGAATGAGATGGCCAGCAATAATGATCAGATGAAGGAAAGCTTACAGTCAATTCATGTTCTAATCAATCCTCGATCTAACAGTTGAAGCTTCTAAATCATTCCACGTCAGAAAGCCCCACTGGAAATGGTCAAATTTCAATTCATTTCCAGCTCAATGAAGCATTGAAAACAAGTGTCTGACATTTTCTGGATCATGGTTCCAAATAAACAATGAGAAAGCCAGTTTCCTGTTTGGGTTGGGTCCATTGGATCCTAGCCCATGGAAGCCTTGAATTATATTGCAATGACATGCAAGGTTCTGAAAAGGAAGAACTGAAGCATAGAGGAAACTTGGCACAGGGCCAGGAAACCTGACTAAAAGTAAGTCCCTCGACTACCCAAAACAATGGCAGTTAGGGCATGAGTCAGTGGCCCAAGTGCAAGCACATATCTTGGGGCAACAAGAGCATACACAGGCAGACAATGGGACTGACCAAGCCAACAAGAAGGCCTTTCTAAATTCTGAGACCCCATGGTGGGCTCTCACTTAGAGGCTAGATCCATCCAATACAGTAGCAAATTGCCACATTAGCATTTGATATGAAACTAATCCAAATTGAGGTATGTCATAAGTATAAATTAGATTAGAACTGGATTTCAAACACTTAGGACAAAAAGAAAATTTAAAATATCTCAATAATGGTTTTGGTTTTTTTTTTTGGTTATGTTGAAATGACAATACTTAGACATATGGGTTAAATAAAATTAATTAATTACATTTTTTTAACTTCTTAAACAGTAGCTACTGAAAATTTTTAAATTGCATGTACAACTCTTATTTGTGACTTATGCTATATTTGTGTTTGACAGCACAGGGCCCTTAATGTTTTACAAAGTCTCCATGGCAACTCCAATACCACTGAGCATTGGAATTCAAACTTCTGGAGAACTCCTTCTTCCCTTAGAAACAATGAATGGGTGGGAAGTGGATGTGGCTCAACTGATAGAGCATCCACCTACCATATGGAGGGTCCAGGGTTCAATACCCAGGGCCTCCTGACCCATGTGGTGAGCTGGCCCACGCGCAGTGCTGCTGTGCACAAGGAGTGCCGTGCCATGCAGGGGCGCCCCACCCACAAGAAGTGTGTCCCGCAAGGAGAGCTGCTCTGCGTGAAAAAAAGTGCAGCCTGCCCAGGAGTGGTGCTGCACACATGGAGAGCTGATGCAGTAAGATGACACAACAAAGAGACACAGATTCCTGGTGCCGCCTGACAAGAATGTAAGCGGACACAGAAGAACACACAGCAAATGGACACAGAGCAGACAATGGAGGGTAAGGGAGAGAAATAAATAAAAATAAATCTTTTAAATAAATAAAGGGCCTTCCCATTAAAAAAAAAAAAAAAAGAATGAATGGGCGATAAGCCTTCTCTCCATTACTTTCTATAGCTAGAGCTGTAAGTTCGGAGACATTAGAGACCCTGGAGGTTGGACTAACTAAGGGTGGCTTCCTGGAGGAGATGCAACTCTGTCCTTGTGCTGCCGCATTCCTTCCCTGGCTCACCTGGACTTGACTTTGAAGGTCATTTGAGTTCCCCTTGGATCCCCTACTCCCCTCTCAAGAGCCACTACAAGTATCCAAAGGAACAATGCTCACGCCCAGGGGCCTGTTTCCAGGGCCCACAGCTCCCAGTGTAGGCAGTGTCTACAGAAGGTGGCCAGGAGCAGACAGCAGTGGCTGCGGTGGGAATCTGTTCTCCTTAAATGCTCAACACTTACGTACCACTTAGTGCATAATAGCCATAACTTCCCCTTTCGCTCCCACCCTATCCCCTAGCCAAGGCAACAGCCAGAGCGAATCTTGCCCACCCTCCTGCGCACCGCCTCAAAGGATGACCCAGAACTCCTAACGCCAGATTTTACAAAGACACAAAAATACAGAAGGAAGGTTGACATTGTGATTCCCCGGGCCCTGCACCCACCCTCCCTGCTCCCGGCCCCCTCCCCTCCCCACCCATCATGTGAGGAAGGCTTGGGCGTCTCCTTCCCTCCCCTGGGCTCCTCCTTCAACATCTACACCCGCTCCACTCCTGCACCTCTGCCCGCCACGGTGCCTCGTGGATGACGCACCCGCCTGCAGCCCTGTCCCTCGCAGGCATCGCAGGGACCCCAAAGGCTTTAGTACTCAGGGCAGCCTGAGGAGCCCCTTCCTCAACCTCCAGGATCTACCGCCTCCCCCCCTCACCTAGGGAGTTTCAAATTCAGGCCCTCCTGAGCCTCAGGACCCCAGATTATCTCCCCTGCACCCAGCATCTAGGACTGCCCTGCTGCTGATCCACGCCAATAGAGCCACAGCCTTCTGTCATTAAAACCCAGTAAGCTGCCGCTGCCCCAGGCCCTGCCATCCGGGGCTTCCCTGCCCCCCTGGCCCCTGTTTGGGGCCTCCAGGAATTTCTCCCACAATCCAGCAACTAAAGGGTTAACACCTCACATGGAGAAACGGGGTTGGGGGTGGGTGAGCAAACAGTTCCGCTTGCCATACAAGTTATAAAACGTTTTGAATGTCACCCTGGTGTATATTTGGTCAGACATACAATGCAGATTGTTCATGCTTAATCCTTGTAATTTAATGCAATGCCTTATTTCTTTCCAAGTTTCAAAACGGAGCCTAAGGACTCAGCACTCGGTGTTAAGCACTTGAGGGGGTGCTGCAGGCCCACATGGAACTGATGGGGCTGGCACCTGCACGAGATGATCTGAGTGCCACCAAGAATGGTTCCCTCAGGTGCCTTCACCGGCAGCCCACAGTGGAGCCTCTGATTTCTTCACTCATTCCCTTGAGCTTTCAGCAAAAGAGTATTAGGTGAGAGTTGTGGTGTATTACACTCTTCTCAGGTATTAAAACCCGAGTCGAATTAGTTTATCTGGTCTTTTCCCACCTGATAGCAAGAGCAAGTCCTATAGGAAAAGGATTCATTTTCATGGACAAATCCAAGGAAAGCATGCCTATGGGGACCTAGAGCAGTGGTCATGCAAAGGAAACCGGAGGAGGCAGTGGCACTGTCCAGGACATGCAAGAGGTAACCCAAGGACAATGTGTGATTTAATACACGGCCCCCGGAGGACATCACAGTGAAGAGAGAAGCCATTAGGCCAGGACCAGTCAAGCCAGGAGTGTGCCCATGCCAGTGGGGAGGTCTGTGGGGTCAGAAAATCTTTAAGGGTAAAGGAGCAACCTCCTTCCTCCATGCCTTTTATAATGTGGCTACTTCCTCTTCTTGTAATCGTGAAATCCCAGCTTCCCACTCTGACCGTTCATTTGTTGTTTTTGTCTTCCCACCTTGCTTCCCACCTTCCTTTCTCTAAGGGATCTGCTCCTTCCCCTTCCATGTGGATCCCTGGGGTTGGCAGCCTCATATAATATCTCCAGGGTGCAGACGAGTCACGTGACTCAGACACCTGCCTGTCACAGTATTCCAATCCCCTAGCAGGGATGGACCGAGGGGTGGCCACTGACGCAAACCGAACACTGCGGCAATGTGAAATCTAAGCAGACATCCCCAAACAGAGGCAAGTGGGAACAGGTTCTAGCAGCAGTGCTTTGGAGTCATCCCGGCATCTTCATTCCCTAAGTTGCTATTTCTTCCTAATAAACTCAATTGCTACTTAATTCAGAATTTGTTTCTGTTGTTTACAACCAATAACCTAAACTAATATAGAATATTGCAAGTGGCATACCTAAAATATGAATTAGGCTTGGTCATTTCAGGGTGGGGAGTTAGGGGGAGATTCCCCCAACCCCTCCCAGGCTGGGAATCTGACAGTCCTTGCTAAATGGTTGAACAATTAATTCATGGATCTAGTGACCCAATCCATGTCCCCATGGCTGAAGCTTTCCAAGAGGCTTGGTAGGAAAAAGCCAGGCTATTGGAGTGCTCTGGCTATGGATTCTGGCTTACTTAAAGCAGGGTGCACAGGCATCTGACAACTGGCCCTTTCTGCCTTCAGCCAATGCTCCAGGACTCCTGGGGCCAAAGAACTGTGCTCCCTGCCTGGGCCAGCTATTAAGAGGCTGGCTCCCAGCTCCAAATCCACCCTGCTCTGTGCTGCTGGGATTGGGACTCTGCAAACCACATTTCTCCTTTGCCTGCTGGCTCCCTTTTAGATTCTGCTAATTGGGTGAATTCAAGAGAGAATGGAATGACAACATGCATGAACCCTGAGAACATTATGTTGAGTGAAATAAGCCAGACACAAAAGGGCAACTACTGTATGGTCTCACTAATATGAACTAAATACAATGAATAAACCTATGCAGTTAAGCTCTAGAGTATAGGTTACTAGGAGAAAGAATACAGGTTGAGAAGGGAGAGCTGATGCAGAATGTTATGTAGGATGTTTAATAAGGTGGATTGTAAACGTGGAGAAATGGATCAATTTGATGGTAACGCATTAAAGCGAGTAAAGGGGTAGTCTAGGGAGTAATGCCACCTGAAAGAAAGCTAGAGGATCATCTAGGGAATGTGTAAAGCAGTGATTTCACTGGGTAGAGGATGACGGTGGCTAACAGTACAAACACAAAACTGTTCCTCTTTTTCAGGGTGGAAAAACACAACTAATGTAACATATAGACTATAGTTAACAGTAGTATTGTAATATTTTTACAGCAATGGCAAAGAAGGTACTATAACAATGCTAAAGATCAGTAATGGGGAGTCTAAGGGGGTGTGATGGTTAGGCTAATGTGTCAACTCGACCAGGTAATGGTTCCCAATTGTTTGGTCAAGCAAGCAATAGGCTAATTATAATACAAGGACATTTCATGGGCTTTAGTCATCAGTGAGTCGATTGCATAGATGGCTGGTTACATCTACAATCAACTAAGGAGATCGCCCTCAGCAGTGAGTGACTCATCCAATCAGTTGAAGGTCTTAAAAGGGGAAGTGATTTCAGCATTCAGAGAGAAAACTCCCCTCTCTTCTTCAGACAGCCAGCGTCTCTTGGGGACTCATCAAGTCCCTGGCTTGCAGCCTGCCTTGTGGAATTTGGACTTGTGCATCGCCACGGTCACATGAGACAATTTTATAAAATCTCATACTATTTACAGATATCTCCTGTCAGTTCTGTTTCTCTAGAGAACCCTGACTAACACAGGGGGACATGGAATTTTTCCTTTTGGAGTAATAAAAACATCCTGAAATGGAATTAGCTGATGGCAGCACAACTCTGTGACGAAACAGAGCCACCGAGTATACACTCCGGGTGGGTTGTACAGAGCAGGGGAGAGTAAAACACAGTGAGTCCTGTGGTGGATGATGGGCTGTGGTTAACGGCACAAATATGAGAACATTCTCCCATGAACTATAGCAAATATACAATACTAATACATGGTGTGAATGATAGGATAGTTTTTGGGAAAAATACACAAAATATAAGTTATGGATATAGTTAGCCTAATCTTATGATGATGTTCTTTCATCAGCTGTAAAAAATATTTCACAACAATGTAAGGTGTTGGTGATGGGGCAATGTTTGGGAATCCTGTATGGTATGTGTGATTGTTTTATAAACTCACAACTTCTCAAGTAAAAAACAGAGAGAGAATGGGAGGGGGAAGGAGGGGAGAAGGCTTTGCAGCTTTCAGCAGTGGTTCCCACCTTGTTTCACTCTCCCATAACCTAACCCGCGGTGTCCCCTCAGAGTCAAGCACCAGTCAGGGCACCCCTCCTTGGCTCACTTATGAGCTGAATTAAAACTGATGCCCTGACCAGGAAGCAGCTCCCTGGGAGGATGAAGGGAAACAGGGAGTCTGACTTCCCCAGGCTCTTCCTGAACACCTTCCATTAAAAACTCACTCCTTGCACAAAAGCGGTTAGTAAGACTTTCCTGGCTGTGATTGTCACCCACTGCAGTGCAGCCTAGGGACAGAGAGGTGCTGGCCTTAGACCAGAGGAAAGCCCTGTCCTAGCCTCCCAGCTCTAGATACCCCACTCTGACCTTCCTGCCCAAAGGTCCTCCCAGGTGGCCCAGAGTCTGTTCCCTGGGCCCACGAGGGCCCCTCCGTGAGTCGTCCTTCTGAGTGGGCCCTGTGCTTGCAGGGTGCTCCCCTCACAGCCCGAGCACTGCCAGGAGACGGCTGTTGGGGGTGGAGGTGCACAGGCCCTGCAGTGCAGGCTGGGCTGTCCATGCACACCCTCAAGGCCCCCTGTGCAGGACAGAGCCGAGCAGGGAGCGAAGGCGAGGCAAACCAGGGGCCACTTTTTGTTCTCTTTCCCCAGATCCCACAAAAGTTAAGGGAAGATGTGCCAGGAAGCAAATCTGCTCTGCTCCCTGAATCTAAAGCCAAGCCATTAGGCTGAGGTCGAAGGGGATGAGCTAAGAGACAGAACCACAGGGCTTCAGTTCAGATTCGAACATCCTGACTCACCGGCCAAAGAGCTCCCCAAACGGAATCAGCAAGGGTTCCATGAAGCTGTGTTGGCAGAGAACCCCTAAAATAGGCCAGCAGCAGCTTATAATTGGGCAATCCCAAGGCAAACCTCGGGTTCCACAACCATGCTGAAGCCAGCTAGTAAGACAGGGAATTAATAGATGGATCTGGAACCTGGCAAGAAGTTCACGTGGACATCAGTTACCCCAAGATGGCTGCTGGAAGACCCTCCCCAAGATTCTGCCACGCAGAAGACTTCCTCCAGAAGCCAGGAGAAGCACCGGATATTCCCCAGGGACCTTATCATTGGGCCCTCCTGGGAGACTGATGGGAGAAATAAGCAATCAAAATGATGAACATCTGGAATTCCTGATTAGCAAAGCGGAGGGATAATTAACAGTTCAAAAAGCTGTGCCAGGCCGGAGTTCTCTCTTGCCTCTGGACCCAGACCCCAGCTGCCTTCTCCCCCACTTGGATCACTATGCAGTAAACCTGGGGATTTATAATCTGTAGTGGGGAATTGCAGCCTGTAAATCAGTCCTCTTTATCCCTTTTCAGCCCCTTCCTTTCTGGGGCTGGGACCCCTGATCTATTATTTTCTCCTATTTCTCTTCCCTCCCTTCCTGAATAAATTACTGGCTTAACTCACCGACGTGCTCTTGAAATTCATTTCAGCAGCATGGTCAAAGAACCTAAACGAAATCCAGTAACAATGCCAAGAAGGAGTGGGCTGCCAAGCAGGACAGCGTCAGTGGTAAAATCTCCCAGAGCTCTCAGGTGTGGCCAACGCGAACCCTGGCTGGGAGGCCCCCGGCAGCAGGGTACAGGGAAACCTCACGTGCAACCCATGCCTGCCCGCTCACTCTTCCTGATCAGCAGGATATGCTGTCCTTTGGGCCAGTGGCTATCATCTCCTGTTTTAAATGGAAGTTCTAATTGCTATCCTGTTTTCCCCCAATATAGTTGTATGTTAGGTATGTTGGGTGTGACATTTATTTATGTGTCATGAGGAGCACATCCAGATCTGATAGGGAAGGACGAGTGGTATTAAATGGGCTTTTGCTTTCTTTAAGGGGGAAGGAGGTATGAACAATGTGGTGTTATTTTAAGCAGGCGTATTTTTAAATCATATATATGGGGAAAAGTTTGCATGTGAGCTGGGTTGCAAAATGGCTATTGCCATTGTCCACTCTATGCCCACCTCATCCTGTCCCCAGCCAAACCCTTCTGGCAACAGACCTGGCAGCCCTGAATGCAGAGGGGACCCGTGAGCCAGGCTGGGACAATCACTGCACTTTACACCCTGGTCATAGTGACTGGTATGGGACCGTCATATGACAGCAGCTGTCAATCTCAATTCTTCTGGTTGGAGCTGGTGGGAAAAAACACCTTTCTTTTTGGTGGCACAGCTGTTGGGATGGAGTCCAAGGTTGTCAGTGGCTATATTCCCCTCTATGTGGGGAAAGTCCATCAGCAGAAGAAAACAAGACAACAGATTAAGAGAAGCAGAGAGTGAAGCAGAATGAGAGAGAGGAGGAGTGACAGTGAGAAAGAGAGAATGTGTATATGAGAGAAAGTATGTGTGTGTGAGGTGGGGCGACAGAATGTTCTAGCAGCCTTGAGTTCCTGAGATACAAAAAAACTACCATACGTCCTGCGGGTCTTCCTTTGATGCTGAGGCCTCCTCACTTTTTCTGCCTTGAATAAGCATAGATTGGAGAAGACTTTTCAGCTAAGAGTCCCAACGAACAAACCAAAAAAAAACCCTGATTAGAGTTAAATTTTTAAAATCTATGGCCCTTTACAATGCATTTTCATTCTGTTTTATATATCCTTGTCAACCAAATAATTTTATTGAGCTTTATTTATTATTAGTTTGTATTTCAGATATATATATTATTGAAGTGATTAGAATTAAGTATTACTGCAATAACATAAACTCAAAATAACAGTTGGTGGTAGTGATGTCATCAACATGGTGACATAAGACATTCTTTGTAAAAACCTTCCCAGAGGTTCAGCAAATAACGTAAATCCCTCTTGAATAGAAATCTGGAGGATGGTAGAGACTGAAAAAGGACTCTACAAAGGCTAATTCAAAGAAAGAGAAAAATATCAGCTAGGAAACTTCTGTCCTGACTGGCCAATCCTCTTCCCTGCCCCTCACTTGGTCCTGTGCAGCTTGGCAGTGGCCCAGATCCATCCTTCCCACTGGCGACACAGGCTATAAAGCCATTTACAGCAGTGAGTTAGAACCCCACATATCCAGGTACAGGGGCCCAACTCCACAGAGACCCAGGGCTGAACAAACTCCCCTGAGGAGTGCTGCATACCAAAGGGGCCCCAGGGTGGGAGGGTGAGGGAGATCATTGTGGCTTCCAAGTGGTGCACTCATTCAATCCAGTTTCTGTCACCTGGACCATCTAAATGTAAAATGGACTTTTCTGGAGTGACCCACCTTTCTGAATTGACCCCATCTCACCACCCGGGGCTGGATTAGAACAGAGGTAAATGCAATAGAAAAAATAAAACAAAAGAATCTACAAAACCAAAAGTTAGTTCTTTGAAAAGATCCAATAAAATTGACAAATGATTAGACTGACAAGTTTAAAAAGATAGGATATACATAACTAAAACCAGAAATGAAAGAGAGACATTACTACCAACCCCACAGACATAAAAAGGACTATAAGAGAATACTATGAACAACTCTACACAAATCAGATAACCTAGATGAAATGGACAAATTCTTAGAAACACACAAAAAACTACATTCACTCAAGAAGAAATAGAAGATCTCAACAAACTAATTACTAGTAAGGAGATTGAATCAGGAATTAAAATTTTCCCAACAAAGAAAAGCCCAGGATCTGATGACTTCACAGGGAAATTCTACCAACTATTCCAAGGAGACTTAACTCCAGTTCTGCTCAATCACTTCCAAAAAAAAATTGAAGAGGAGGGAATATTCCCTACTTTATTCTATGAGTCCAATGTCATACTCATACCAAAGCTAAATAGAGATACCACAAGAAAACTACAAACCAATATCTTGTAGGAATATAGATGCAAAAATACTCAATGAAATACTAGCAAACTGAATCCAATAGCATATTAAAAGAATTATGCCATGATTAAGCAGGATTTATCCCTGGTATTGCAAGGGTGGTTCAACATATTTTTAAAATCAACTAATGTAATACACCACATTATAATGGAATAAAGGAAAAACCACATGATCATCTCAATTAATGCAGAAAAGGCATTTGAAAAAATATAACTCTCCTTCTAGATAAAAACACCTAGAACACTAGGAATAGAAGGAAACTTCCTCATCATGATAAAGGGCATATATGAAAAACCCACAGCTAAAAGCTTTCTTAATGGTGAAAGACTGAAAACTGTCCCTCTAAGATCAGGAATAAGACAAGGATGTCTAATGTTGCCAATGTTATTCAAATTTGTAGTGGAATTCTCACCAGAGCAATTAGGCAAGGAAAAGAAATAAAAGGCATCCAAATTGGAAAAGAAGAAGTGAAACTTTCCCTATTTACAGATGATATGATCCTATATACAGAAAATCCTGAAAAATCTACAACAAAGTTTATAGAGCTAATAAATGAATTTAGCCCAGTGGCAAGTACAAGATAACACCCCTAAAGCAGTAGTGTTTCTATACACCAGCAATGAACAATTAGAGGAAGAAATCAAGAAATAAATTCCATTCACAATAGCAACTAAAAGAATCAAATATTTAAGATAAATTTAATCAAAGATATAAAGAACTTAATACACAGAAAACTATGAAACATTGCTAAAAGAAATCAAAGAAGATCTAAATAAATGGAAGGACATTTCATGTTCATGAATTAGAAGGCTAAATATTAAGATGTCAGTCCTACCCAAAGTGATTTACAAATTCAGTGCAGTTCCAATCAAAATTCCAACAACTTACTTTGCAGAAATGAAAAAGTCAATCATCAAATTTATATGAAATGGAAATGAATAGCTAAAGCCATCTTGAAAAAGAAGAATGAAGTTGGAAGACTCACACTTTCCAATCTTAAAACTTATTATAAAGCCATAGTAATCAAAACAGCATGGTACTGGCACAAGGAGAGACATATGGACCAATGGAATCTAATTGAGAGTTCAGAAATCCACCTTTATGTTTTATGGCCAACTAATTTTTGACAAGGGGATAAAGACCACTCAACTGGGAAAGAATCGTTTCTTTAACAAATGGTGAACACCTCCTCACATTGTATACAAAACCCAACTCAAAATGGATCAAAGGCCTAAATATAAGAGCTAGAGTATCAAACTCCTAAAAGAAAATGCAGTGAAGAAAGACCTAAATATAGGAGCTAGAGTATCAAACTTCTAGAAGAAAATGCACGGAAGCATCTCCAGGACCTTGTGTTCGGCAATGGTTTCTTAGACTTTATACCCAAAGCACAAGCAACAACAAAAAAACAGGTAAATGGGATCTCATCAAAATTAAAAACTTCTGTGCCTCGAAGGATTTTATCATGAAAATATTTGGAAACCACATATCCAATAAGGGTAATAACTACAATATATAAAGAAATCCTTCACCTTAACAAAAAGACAAACAACCCAATTTAAAAATGATCAAAAGACTTGAATAGACATCACTCTAAATAAGTTAAACAAATGGCCAGAAAGTACATGAAAAAATGCTCAACATCTGCCATCAAGGAAATGCAAATCAGAACAATGGGGGGGAGGGGAGGATGAGAGAAATAAATAAAATAAATCTTTAAAAAAAAGCACAATGAGATGGGGATCAGCTGTAGCTCAAGTGGTTGAGCGCCTGCTTCCCATGTATGAGTTCCCAGGTTCGATCCTCAGTACCACCTGAAAACAAAACAAACAAATGAAAAAGCCAACTCTCACTGGGGAGTAGAAGTAGCTCAGTGGTTGAGTGCTTGCTTCCCATGTCTGAGGTCCTGGGTTCAATCCCCTGTACATCCTAAAACAAACAAAACACACACACACACACACACACACACACACACAATGAGATACCATTAGAATGGCTGCTATTTTTTTTTTAATGGACATAACCTTTGTTGGAGAGGATGTGGAGAAATAGGAATACTCATCCATTGCTGGTGGCAATGTAAAATGTGCAGCCCCTTTGGAAGACAGTTCGTTAGTTCTACAGAAAGCTAAGTATAGAACAACCATGTGACCTGGCAATCCCGCTCCTAGGTATATACCTCAAAGAACAGAAAGCAGGGACTCAAACAGATACTTGCACACTGATGTCCACAGTGGCATTACTCACAATTGCCAAAAGATGGAAGCAACTCTAGTGTCCATCAACCGATGAATAGATAAATAAAATGTGGTGTATCCATATAGTAGAATATTATTAAGCTGTAAAAAGGAATGAAGTCCTGCATCAACATGTATGAAATAGGCCAGATACAAAAGGACAAATATTGTATAATCTCACAGATTTGAAAGAATTAGAATAGAATAAGCAAACAGAGTCAGGAGCTAGAACAGGTTACCAGGGGATGGGGTAGGGGTAGGGAATGGAAAGGTAAAGCTAAAAGTGTACAGGGTTCCTATCTGGAATAATGAAATGTTTTTGGTACTGGATGGTGATGATGGTAGCACAACATTATGAATGCAATTAACAGCACTGAAATATATATCTGAATATGATTAAAAGGGGAAATGTTAGATTATATATATGGTACACGCGATAAAATTTTTTTTTAACTAATGGAATCATACTATACAGTGAACCCTAAGTTAAACCATGAACTTCAGTTAATAGTACAATATAAAAATGTGCTGTTATGAATTGTAACAAATGTTCCATACCAACGGAAGGTGTTGGTGGTAGGGTGGTGCATGGGAATCCAATATTTTATGCATGCTTGTTCTGTAAACCCAAAACTTCTTGAATAAAGAAAAAATATATGAAAAATATTGGGGGCCAAGTACCAGTCTTTGACATAGTAATTTATTGGACACGATGTTTCAAATTTAATATTGCTTTCCTCTCCTTGTTGCATTTCCTGAGCCTGACCCCCAGGAAAACATCATCCATCCTCCCTGCAAGAGAATGGGGTCTTCCTTTTCCCTCACTTTGAGAATCACTAAATTAGGAAGAAAAAAAATGTCTCTTTGGACCATCAATTCAAAACTAATTGAGATTCCTTCTGGCCTCACTGATTCCACTTAACACCTATTTATCAAGAGCCTGCATCGTGCCACGCACTATGCTGGAGGAAACTTGACCTCACCTATGAGACCAGCTCAGACAGAGGGGCATGGGGCCAACGAGGAGGGGCCAAGGCAAACCTGGGATCATCTGTAACAAAGACCTCCGTGGAAAGCTGAGGTCCCCCAGGATAACACATGTGAAAGAAAAGGCTGTGCAGTCAGCAATCCCCAATGCTAATTCTGGACTTAACACCAATTGCTGTGACCTTGGGTCAGGCCTATCACCTCCATTCTCTCCTTACTAAGTGAAAGGCTCAGATGCATCAGAGGTTTCCCAGGCCACTTTTGAGTTGGCCAAATGCATCACCTAGAAAGTGGTTTAAATGCAGATTCTTGGGCCCATCCAGATCCTGATTAAGGAAGCCTATGGAGGAGACTGAGAATTTGTATTTTTTTGGGTATGAATGTGTTCTCACATCCAACAGGTATGGGGATTACTAGACTAGCAGAGATCCCTCCCAGCTCTAACAGTCTAAGATCTTGGAAATTAGAAACAAATCCACATTTCTGTGGCATGCAAAAGTCCCTGCCATGTTCCAGGAAACACTACACATCCAGATAAAACTTAAGGTCTGGCAGAGCTGTGAAAAACGAGGAGATATTATTTCCCCCAAAAAGCATTATTAACTCAAGTGCTTCAAGTCTGGGAAGTTTTTTCTATTACGGGTATAAAGAGGAATAACAACTATGTAACAATTATAACAACATTATAATTGGTACTTTAGGAAAAAATGGATTTCCTGAGCTCTAGACTTAAGAATAAGATGTGTAATTGAGTTAGCATTTTAATTCTCAGCCTAATAGTTTCTTTGTGTATCATAAAGGTACAGTATGGGACATATCAGAGAACAACATGGAGCCTTATGCCCCAGACAGGTCACATTGATCCCTCATTCATTCATTCATTCATTTAACAAATATTTACTGAGCAACTACCATGTCTCAAGCACCATGGTGGGCTCAGGGGTAAAATGATTAATATGACCATGGCCCTTCCTTACCTAGCTTGGCCTAAGATGGGACATAGGTAAGTAAATAGGCAGTTACTAAATGCACTGTGATAAGGGTATCATGGAAGACCTCAGAAAAATCCTAAAATGTCTGTAACAGGTTTTCTCTCTCATGGGAAGACCACAGAATTCATAAACTGACTATGCTGTTGTTATTAAACAAGGGTCATCACCAAGGAAGTCATGGTCTCTCCAAGTTATGAGGTTGTGAATTTTCAACAAAGAAGTTGAACACGAAAAACTTCACCAGCTTTGTTTATTTAAAACCTTTTTGTTTGAAAGCATGTTTGCCTGTTTCTTATGTTTCTATAAAAATTACACAGTGTTATCCCCTTATATTCCAAATACTACAGGGAAAAATAGGCCATGTTTCTATATCATTACAGGCTCATAATTTCTGCCAGAGAGATAGAGGGAAAGTAAAAGAAACCAGAACCCTCTCCCCTATTTGCTAGGACAATCTCCCTCAGGGGATTGGCTACGGGATGGGGGGAACCCTTTCTGTATCTTACCCCATCACTATATAAGCCATGCAAGCTCCTGGCCCAGGATAGCTCAGTTCATTGAAGATTTGTACCTACAAGGGGTTGGAAAGAGTGCACCTACTATCCTGAGTAGTACATAAACTAAAATTGACAGAAAATAAAGAGAAAATGAAACCCTTTTACAAATCTCTGCCTCTTCAGATCCTACAATCTCAGATCTCATTGCCATCACAATACAAATACAATGTCATCCCAGGTTTGGCAGATATTAAAGAGTATAGTGCGAGTACAGGTCTGGGGCAGGGAGACAACAGCAAAGTCGAGTCCTGAAGAGTTTATAGATGTTTGTCACAAAAGCATTGGAAGAGTTGGAAGATTCTAGTCAAGAGAGCCAACAACCCCCCAGGCCTGGAACTAGATACCCAAAGAAGTGTATGAACTGTAAGCAGTGTGCCACATCTGGGGCCTAGCAGGGAGTGGTGGGAGGTGGGGCTGCAACAGTGAGCAAGGCCAGAGCAGAAGGCCTTCTACTTAGCACAGGTGAAGGAGCTGGGGCTTTGCCCTGAGAGCAGTGGTGAGTTCCTGGAAGGTTCTAGGCTGGGAAGCAACTCCAGCTGCAGTCCTCCAACTAGGGCAACTAGTTAGAAGACAGTACACTAATCCAGGTAAGAGATGATGGTGGTCTGGCTCAAGGGAATGACAATCAAGTGGATAAAAGTAGATTCTAAAGCACTTTGGGAGATGGAATTAGGGCAAAGTGATTGATCTAACATGGGGGTTGAGACAAAGGGAGGAGTCAAGAATGACCTTCTTGAGCAACTGAGGTGATGACCTTCACTGAAAGATGAGACACAGAAGAAGAGCAAGGGTTGGGCAGAGGGCAGCTAAATAAAGGTTCCCAGGAGGCAGTTGGGTTGAGAGGTCTGGGTCTTGGGAGAGTGATTTGGGCAGATGGTAATTCAAATGGCAAGTCAACATGGTGACCCAGAGAGAGAGTGGGCAATAAGATGAGGATGAGCATGGAACCCCAGAGAATACCAGCCTTTAAGCAGCAGCAGAAGAGAAAGGGCATGAGAGGCTGAGGAGGAGTGGCCCAAGAAGAGGAGGAAAACCAGGAAAGAGGGTACCACAGGAGTCAGCAGAATAGATTTCGAGAAGGGGGTGTTAACAGGGTGACTGCTACTGAGACGTTGTCCGTGAGAATCCACAACAGGGAGGCAGAGCTCAGTGTGGCGGGAGCAGAAGCCAGAGAGCCTCAGATTTAGGAGGGAATGAGAAGTAGGAAGTGGAAACAGTGAGAGCAGAAAGGCTTTGTTGAAGCTGGTCTGTGAGGAATTCAAAAGAGGGCAGCTATCAGAGCTGAATGGGAGATGGAAGGTGGCTATGTTAAAGATAGCACTCAAATGACTGAGTTATTGAGCATCCATATATCGACCTCATTTGAACCTCACAATAACCCTATGAGGACATTTTCCCATTCTACACTCTATAATACTGACAATTAGGGAGATTTGTTCTTGGAGATGTACGGAAGCAAGGGAAAACTGACGGTGACATTTGGAAGGGGAGACACAACCATTCTTCCTTCCCCACATTCCTTCTCCCGGGCCATCTTGTTGGAGGTGGAGGCAGGAGGCAGAGGATTGGGAAGGAAAAGTCATCCTTCCTGAGTCTCTGTTAGGTGCAGGAACCATTAGGCACTGTTTTAGTTTGCTAAAAGCTGCTGGGAGGAATATACCAGAAATGGGTTGGATTTTATAATGGGAATGTATTAGGTTAAAAGCCTGAAGTTCTGAGGCTGTGAAAACATCCAGGTCAAGGCATCATCAGAGATGCTGTCTCACTGAAGGTCAGCTGCTGGCAGTCCCGGACTCCTGCCACGTGACAAGGGCAATGGCACTGCTCCCCTCTGGGTCTCTGTCCTCTACTCCAGGCTTACTTTCTCACCAAGCTCAGCTTTGGGCAATCAGGTATGTGGCTCTCCCTCCCCACTCCTCTGGGTCTTTCATGCTCTAAGGGACCTCTTTCTGTGCCTCTGTGCTCCACCAATTCTAGCCTCTGGCTTCCGGGACCTCTCAGCCTCTCAGGATTTCTCTGATTCTGCCACTTTTTCTGTGTGTCTCTGCATGTTTCTCCCATTCATAAAGGACTCCAACAAGAGGACTAAGTTTTAACCTGGGTCACGCCTCACTGAAGTCATCCAACCAAAGTCCCCCCAACTGAATCCAATCCAATCAAATGGTTCCACACCCACAGGAATGGATTAGCTTTGAGAACATGAACTTTTCTGGGGTCCACAAAAAGCTTCAAACTGTCACAAGCAATTTATATACTTCTTGGTCTTTAGTCAAGCCCCACCAATTCTCTAAGATAGGCAACATTATACATTTTGTACCCAAGAGGACCCCAAGGTTCAGAAAGGTCATGTAGACAAGATGGCATCTGGATTTAAACTCTCTGCCTGCAGACCCTGAGGTGCCCTTTATCTCAGGCTCCTGGCCCCCTCCTCGGTGACTGTGCCCTGCCTCCACCCCCCACATGCTGCTGATTATAAGCACTGCTTTCACTCCTGGCGTGCCCACACCAGGGTGGGCAGCCCCATGCCAGGGGGGCGATGTGCCTGAGGAAGGGAAGCAGAAGGCCACCGTGCCCAGTTCTCCTTTTATTCAAAGGTAAGTTATTTACAAGATCATTTTTAAATTAAAAATAAACATGGGGATTTTGTTGCATAGAACACAAAATCCCATGAATTTCTGAGATGAAACATGAAACTTTCACAGAATGTCTGGCTTGTGGTTGCCGTTTTGGGCTCTAAATCAGCTCCTGTTCAGAATTATTTCAGTGAAAAAGAATGAAAAATAACTGGCAAACAGGATAAATGGCTTAGGATGGAATTTCAGGACTTCCACAATCTGCCTTACAATAACCCTACTTGATAGTCCCGTCTACACCCCTTCAGCTATGCCTCCTCATCACCTTGGCTTCCCCTGCAGCCTGGTATGTCCTCCTTCTGCCCATTTATTTGAAACATGTGGGAAGCAGATTTGGCTCAACTGATAGAGTATCCACCTACCACACGGGAGGTCCAGGGCTCAAACCCAGGGCCTCCTGACCCATGTGGAGAGCTGGCCCACGTGCAGTGCTGATGCACACAAGGAGTGCCATGCCACGCAGGGGTGTCCCCGTAGGGGAGCCCCATGCGCAAGGAGTACGCCCCGTAAGGAGAGCCACCCCACGTGAAAAAAGTGCAGCCTGCCCAGGAGTGGCACCGCACACATGGAGAGCTGACGCAGCAAGATGACACAACAAAAAGAGACACAGATACCCAGTGCCGCTGACAAGAATCCAAGCAAACACGGAAGAATACACACGGTGAATGGACAGAGAGAGCAGACAATGGGGAGGGGGAGGAATGGGAGAGAAATTTTTTTAAATAAAATAAAAAAAGAAAGAAACATGCTCCCCTCCTATAAAATTCTCAAGGATCGCAGTCATCTCCCCCTCGCTAAGATCCTGTAGTAAGCCGGCACTTGTCCCAGCTGTGGTGTATTGTTAAGTCATCCATCTGTGGTGGAGCACTTGTCTCACTAAGCTGCTCAAGGAAAACAGTCTGTGTCTGCTGTATCTTTGTAAATGATGGACTACAGTTAACAGAACAATTACAAAAACATTCCATACTAATGCAAGGTAGTATATGGGAACTCTGTATTTCATGCATGATTTGTATTTCATGCATGAAATCTGCAAACCGATTTCTATAACAACATTTTTATCGAACTATTAGGAAAAATGAAATAGCAAAGAAAAAAAAATCCACATGGATTAAATAGTTAAATGTAAAAACTAAATGTGACCAAGGCTGGTTAGATGCTCACCAGTCCTCTTCCTCTTCCTGAACATACAGGAAGATATTTCCAGCTTTCTTCCAGTTTAGTTGGGGCCATATGACTGGATTCTAGCCAATGGAACATGGGAGAAAGCAATGGAGGACACAGAAATCCCCTGAATAACAGTCCCCCTCACTCCCTTCCCCTTGTACAGTGTTTGTGGAGGCCATAGATGGAAGATGACAGCATCACAGCATAGAAGGAATCTGGACCCTTGAGTCAAGGCTCAGAGGAGAGCCACCCAGAGGGGCTGTCTGTTCACATCTGATTGTGATTAAGAAGTGAGCTTAGTCATAAGTGCTGAGCCACTGGGGCTTTGGTGTTGTTAATTACCTTACTTAATGCTCATTACTCTACCATGGAAATACTATAAAAATCTTGTAAGAAAATCTAGGAAACATATATACCATAAGGACAGAGAAGGCCTCTTAACCAAGATTGAGAACGTAGAAGGTATAAAAGAAAAGATAGGCTTATTTGACCCTTAAAAATTGAAAAGAAGGAACTGATATGACTCAAGAGTTGAGTTCCTGCCTCCCACATGGGAGGTCCTGCGTTCAGATCCTGTGCCTCCTAAAGAAGACAAACAATGAGCAATGAGCAAACACTGAGCAAAAACAACAGTCAGACAATGAGCAAAAACAACAAGCAAATCAATGAGCAAACAGATGTGGCTCAAGCAGTTGGACACCTGCCTCCCACATGGGAGATCCCAAGTCCAGTGCCTCCTAAATGAAAAAAACAAACAGACAACAAGCAAAAAATAATAATTAAAAAGAAAACAAGGGAAGTGGATGTAGCTCAAGCAATTTGGCTTCTGCCTACCACATGGGAGTCCCTGGTTCAGTTCCTGTTGCCTTCTAAAGAAGACAGTGAGCTAGCATGATGCGCAGCCATGGCAAGCTGATGCAACAAGATGATACAAGAAGAGACACAAGAAGAAAAACATAATGAGAGATACAACAAAGCAGGGACAGAGGTGGCTCAAGCAATTAGGCACCTCCCTCCCACATTGGAGATCCCAGTTTCAGTTCCCAGTGCCTCCTAAAGAAATAAGGAAAATGAACAGACAGAGCAAGTGCAAACAATAAGCGGGGAGAAACAAATAAATAAAATAAATCTTTATTTTAAAAAAAAGAAGAAGAAGAAAAGAAAACAAGAGCCCCGTGTCCAGGAAGAGATCCCAATAAAGTAAGACCCAAAGGCCCAGGCAGTAGAGCAGCTGCACCGCCTCCCTTGGGGGAAATCAGTCCCCAGTGCCCTGCAGCCTAGGCCTTGTAATTGGAACAAAGGCGCAAAGTCTTGGAGAGTCTGCTGCATCAGAATTATGGCAAGACCTGTCCTTCCAGGACAACCTCAACCGCAGTGGCTGGTTACCCTGGCCAAACCCTCACCCGAAACCAAAATCCACTGGCGCCCAGCCCTGACTCCCCAGCCCTCCTAGAAGGCCAGGCCCCACGGTCTCTCCCCTTTTCTTTGAACCATGTAGCATGTGGCAAGAGCACAGATTTAGGAGCCAGGCAACTTGGGTTTATGCCTCCCTTTCATCACCTATGTGACTATGGGCACATTCCTTGTCCTCTCTGAGCCTCTGTTTCTTCATCTATAACATGAGGATGTCTCCGTCTCACAGGGTGGTTGTGAGGACTATATTAAACACACAAAACACCTAGAACGTCGTCAGCTCTTAATAAATACTTGTTGATACTCTTGCTATTGTGACTCTTGTCATCTGGATGTGTGACCTTCCTCAAGATCAAAGCAACATCAGTGTTTTTTCCCAGTCTATGAAAGACCTCACAGGACAATGCTGGTGGGAATGTAAACTGGTACATGCTTTGGGAAAGTAATGAGGTGGAATACACTGGCTGACTTAGGAAAGAAGCCTTAAGCTGATAATGGGGCAGAAGCAATGAAAGTCAGGATTAAGCAAAACCTGTCTTTCTGGTCATCCCACTTCTGGGAATCTGCCCTAAAGAATCAAGATGTTCATTTCAAATTTACTTTTTTTTTTTTTTAAAGATGTATTTATTTATTTATTTATTTATTTATTTCTCTCCCCTTCCCCCCACCGCATCCACCCACCCCGGTTGTCTGTTCCCTGCGTCTATTTGCTGCATCTTCTTTGTCCACTTCTGTTGTTGTCAGCTGCACGAGAATCTGTGTTTCTTTTTGTTGCTTCATCTTGTTGTATCAGCTCTCCCTGTGTGTGGCGCCATTCCTGGGCAGGCTGCACTTTCTTTCGTGCTGGGCAGCTCTCCTTACGGGGTGCACTCCTTGCACGTGGGCTCCCCTACATGGGGGACACCCCTGTGTGGCAGGGCACTCCTTGTGCGCATCAGCACTGCGCATGGGCCAGCTGCACACAGGTCCAGGGGCCCCAGGGTTTGAACCACGGACCTCCGATGTGGTAGACGGACACCCCAACCACTGGGCCAAGTCCACTGCCCTTCAAATTTACTTTTAATACCTTATAAACTGGAAGAAGCTTGAACATAAAAAAAAAACAATTTTTTAACTAAAATAGGAATATGCTTTGGATGGGATATTATATACCCAATAAAAATTGGGTTTACAAAGAATTTTAATGTTACAGGGAAATCCTACTGATAACTGGGTTAAAGTTTAAAAATGTTATAGAAAATAGTGTATACTATTTGATTTCAACTATGTAAAAAATGGATAGAAAAAGAAGACAGAACAGGAAGGAGCCAAAATGTCACCAGTGGGTTGTAAGTCTATGGATGATTTTCTTCAGGCTCTTTATCAGTTTCTCTATTTTCCAGAATTTCTACAATGAGCAAACAGCACCATGATGACTGGGGAGGAAAAGCTAAAAATTACAAATAAAAGCAAAGCTGGTATACTGATTTAAATAGTGCCCCCACCCCCTCAACTCCATGTCTACCCAGAACCTGTGAGTGTGACTTTATTTGTAAATAAGACCTTTGCAGCTAAAATTATTGAAGATGAGGTCATACTGGATTGTCATGGGCCCTAACACAACATGACTGGTGTCCTTATGGAAGGGGGAAATTTGGACAGAGACATAGGGGAAGAAGGACGAGTGATGAAGGAGGCAGAGATTGGAGTGAAATGTCTACAAGCCAAGGAATGCCAAGTACTGTCAGCAACCATCAGGAGCAAGGAAGAAATAAGGAAGGATTCTTCCCCCAGAGCCTGCGGAGAGAGCGTGGTCCTGCAGACACCTCAATCTTGGGCTTCGAGGTTTCCAGAAGTGTGAGGGAATAGATCTCTGTTGTTATAAGCGACTCCGCGTGCATAATTTGGTAACTTGCTAGAGCGGCTCTAGAAAACTAAAAGAGCTGGTAAGACATTTCATTCAGCAATCGCTGCACATTTGTGGGTGGAGGCCCTGCCTCGTGACCTCTTGCTCTTAGAATCTCCACTGCCTTTTCTCTCTGGGGAAAGACGCAGCCCCCACGTAGGGCCACCCAGGTGGAGCCCTGACATCCTGTGGACAGGAGCGGCTGCATGCTGAGGCCAGACGTCTTCAGAGAAGACTCTGAGCCCAAAGCACAAATCGGTCTCCCCTCTTGAAAGGGGAGAGTGTGGCTACATGTTGGAAGGTGAGAATTCTAAAAAGAGGGCGTACATAGAATCCAAAAGCTTCCTCCTCCTATTTTTCCAAGTTCAAGGGAGGGTGCTGGTACGCAAAGCTCAACAGTTTATAATTAGAAGGCAAGAGGGAAAAGCACCCATGCACACGGGGAGGAGGAGGTGGTGCCAGAGAAAAGGGAATCGCCCCGGCTGAGTCAGTTCTGGAACACACTTTGTGACATTTGCCCTACACGCCCTTTTGCAGCTCTTCTGCCCACCTTTCTGCTCCTTTCCCATCATTTAAACTCCTCACTCCTCCATTTGCCAATGTTTTAATCCACCTGGAGTCCCACCTCCAGGAGAGAAGAGGTCGTGAGAAGGACAGACGTTTCCCCTCCCAAAGGTCACTGTCCCGCTGAAGCAGGGCTTAGCCAGCGACAGGTGACAAGAGGAAGCCCAGGTGGCAGAGCCTGGGGAGCACCTGCAGCCCCGGGGAGGAAGACACCCTCCACAGGCCCCGCTGAGTTCCATCGCATTCTCTTGGGGCTCCCTGGGCCCGCCTATCCCCACACCCGCTCCCAGGCCTGGTAGTCGACTCGTGGTTAGCAGGCAGAGGTGAGGAGGCCCGCGGCCCTGGGCATCTCATCCTCCATGTCCACTTCCTTCTGTGACCGGTCCCAATCTCTCCTGTCCTGGGTCCCATTCCCTTTAATGAATGCTGATAAGGTGGCATGAACCTTCCCTAGAGATCCTGGAAGCTTGATCCTCAAGAGCAGCTCCTCACCCACCAGTTTTAGAGAGGGGGCAAGAGAGGGCATCGTGTGGAGCCCCGTCAGCAGCCGTGGAGGACTGAAGCTGTAGCAAACGCTGACCCTGCTCACTTACACTCAGGTCTTCCCAGCTACCCCCAAACCACCCACTCCCAGCCCAGGGCCCAGAGAAGAGAGGAGGAGGTGCCCAAGCCACGCAGAGCCCAGCGTGCCTGCTGCTCTAACCCTCCTCCACAACGTCCCGGGGCTGCCCTCGCCTTCCACCCCACCCACACCCCGACCCTGCGTGACTGGATGACTTAATACAAATTGCACGTATTTGCTCTCATCTAATCACATCCTAGGATCGCATGCCCTCTTGCTGGTAAATAAAGGGAGCAGAAGATGCCTCCTGATGACCTGGTAAATCAAGTTCATGCCTTTCCCAAGTCAGTTATTTGCTCTACCTCTAGTCAAGTCGGAATTGGCCTTAGCAGATGGCTTGCCCGCTTGGCCACCTCCCCAGTCTCGTAAGGCAGAGTGAGTCACTCCCAGGGGCTGGCTCAGCCCTTCAAGAGTCAGGACCTCCTGGAATGTGCACATGGTCATTACTTTCTCTTCCGAAAAGGCGCTTATCTATGGACAGGTTAAGCCTTGAAAAGCATTGCCAAAAATTCTACTTCTCCAAAACCCACCACCAGCCTCACTTGGTGCCTGATAATCCACCATTTGAGACATTTCTCAGAGCAAGGACCCTCTGTAGCGTATGTGATGAAGCCAGATCAGCCATTCTACTAACGGTCAGTACACCTCGGTCATTAAGCTCTGGACTGAGTTTCATTTCTGGTTTGGCTGAGTAAGCTCTTACTATACCAACCTTCTGGTGATAATGACCGTAAACTCTGGACAAAATTTTTTAAAAAAAACTAAAACAAAACAAAATAAAAACAACCTACCCTAAGGCACTGGAGAGTATACAGAGTATATAAAAGCAGACAGATTCTGGAGGGGAGCTGATATTTGGAAGAAGAGAATAGCGTGAGGTGAGTCTCCTGTTTTTATGGCTATTACACAAGGGCCAGGGCAGCCAGGATCGTGAGGGACAGAGTTTGGGGTAGCCACAGTTCCTGGAAAGTAAGAGGGACAGAGAACGGAATCCCCAAATTCATGAGTAAACCCCACCGAAATTTCTGGCTTATCCCAAATCACCTATGTATAGGATAAATTGTAAACAGCCCAGCTAAGGATAAAAGAACTGAACTGAGATTTGAGATGCCACCCAAAAGGCAGAGTTCGCAGTTTAAGCCCAATCAAGTTGATTGCTGCTAAACCAAAAATTCAAATCTCTTTGAAGGAATAAGATAGAATTCAGTCTCTACAAGACATTTAAAATATCCAGAGTACAATCCACAATTTTTTAACAAATGAATAAGAAACAGGAAAATGTGGCCCATTCTCAAGAGAAAAGACAATGAAAAGAAACCAAGTCCAACATGATGATGTTGGAGTAAGCAGAAAAGGATTTTAAAGTAGCAGTTTGACTACGCTAAATGATGTAAAGAAAAAAGTGTCCTCATGATGATGAAAATACAGCAAATCTCAGCAGAGAAACAAACTATTTTTAAAGGAATCAAATGGAAATTCTATAACTGAAAAACTATGATAGCCACATTTTTAGAAATTAATTGGATGGAGTTAACAGCAGAAAGGAGAAAAGAGTGAAGCTGAAGAAATATCTAATAAGAACAACAGAGAGAAAAAAGTTTGAAATCAGAAAGTGCCTGTGGGATAATTCAAAAGGTCTAACATACATGCAATTTTAGTCCTAGAAGGAAAGGAGAAAGGAAATGGAATAAAATAAATTATTTAAAGAAATAATGGCCAAAAACTCTTCAAATAAGGTAAAGACATCAATTTACAGACTTAGGAAGCTCAGCAAATCCAAAACCTGTTTTAAGTAAAAGAAAACTAGGCCTAGGCACAGTAGATCCAACTGCAAAAACCAAGATAAAGAGAAAATCTTGGAAATAGCCAGAAAAAAAACCAACATATTAATTACATAGAGGAAAAATGATTCAAATGACTGCTAAGTTCTCATATTAGAAACAACGGAGGGAAGCAGATTTGGCTCAACTGATAGAGCATCCTCCTACCATATGGGAGGTCCAGAGTTCAAACCTAGGGCCTCCTGACCCGTGTGGAGCTGGCCCACGTGCAGTGCTGATGCGCGCAAGGAGTGCCGTGCCATGCAGGGGTGTCCCCCGCATAGGGGTGCCCCACGCACAAGGAGTGCACCCCTCAAGGAGAGCTGCCCTACACAAAAGAAGCGCAGCTGCATACACGGAAAGCTGTTGCAGCAAGATGATGCAACAGGAGGAGATGCAGATTCCCGGTGCTGCTGACAAGAATGCCGGTGGACACAGAAGAACACACAGCAAATGGACACAGGGAGCAGACAATCTGGGGGGGGAGGGGAGAAGAAGAGAAATAGTAAACAAACAAACAAATAAATAAATGAATAAATAAATAAAAAAGAAACAGTGGAGGCCAGGAGACAGTGGACCAACATCTTGAAAGTACTTAAAGGGGGAAAAAAAACCCTGTCAACCCATAATTCTATATCCAGCAAAAATATCCATCAAGTCATTTACAAATAAAAGAAAACTAAGGGACTTCGTCAACAGCAGACCTGTATTACAAGAAACACTAAAGGAAGTTCTTTAGGCTGAGGAGAAGTGATGCCAGCTGAAAACATGGATCTTTAGGATGGAATGAAGAAAATACGTTCATAAAGATTGTTCTCTATATTAATTTCTTTCAAACATATATGACTATTCATAGAAAGAATTATAACATTGACTTGTGGGATGATAATGTATGTAGGTGACATATGGCAACTATAGCATAAAGGAAATGGTACAGACATAACTGTACCTATATGGTTACCCTAATGTGAAATAGGGCAATATTAGCTCTAACTAGACAGTGAAAAGTTCAGAACATATACAAATATAAGAATGTTCTTTCATGAACTACAACAAACGTACATCATTACTACAAGGTGTTAATAATAGAGAGGTATATGGGAAAATACACTTAGTGCAAACTGGATGATAGTTAACAGTAATATTTTAACATTCATCAGTTGAAACAAAGGTACCACACCAATGCAAAGTGTCACCAATAGAGGAGTATATGAGAATGTTGTATTTTTTATATGATTTTTATGTAAACCTACAACTTCTCTAAAAAAAAAACTAATAATTTTAAAAAACATTATGCTAGGTGAAAGAAACCAGACACAAATACATAGTATGATTCCATTTGTATAACATGTAAATATAAATAAATCTATAGAGAAAGAATTAGATTAGTGTTTATGTAGAGCTGGGAAGGTATAGAGGGATTGAGAAGTGACTGCTAAGGGGTATGGGTTTTTCTTTTTGGATTAATTAAAATGTTCTAAAATTGATTGGGTGATGAATGCACAACTCTGTGATTATACTAAAAGTCATTGATTGTACACCAATCTATTGATGGACACTTGGCAAATATGGCAGGTGAGGGTCTCTGGTGCAGGGCATCAGGGATGAGGGGACCTGGGGCGTGCTTCTCTGTAATATGAAAGTGCTCATCTGGTCATAGTGTGTTATCTCAGTGGGTGGAGACCTACGCAATAAACAAGAAAATATTAGACTCCCTGCTGAGACCAGCTCAGCAATAGGTCTGCTCGAAGGGAAGGCAATGCAGAACTGAAGAAATAAAAGGACAGAAAGAAAGACACAAGAGAGAAATTAAAAATAGGACCGGGGACTCAACAGCTTCTGGAACTGAGAGCCTCGACCCTAGTTTCCACATCGCATTTATTAGAAATTACAAAGCAGTAGTTATCTGTGTTTATTTTCAAGGCTGCTTGTTATTAAAGCTGCAGCCCCTGCAGTGCTAGGGAGCAGGCCATAACAAAGTTCAAACGTCTCCACATGCAGACAATTTTCGTGCTGACCAGACAGTGTTCCGTCTAGTCAAGGACGGTGTTCCTAAGCCCACACTTTTTATCTGCGTTATGGAAACGTTTCCACTTCAAGCCAGGTTCCCACATTCAAATTCAAGCTATTTTCCCACATTTCCCCCTTTTTGCTTTTGCAAAGCAGTGAAGGCAGATTTGGTGATTTCTTGCTGCTTCATACCCCAGAGGGTTTGTAGTGTGCATCTAAGGACTAAATATATACACAACAGACAGATAATATACCTCCAAGAAGACCCCTCCCCAACTCTTAGTCCATATCATAGGGTTCAAGGATCTTAATCCATCTGCAATTCCTCATAGTTTGTGAGGCAGGAAACAATTGCAAATGAGCATGTTGAATGCTTGTTACTTGGGCTTGTAGTTGAGAAATATCTAAGCTTAAATTGTTTTTATGACCATGCAAATGACATTTCCCTGATTCCTAAGGAATATCACTACTATTATATACATAGGGGGTCACAGAAAAACTAGATATATTCCAATCACATTGTAGGCATAAGCACATATTTACAGTTTGCAATTCTTTTCCCAAGCTCAAAACAGCATTTTATACATGATCTGTAACTGCAGTAGATTATACAACAACAAACAGTAAGACTTCTAATTAGCAGACATTTAATTAATAGACTTTCATTTTTCATGGACTTAAGATTCCCAACCAGCAAGACTATATAGGCCAGTACTCAATCAAAAATGACCTCATTTTCCCCAGTTTATATAGATTGAGGCATAGGCAGTGACAAATTATTGTTACTCCCCCATTATGGGCTGTGGGGCAGGTGGAAGTTTATCTCAAAATTTCAATGCCTTCGTTGGTCTTACTGTTAGCATCTTCACTGGACCTGGGGCCACAACTCAGTGTTGAATTTAAACTTAGCTCATTGTTGTGAGGATTCATTTTCTAGTCAGAAAATAGTAGTTGTCTTGTTATGAGAGTTCCAATGCAGTGTCTGCAGCAGTGAAAGCATACCTCATCCCTCCCAAGAGCAGGAGGGGACCAATGTCACAGTCATTGAAGTGGGCATGATGGACACTCATGGGTGAAGTCCATGAGCTGTTGGCAAGTAACAGGCAGCTGGAACTGCTGGGCTAGGCACCGCAGGGTCTGGTACTCAGGATGTTCACCTTTCCGGTGGAGCCACTCTGCTTCTTCTCAGATCTCAATGGTATGGCTCTGGATCTTCATGAAGGCATCTGCCTCAATAGTCCTGAAAGGAGTGTTAGAGGAGCAGGCAGGGACATGACAGTTACCTGTCACTGCTGGCAGGCGTCCCAGATGTTCTTCCACAGATCTCTCCCCCAGAGAGTGAGTCACAACAGTCTATTGTTTCTGTCTTGTTTTTAGTATTTGCAATCCACCCCTAGATAGGGATGGCACTCGTCAGAGTGACCAGACACTATTGGGTTAAGCCTTTCACTTTCAGCAGGGCTTCCTATGCTGCACACAACTGCTTTTTTATATTGTACTTCTGGCTCCTTCCCAGAATTGTGACTAAAGCCCAAGGGGTACTTGTTTAGAATGCTGCCTTTGCCACAAACCCCACCCAAAGCCAAGATTGGGGCTGGCCACATCCAATTCACAGGCTAAGTCATTGTCCACCTTCTCCCTCTTTTTTTATTTTTTAAAGCCGCCTGCTGGAGGTCCTCCTACTCCCATGAAGGACCTATCCTAATTAACACATACAATGGTTTTAATATTTGAGCTAAGTGAGGGGTGAAAAATTTTTAGTATTCCAACAATATTACAAACTACTTTAACATGAGAAAACATTGTACTTTATCAATTACAATAGAGGGCATAGTTTTGTCTTACCCAACCAAACAACATTTAAGAATTTCATAGTCAGCAGGGACCTTGCAGCCTGTCCCATTTGTTTGCCTATTTTAGGCTCTTAAGATAAGATACTATTGTCTCTGGTGTTTCTTTTAATTCTGAAAAAAGGATTACTGGATAACGTAATGTCATCAGTAGGGTTTCAGTCCCAGACGTCTTCTATGCAGCCAGATTCTTTGCCATCAGGCCAGGGAAGATGGTTGGCTTATGCACACAGCCTTGGGGAAGCACTGCAAAAGTACATTGTTGGGTTTTCTACAGGTAGGGGAATGCAGGCTGGCTTGACTTGCCTGAGGAAATACTAAATAAAGTCTTATCAAGTTTTAAAACAAAGTGATAGTAACACAGTTGGATATTAATTTTTTGCAACAAACTAGCAATATTTGGGACTGCTACATACTACAGTGCTGTTACTTTAATTTACAGTAAGAGGTTGTTTCTGTGACACATACTATTAAATAATTGCAACCATGATTAACAACATTGTACTTTTGTCTAATGTTATGCTGAAACATTGGTAAATTTCCAGGAATTTTATACACTCTTTAAGTATTCATATGAACTTTTCATTCATACAACTTTAACTAACAAAGGGTTAAAGAATCCTTTTAATTTTATAACACTTTTAAACACTTTCCAATCGTATTAAAGGAATGTAACTATTTTATTTAATTTTTTCAAGGTAAAAAAAATTTTTGTGCAATAGTTTGAAATAAAAAGATACTTTTCAGAATCAGACTTTGAGAAAGCAGTTTTGAACATTATGTTCCTTTAAAAGTGATGAGACTTACTTCTTAAAAAACCAAGGAAAGGATAAGGTTGAAGTATAAGAAGCTATTTTGATAAAAACAGACTTTCTTTGTATACTGATTATTCAGGAGAAAAACTCTTCATAAACTTTTACTAAAACAGACCAAAGACATTTTATCACACTAAGAGAGAAAAGAACAAAATTTTAACTTTGCATCAGTATACTATTTGATACTAAAGCTTTCAAAACTTAATAGATAGGCCCATCAAATCTTACTCAACTTTAACCATAAAAATTCCTTTTCCACAAACCTTCTGTACTTTCAGTATTCATTGAGGTTCCGTCCCACATTTTACTCTTTTTTAATAATCAATCATTTTATCTTAGGACAAAATTATTTTGTTTCTTTAATAATAAAAACACATTCTATACATCCTATATACATAAGTTACCAAAATTATTTTGGAAACTGTTTCTAATCAAACTCTTTACAATATACAATTACCATCAACACTAAACAAATTTGTCAAAATAATTATTCCATTTGGTTATATGCAAATATAACTTTTATTTCAAATACCTAGTAGCATGCAATACTAGAAACAATCTTTTAGAAACAAGTTGGCAGGGAAGGCTGGCTGCCAACAAGTTTTCCTGTTATACAATTACTTTTTGTTATTATTATCAATTTGGTTTTTGTTTAATAATGACTTCTTGGAATTAGTCATTCAAACACTTTAATTCAAACAATGCTTCCACAAACTTCTTATAATTATTTATAACCATAAAGACTTTAATTGTATTATTTTAAGACAAATTTCACCTTCACAGAACACATTCCCTTACTTAAAGTTACCATAATACCTTCTATAATTTGCCACATGCATTCAAGTCCCGTCCTGCATATTTCTATTTTGATTTTATGAAAACTAGCGATCAAAAAACACTTTTTTGAAAAAACTTATTAAATTTCAGTCAGCACTCCCACAAACTTTTTACCTTGTTTAATATTTGTTTAAGTTTTACATGCTTCATTTTATCCTGTGAAGAAAAATTAACTATTCACTTCAATTTAGGCAAGAACTATTTTTTATGAAGAGACTTATAGTAATTTCATTAATCAAGACTTACAATTTTTATCATTGTAGAGATCTTATTAACATTTAAACTTATGTATTAATATAAGCGCTTATTTAATTTTTGGCCATTTGAATACAACTCTTTTAGAAATTTTTATTTATTAATTTATATTACCATCTGGAGGTATCAAAATATACACTGACATTGAACAAATAGACAAACACAAAACAATTACAACACACCAACAGAAACATTAAATTTACAATTTGACTCATAATTCTTACTTTTCTGGTATAGCTGTTTTTTAAGCTCCCATCATTTCACATCTTAGATTTTACTGCTTTTACGATTTCTTTTGGAAACGGACTTTGGCCCAGTGGTTAGGGCGTCCGTCTACCACATGGGAGGTCCGCGGTTCAAGCCCCGGGCCTCCTTGACCCATGTGGAGCTGGCCCATGCGCAGTGCTGATGCGCGCAAGGAGTGCCATGCCATGCAGGGGTGTCCCCCGCGTAGGGGAGCCCCACGCACAAGGAGTGCATCCATAAGGAGAGCCGCCCAGCGCGAAGGAGGGAGCAGCCTGCCGAGGAATGGCGCCGCCCACACTTCCCGTGCCGCTGACAACAGAAGCGGACAAAGAAAGAAGACGCAGCAAAAAGACACAGAAAACAGACAACCAGGGGAGGGGAGGGGAATTAAATAAATAAAAATAAAAAAATCTTTAAAAAAAAAAAAAGATTTCTTTTGGAATCCATGCTGCCTGTAACATGCAAGCTTGTTCTTGGAAATACTTTTATTAGTAATCAGCAATCAGTTAGGATAACCTGAGCAGCATAAATTAAGTTAAGCTCTTATTTAGCAATTTAGACAGACAGTTAACACACATTTTTTGGATTACTACTCTTTAAGACTACACTGAGACTTGAAGTTCAAGAGTAAGCTATTGATTCAAAACCTTTTAACACCTTGATAAAAATTTTGTACTAATTTTATTAATTTGGCTAAATAGGCCCATCAGAATCAGCATGGAAACAAAACAGAACACCAATGTTGCCATATTTTCCTCCTCTTCCAGAGGTTTAATTCTATTAGCCCCCACTAGCCCACAGCCACATTATCATGTAGGGGCGTTGCACAGTTACTGCCAGAATATTTTCCTTATCTTGGTTAACACTTTAACAGAGAGTTTTCTTACAAGCCTAATTTCACTAACAAGAGCCTTATTTAGCACTTTTGCCTGTATGGGACATTGTATTTGTGACTTAACCTCTCCTTGCACAAACGGCTCAACATGATTTCCCTCCGTTCTAGCCTGCAAGATGCCCTATTGTAAAGCTGACAACTTTGGCTGAGCTTCTCAGGGTATGGGAGGAGGAGGAGGTGTCAGCGGAGGGGAAAGTGACTTTCTGAAGTCAGTTAATGAAGGAGCTGAAGGCAAAAGAACTTTAGATTTAGAATCAAAACAGATTTAATAATAGTCCAAGTGGGCCAAATAGTAACAGAGAATGGAACACCTTGTACCTTGTAATATTTTTAACTCTTTTTCCTACTTTTTCCCAATCTCCTAATTCTAAACTTCCTATTGCTGGGAACTATGAGCAATTTTTCTATAATCTGTAAGAGTTCTAAAATACAAGACTCACTGGCCTCAGCTCCTCTTGTCTTGAGTTGTTTTAGGACACAGACATACGGGTGAACTGTCTCCATTTCCCATCGTAACCCTGCTAAAATACCTGACAATGTCCTTACTCACCAAGGACTTGGAAGGCCGTCTAAACCACTCAGGGCTCTGTGCCGTGACAACATCTTTAGTTTTGCTCGAAACGATACTTCTTCCCCTCGAGTTTCTGTTCGGGTGCCAGTTGCTGAGACCAGCTCAGCAACAGGTTTGCACAAAGGGAAGGCGACGCAGAACTGAAGAAACAAAAGGACAGAAAGAAAGACACAAGAGAGAAATTAAAGATGGGACCAGGGGGCTCAACAGCTTCTGGAACTGAGAGCCTCGACCCTAGTTTCCACATCGCATTTATTAGAAATTACAAAGCATTAGTTATCTATGTTTGTTTTCAAGGCTGCTTGTTATTACAGCTGTAGCACCGGCAATGCTAGGGAGCAGGCCATAACAAAGTTCAAACGTCTCCACATGCAGACAATTTTCATGCTGACCAGACAGTGCTCCGTCTAGTGAAGGACGGTGTTCCTAAGCCCACACTTTTTATCTGCATTATGGGAACATTTCCACTTCAAGCCAGATTCCCACATTCAAATTCAAGCTATTTTCCCACAACTCCCATGCTGAGGAATCCTGCTATGTTCTCAATTAGAGAGATAAGAATTGCTCAAGAACATAGGCAGTGCTTAATGAAAGAAAACAGACTAATACGTCAACTCCTTCATATTATTATACATGTAACTATGAGAGAATTGAAAACTTAGTGGTCCCATAGGTTCTGAGGGGAGATGGAGGGCATTTTTAGGGTATTGGAATTGTTCTGCATGATCTTGCAATGATGGATACAGGCCATTTTAAATTGTGTCAAAATCTATAAAAGTGTTTGATGCAAAATGTAAACCATAATGTAAACCACCGACCATGGTTAGTAGCAATGCTTCAATATTTGTACATCAATTGTAACAAATGTACCATCCACATATAAAAGGTTACTAATAGGGGAGAGTGGAAGAGGAGGAGGGGGTAGAGTATAGGGGAATCACCCATATTTTCTATGTGACTTTTCTGTAACCTAAAGCTTCTCTGAAAATAAAGAAAGAAAAAAAAAAAGACACTGGGGGAAAATGCAGAAGAAATTGTCACTGTACATAAAAGGCAATAGAGTGCTCACTTCGGTATCACATATACTAAAATTGGAACGATACAGAGAAGATTAGCATGGCCCCTGCGCAAGGATGACATGCGAATTTGTGAAGCATTCCATATTTTTTTTCAGGACTAGGAGCTGTCCTGGGTGGTGCTGCAGGGACAGTTACCAGACATTGTATGTCCTCCCACGGCCCACTGGGTGGACTGGGGGAGAGTGTAAACTATAATGTGGACCATTGACCATGTGATGCAGCAGTGCTCAGAGATGTCTTTGCCAAGCGCAATGAATATCCCATGATTATGGAGGAGGTTGTTGTCATGGGAGGAGTGGGGTGAGGGGGGTGGGGGTATATGGGGACCTCATATTTTTTTAATGTAACATTAAAAAAAAAGACAAAAAATAAAGACAATAGATTTTACAGTAATGAAAAGCATAATTTTTTTTATTTTTCTATTTTATTATTACTCTTACTGTTTTATTATTTTTTAATTTGTTTATTTTTTGGCTTTGTTTTTGGAGAGGTTTTGGATCATGGAAGGGTAACAACTGTGTCAGGGAGGATCACTGGTACAGGGTATTGGTGATGGGGGAGAGGTGCACCTGGAGCATGCCTCTATGGCATATGAATATGTTCAAGTGGTCATGGGGCATTATCTTGGTGGGTAGAGACCCACACAATAATCAAAAGAATGCTCCAAATCTTTAGCTATCAGGGAAATGCAAATCAAAACCACAGTAAGATACCATCTTACTCCCATAAGATTGGCAGCTATGAAAAAAACAGAAGAATACAAATGCTGGAGAGGATATGAAGAAATGGGAACACTCATCCACTGCTGGTGGGAATGCAGAAGGATCCAACCATTCTGGAGGACAGTTTGGCGGTTTCTCAAAAAACTAATCATAGATTTGCCATATGACCCAGCAATACCACTGCTGGGTGTATACCCAGCAGAACTGAAAACAAGGACACAAACTGATATATGCACACCAATGTTCATAGCAGCATTGTTCACTATCACCAAAAGTTGGAATCAACCCAAATGCCCATCAACAGATGAGTGGATCAATAAAATGTGGTATAGACATACAATGGACTACTACTCGGCTTTAAGAACAAATATACTACAAACACACGTGATAACATGGATGAATCTTGAGAACCTTATGTCAAGTGAAGCAACCCAGGCATTGAAGGACAAATACTACATGACCTCAATGATATGAAATAAGCAAGCTGCCTCAGAGAGCTAGAGACTGGAAGATAGGCTTACAGGAACTCAGGGGGTAGAGGAAGGATGTAAGCTGACATCTACATGGGTGAAATCTATGATAAGCTGGTGGTAAGTATGTGCACAAAGAAGAGATAAAACGGGGGCATAGGGTTACCTTTGGGTGGGGCTTTGCAGGTTTGAGGGGAGCTAGGGATGGGCGGATGGGTAATATTGCCCAAAAAATTGGGGGAAGGGTGGGGCAACATACAAACATAGGAGATTGTCAGGTGTTGGTTGAAAGTAAAATGCTGAGAAAACCATATCAAAATATAATTAGGAAAGTTACCTGTTTAAAATACTCAAAGGGGATAATCTGACGCAGGACAGACTCCTAGGGAATATCTGAATGCTCATTTTGCCAGAGTGGGTTATACCATTGGGTAGAGACCCATATAATGAGAGTGAAGGTAGACCCACATCCTGGGGAGGACTAATGCCATCAAATAGAGGGAACTGTATCTCTCAAGAGAAAGGGTGGCTCCCAGGGCATTAGGGCAGTTGAGCAAGTCAAGCCCTCAACACTGTTGCAAGTATCTCTGAACATGGCTCCTCAAGAAATGAAGATTGACTGTCACTGTGGGCCCCAAGGGGAGGGGGAAATAGATATTGAATAGATGGAACCAAAGTAAATGTGAGGGCAAAAGAAGTGTTTCACAAGAGAACACAAGGATGGATATAAAACATGTAATATTACACCAAAAACATATAGGGGATGACAGACTAATAATGTAAACCATAATGTAAAACATAGGATAACTAAAAAATTTAGAAAACTGTATAGCCTAAAGTATAAACCACAATGTAAACACAAATGTCACCTTGTTTGAAAGCTATTGTATCAATATCTGTACATCAGTTTCAGTAAATATGATATGAATAAGTTAAAAGATTATCGCTGTGGAAGGGAAAAGGTTTATAATGGATATGTGGGACTACTGTATATTGTATATATGAATTACTGTGATCTAAGGCTCTTGTGAAGAGAAGCTCAATAATTAGGAAAAAAGAAAAGAAAAAGATAGGATGTAGAATTTTTCCAAATCAATATGTATTCTATATCTAACCTGTAAACTCATCGCTATATTCCATTTTACTAGTAAGGGAACCTGACATTATATTGAGCTTCATTTTTCAGGAAGTTTTGGATCACAGAGTGGTTCAACAATGGCAGCAGAGGAATATTGGTATGGGATGTTATTGACAGGCGATATGTGGTTGACAGGGAGTTATACAGGGCATGTGTCCAGGGTGCATGGAAATGTTTGGATATACTCATAGTGGAAACAATTAAAAAAAACAGCTGGGAGGGTACTGGGTTCCTGGCTGGGAAGGGCTCTGTTGTGGTCCCTAGGGGAGCAGCGGCAGTCCCCCAGGTGCAATGGTAAGGACTAGGAAGGAACGAGGGTCCAACAGTGAGCCCCTGATACTAATGACTATGCTTGTGAGCCTATACGCCTGAAATACGAACAAGGCCTAGAGCAGCACTGTGCCTAGGAGTTCCCTCCTGACAGCCTCCGTGTTACTCAAATGTGGCCAGTCTCGAAGCCAAACTCAGCATGTAAATGCAATGCCTTCCCCCCAGCGTGGGACATGACACCTGGGGATGAGCCTCCCTGGCACCGAGGGATCACTACCAAGTGCCAGCTGATAACGTAACTAGAAAATGACCTTAAATTAAAGGTTCAACATGGACCAGCAGAATATCCCTGTCTACATATAATAACGGGAGTTAAAAATTCTGTTTGACCTAAAGTAAGGGGGAAATGGAAAAGACAAATGAGTTCATATGGCTATGAGTCTCTAAAAAAGAGTCTGGAGGTTGTCAGAAGGATTGCCCTTATGCACACCTGAGCAGAGTCTCAGAGACAGATAAAGTAGATACAACCCAAGATATTGGTCCTTTTGAGGGCTAAAGAGACCCACAGGTTCTATGGTCATGGCAGATGGGGTTCACTGCCATGCCAGTTGGCCCTTCTTTGGAGCTGGTGTTTCTGAGTGATGGAGCTGGACTCAGATGGGATCTCTTTTCACAAGCCTTTCATGCTACTTTACTGGAATTGTAGTTGGTGCTGGGGCTTAAGATATATCTAGGGGATTTGAATCTCTGGACTGACAATATGATAGCTAGGCCCTTAGCCTCAACAGACTTCAGCTCCTACACTCTGATTTATTGGACTTATCCCACTCAGCTAATATGGAGTTGAAGAATGTCAACCACCACACCATGGAGCCTAGAGTGCCTACAACTGAAAGCAGGAGGATTACATCCAATATCCATGTGGAATCTAAACCCCCTCTTGACATAGATGTGGAATGGACACAACCAAGCCAAGGTCCACAGGAAGGAGGAATACAGTAAGGATCAGAGTGGACTTAATGATATCCTATTCATGAACTATTGTGGTTAATAATCAAGAAAATGTGGCATTGGTGTGGAGAAAGTGGCCATGGTGGCTGCTGGGTGTGGGGAATGGGAGGAAGAGATGAGATGTGGAGGCATTCTCGGGACTTGGAGTTGTCCTGGGTGGTGCTCCAGGGACAATTGCTGGATGTTGTATGTCCTCCCATGGCCCACTGGATGGAACGTGGGAGAGTGTGGGCTATGGTGTGGAACACGGGACATGGGGTGCAATGATGCCTGGAAATGTACTCACCAGATGCAATGGATGTGTCATGATGATGGGGGAGAGTGTTACTGTGGGGGGCGTGATGGGGTGGGGTTGGTGGGGTTGAATGGGGACCTCATATTTTTTTAATGTAATATCTTTTAAAAAAGGAATAAATTGAGTAGAATTTGGGGAAAAAAAAATATTGAATTCCCATCCTGGGAAGTTCTGCTATATTCTCTAATAGAGCAGCAAGAATCCACTGAGTACATGGGCAGTGCCTAGTGAAGGAGGACTGACCATTACAAAAGGCCCTTGATATCGATGGTTGTACTTAGGAATCTTATTCTTGTGAAACTGAAACTTAGTCTAATATTACATATTGCCTAAGTGTTACCTCCTGAAAGCCTCCTTATTGCTCAAATGTGGCCTCTCTCTAAGCCAAACTCAGCATATAAACACACTACCTTCCCCTCCACCCCTAGCAAGGGACATGACTCCCAGGGATGAGCCTCCCTGGTACCAAGGGATTATTACCAAGCACCAAAAAGATCTTGACCAAAAGGGGAAAATATTAAGTACAAATGAGTTTTGTTTGTTTGTTTTTTCAAGGGACTTTTTTATGGCTAAGAGATTTCAAAGTGAGTCAAGAGGTCATTCCAGAGTCTATGGTTATACATTTCTCAGCAGAATCTCATTGACTGCCACAGTAAACAATACCTCAAACAGCAGGGCTTCTGGAGGACCTAGAAACATCTAAACACTATAGAAAGGGTAGACAAACTCAGGAATTTGGCACCCTGTAGTGGACCTTACTTTGGAATATATCTCCCCAAGTAACAGAGCTAGACTCATTTATAATTTCCCTACATATGGTTCTTCTTCCCCTTTTATCTGAACCTATAATTAGCACTATGCTCAATAAATATACATACCAGAGACTTAAATCATCAGTCTGTTCATGTGCCAGTTAAGCCTTGACTCTCAGCAGAGTTGCAACACCTACTCTCCAGTTCATTGGACTTGCCCAGGACAACTAATAAGGAGATGATGATGGTCAACACCCATCCTATAAAGCAGAGAGTATCCACAACTGCAAGCAAGACAGTTCCATCCATCTGCTCCATGGGAGCTAAGGCCCCCACCCCCCAATCAGAAACAGAATGGGCATCACCATCCCCAAATCCTCAAAATTGAGGAATGAACAAACATAAGGGGGAATTGCAACTATGGACTAAAGTAGGCTTATTATTATTCTAGCAATGAAAGAATTTGTATCATTGATATCAAGGCAGTGGCCACCAGGGGTTCTGGGGAGGAAAAAGCAAGAATAGGTGTAAAATGAGGTATTTTGGGGCACTGGAATTGTACTACATGACATTACAATGGTGGATACAGGCCATTATACATATAGTCAAAACCTATAAAATTGTGCAGTGCAAAGCGTAAACTATAGACCATGGTTAGTAAAAATGCTTCAATATGCATTCATCAATTGTAACAAATGTACCACACTAATGAAAGATGTCAATGGGGGAAAGTGTGGGAGGGGGAGAGTTGGGACATATGGGAATCCCCTATAAATAACATATATATATATATATTTAGGTACTGGGGCTGGGGATTGAATTAGGACCTCATATGTGGGAAGCCAGCCCTCAACCACTGAGCCATATTCCCTCCCCTGAGTTAGTTTTTTCATTTGTTTGCTTGTTTTTTGTTTTTAGGAGGCACCAGGGACCAAACCAGGACCTCCCATGTTAGGAAGCAGGCATTCAAGTGCTTAAGCCACATCTGTTCTCTCCCCTATATATATATATTTTTTAAAGACTTATTTTATTTATTTATCTTCCCCACCACCACCCATTGTTCATGCTCACTGTCTGCTCTCAGTGTCCATTCACTGTGTGTTCTCTCTGTCTGCTCATTTTCTCTTTAGGAGGTACCAGGAACCAAACCTGGAACCTCCCATGTGGTTGAGAGGTACTCAATCGCTTGAGCCACCTCAGCTCCCTCCTTTTATTGTGCCTCTCATTGTCTTTCCTCTGTGTGTGTCCTTGTTGTGTCACCTTGTTGCATCAGTTTACCACACCTGCCCATCATGCCAGCTTGCTGTCTTGCTCATCTTCTCCAGGAGGCACCGGAAACCAAACCCAGGACCTCCCATCTGGTAGGTGGGAGCTCAATCACTTGAGCTATATCTATTTCCCTCCCCCATATTTTTGCTGTAACATTTATGTAATTTAAAGCTTCTTTAAAAATTTTTTTAAAAATTTAAATGTTTGCCAATCTGATAAGTGAAAGATGGCAGTTCATTGTTGATTTGATTTTCAATTCTTTAATTACCAATAAGTAAGTTTTCTTGCCATTTCTATTTATTTTTCTAGGAATGTACTCCTGATTTTATTACTTTGTAAAGCAAAGAAAATTAAACTTTGTTTTAGTTTAGTGGCTGCTAAAACAAATACCATACAGTGGCTTGGCTTAAACCATGAGAATTTATTGGCTCACAGTTTGAGGCTAGGAGAAGTAAAAAATCAAGGTGTAGGGAAGTGGACTTGGCCCAGTGGTTAGGGCGTCCACCTACCACATGGGAGGTCCGTGGTTCAAACCCTGGGCCTCCCTGACCCATGTGGAGCTGGCCCATGCGCAGTGCTGATGCGTGCAAGGAGTGCCCTGCCACACAGGGGTGTCCCCCGTGTAGGGAAGCCCCAGGTGCAAGGAGCGTGCCCCATAAGGAGAGCCACCCAGCATGAAAGAAAGTGCAGCCTGCCCAGGAATGGCGCCACACACACAGAGAGCTGACACAACAAGATGACGCAACAAAAAGAAACACAGATTCCCATGCCGCTGACAACAACAGAAGCAGACAAAGAAGAAGACACAGCAAAATAGACACAGAGAGCAGACAACTGGGGGGGGGGGGAGGGATGGGGAGAGAGAGAGAGAGAGATAGATAGATAGATAGATAGATAGATAGATAGATAGATAGATAGATCTTTAAAAAAAAAAAAAAAACAAAATCAAGGTGTCATCAAGGCAATGCTTTCTCCCAGAAGACTGTGGCATTCTGGGGCTGAGTGCCAACACCCCTTGGCCTTGGCTTTTCTCTCACATAACAGTGCACATAACTGCCTCTCCTGGCTTTACCCTTTTCTTTCAGATTCCCTTGACTTTCAGCTTCTGGTCTCTCTCTCTCTAATCTGACTTAGCTGACTTCCATGGTCTGCAGCACTGAACTCACTGGATATTCCTTACTGTGGATTTGTTCACAGCAGGAAACATTCAAGATGCCTGTTCCTGGGTAGGGTAGGGTAGGTTAGGGTTAGGGTTAGGGTTAGGGTTAGGGTTTCATCGTCATCCTCATCCTCATCCTCCCTGTCCTCCTCCTTCTCCTCCCTCTCCCCCTTCCCCTGTTCCCCCCCTCTCCCTCTCCTTCCCCTTAAACCACAGGTACCCCTAATGAGGAAGCAGCTCCTCTTCCTGGGCCGGGTGCAGATGCACAGCCTCTCCCTCTGTCCACTTGTGGCCTGATTGATGTCTGTCTGGTTGAGGGCCCCTGGGAGCCTGTCACCATGGCAACAGGAGAGAGGCCCATCAGGCTCTAGACATATCCTGCCCTCCAGGTGCCACAGCTCTCTCCTCCAGCACACCTCATCCCAGCCAGCCTCCACTTAGCCCTCCAGCTGAGCTCTATCTCCCACTTTGGGATTTGAGGCTAGTGTGAGCAGCTCCCAGGGCTTCCGGTAGAGCAGAAAATCACATCTTGAGTGGACTTGTGCCAACAGCCTAGCCATAGCCACAGGTAGGGACTCAGTAGGAATTTCCAGGACTCTGATGCTGGGTTCTTTAAGGAGCTGAGGACCCCTGCCATGAAGAGGGCTCCTGATAGCTGTAGTGAGGGGGCAACCAAAGTCCAAAGATTGGCTAGATCTTCACTAGTTCACACATTTCGACAGTCTTAGTCAGAAAGTTGGTCAGCAAGCATGGCAGATTAAAATCGGGACATGCTCATGGGGAACAAGAGGTTTCTATGACCAGAGGATCTCTGAATGACCGGAAGAAGAGGGGTCACCTGCCCACAGCTCCCCTAGAGACTGACACATGAGAGACAAACCTCCGTTCTTCAAGCCATTGTATTTTCGGCCTCTTCATTGCAACAGATCGGCCTTTAACCTTTACTAAATCAGCTCCCTCTACTCTACAGGGTCGGCTCATCCTGGCTGGTGCCCTGCCTGCTTTTCTGTCCAGCTCTCTGACAGTCTCATTGCAACAGATGCTGAGCTTCCGTCCCTGTGGCAGGATATTTTAATCTGGCTATGTTGACGTTCTGAATATTTTGACATGCCTGTCCAGCTTGGTTTGCTTAATAATTTTACTGTTTCTAGTTTATGTCACTGGATAATGCAACCATTGCTAACGATGACTACATTTTGTGCACGGAGCATCCCACCCTGACACATTTCCAAGCCCCCAAATAGAGGAAGTCCCATGGGACAATCTAAATAAGAGTCAAGGAAGGAACTAATCCAAACCAGGGGTCATTCTAATGAAGGCCAGGGACTGCCCAGTGCATAATTTTATCCATTTGTCAAGTAGAGAGAAATACCAAAGCCAATACTGGTTATTCATAGCAATTATGTCCTTGAAAGTTGCTGTGAATACTGAACTGGTTAATAATGAACCACTGCCCCAAGGGGAAATAGAGGGTCAGATTCCTGCTAGCCTCTGGTCACAAAATTTTGTCAACTGATCAATACATAACCTTGCTTTATGTGTGTTTTTCTCTTTTGCTTGCCCTATAAATTGGCAACTAATGATTCCCTGAAAGTACTTTGTCTCACCAGCATTTTAGAGACTGCTCCCAGTTAACCACCTAGAAAGAGTATCATTGCCTTTGGAGCATTCTAGACTAACATCTTAACAAGCCTCTGAACATAAATTTAAGTTTAATCATAAATCATATTGGGAGGCAGGTAATTGGAGCTCATTAAATAAAGTGTTAATTCATTAACATTGGACTCACACCAGTCAGTGCTGTAACTTTTGCCTGAATGAAGCTTATCCAACACCTCTATTTCCCAAAAAGCACATCATACCCTTCTTGCACCTTGAAGCACTAGGCAGCACCTCAGCAGGATGCTTGCAGGCCATTTTAAATAGCAAATCACCCAAAAAAGCACAAAAATTTGAAAAATTTGGCACTAAATATATTGCGAAAACTACACTTGTTTATAGTATGAAAGCTGAAATAAGAAGGCAGAGTGTCGCTTTGTCCTCAGCTGGGAACACGTGCACCAGATGACTAAAATGTTTCTCTACCCCTCATGTGTCTGCGAATGACCACAAAAGAACTGCAGGTATTGATTTGGGGTTACAAGTAAATTTTAGTACGTAGGCAAACTGGCAAATACAGAATCCGCCAAAATGAAGATCAACTGTAATTCCTATTCCATTCGCTTTTCAGAAGTATTGTAGGGTAGAACAGGCTAATGGATCTGAAAACACATTGCAAAGTAAAACTCAGCAGGAATTGGAAGAGCTTTCTCTCGTTGATGACTATTAGCTAAGCAGTATCTACAGAGAATGGGATTCCTGGTCTTTGCAAAGCTGTGAACGTGTGTGTTCCCGTGTGCTCCTGCAGCCCTGTGAGAAGTCAAGGCACACGTTGCAACAGAGCAACGATGCCAAGGGGCAGCTAAAACAAAGTTTAAGTTTCTTATGCAAAGTTGCTATATGTGAAATTATTTTACAGCCAGTGAGAGTACAATCAAATTAATCCAGTATATGTTAACGTCTCACAAGGTGCCTGAGGACAAGAAAAGGAAGGCATTTTATGTAAGAATATCTATTACATGTTCCTGTCCTTGAAGAATGTATAATCCAATCAGATCAACACAAGCAGTTGCTGTAAAATGAATCAAGACAGCCTAAAGCAGCTTCCAATGCATGGGCCACTCACTGGCGCATTCACACCTTCCAGAGCTATTCACTGTGCATCCCTTATGATCTGGCCCTGTCCTTGGCAATGGAGATGTAAAGTTAAAGTCATGGTCAAACCCCCAATTTCCCTAAAGCCAGAGGAGAGATGGACAGCCAAATCGAAGATCTTCAGTTGACAGGGTGCACCAGTGGTAGAGGCTGGCTTAGAAAACTGCAGGAAAGGCGGTGGACTTGGCCCAGTGGTTAGGGCATCCGTCTACCACATGGGAGGTCCACGGTTCAAACCCCGGGCCTCCTTGACCCGTGTGGAGCTGGCCCATGCGCAGTGCTGATGCGCGCAAGGAGTGCCCTGCCACGCAGGGGTGTCCCCCACGTAGGAGAGCCTCCCAGCGCGCAAGGAAGTGCAGCCTGCCCAGGAGGGGCGACACACACAGATAACTGATGCAGCACAACGACGCAACTAGAAGGGACACAGATTCTCGAGCCACTGACAACAACAGAAGCGGACAAAGAAGATGCAGCAAATAGACACACAGAGAACAGACAACCAGGGTGGGGGGGGAGGGAGAGAAATAAATAAATCTTTAAAAAAAAAAAAGAAAACTGCAGGAAAGTACAAAGACAGGCAGCCCAGTGAGACTGGGGTGCCCAAAAGACTTCCCGGAGAGGTGACCATTGAAATAAGTTCCAAATAACAAGTTAGGAGTTCTTGGGACTTAACAGGGAAAGGGGCCTTCCAAGCAGAAGGAAGAGCAGACTGTTTTGGAAAAAATAAAAGTGCTTGGCTCCTGAAGCAAAGGAAATGTAAAAGGGTAGAGAGGCAGCCAGGGGCCAGGTTGAAGGGGAGGTGGGGGTAGCGAATGCCAGATTCAGGTACTTTAACTTGATCCTGAAGGCTCTGAGGAATCCGTGGAGGCACTTCAAATAGAGAGGGAGTGTGGTCAGGTTTGTGCTTTAGAGGGTTCATTCTGACAGTTGTATTTATCTAATTTATTTATATAATACATTTATATACAGCTGGAGACTTTATTGGAGGATCCAGGATGCAACCTGAGCTGTCCTTGAAGAATGAGCCCTTTGTCCCTAAATTACCTCTCTCATAGCTCAGTAACACTTGACATTCCTTTGTTAAAAGCTTCATTCTTTAACTGAAATATACAATTGTGAACATTTGTCCAAGGCATCACCCTCTAGGAGAACGGGGCAAGTACTGTAGCCCATCATCATTTATCCTGAGAGTGAATGAGTTTCAGATATCTTCCTGAGAAGTTTTTTATTTTATTATTTTGTTACTGAGAACACTATTATCATACTCTAATATTTCAGGTTTTTTATTTATTTCATGCAATCTAACTGATGACCCAGTCTTTATAAAGTCCTGTGATGAGCACCAGGGACATGGATCTCCCCTCCACAACCGCAGTCTAGAAAGGGGAAGGAGAAGCAGGGAAAAGAAAGGAGAAGACAAGAAAATCAATGATTTTAACAGTGTGGTCCGTGGCCTGGACGAGACCTGAGCACAGAGAGCACAGGCGTCTTTCAAGTTCCTACCAGGTACTTGAGCATTGCTCTAGGTTCTAAGGATTAAATGGAAAACAGCCCCAGCCCATAGAACTTACAGCTTGGGGGAAGAGACAGACAGTTGACTAGGAAACAAATAAATGCCTAATGTAATTTCAGGCAGTGGTGATGCTGGGAGCTGAAGGTTGACAGTTAAAAAAGAGCTGGCCCAGAGAATGAGAACAGGCTGGGGGGACAGTGGGTGCAAAGGTGGCATAAGGTCTGTGGCTGGAGCTGGGACAGGTGAGGATGGGGAGCACCGAACAGTAGACCCCAAGGTGGCTGGACCCAGAACCGGAAGAGGCTTCCTGCATCAACCTCAACGTGGGAACTTGAAGACGAAGGCAATAAGATGCCGCAGTGGGCTGGAAGCGGAAGTAAACTGATGGGTTTCATTGTTGCAAGACTCCCTGTGCTTTCAGAGTGTGGCCAACAGATTGGAAGAGTCCAGTGAGAAGCAAGAAGGCCTGAACCAAGGTGGAAACGAGGCAGGAGGGCGGAGGCCACAGGACCACCTGCAGCAGTGAGGCAGGAGGCAGCGACCAGGAGGACAGCCACGTTTCTGGCTTGCCTTGCCTGGGAGGAGGATGTGCCATCCACTGAATAAGGGAGCCTAGAAGCTGGGGACGAGCGAGGCAGAGGAGTGCCAGGGCAGGCTTGGGCACACCCACTGGAGATGGCGGTAGGCTGCTGGTGCCTGAGACACCGAGCAGAGTCAGAGGTGGAGGTTCAGGAGACTGTGAGGATCCCCGAGGGCTGGGGGAGGGGCAGAGGGTCAGGACAGAAAGGTGGGCTAACAGGGTATCAGGCCATTGCCTGAAGGGGAAACTGCCCCCATCAGGTCAACTGCCCGCAGAACAAACAGCCACACGGCTGCCCTGTAGGACCTTGGCCAAGTACTGGAGACCCAGCTCAAGCTTGGGGAACATCACACCCCTTCCTTATCTGCTTAGCCCACCAGGTACAAGTTCTACCCCTTTTTTTTATCATCCCTCACTGCTGCTTGTAAACCAGAGCCTCCCTGCTTATGCTCTGATCTTCCAACAAGGGCGCCAGGAATTCCAGCGCCTGGGAGAGAGTTTTAGGTTTGACAAATACTTAGTGAGGACCTGTTGGGGTGCTGGGAAGTGGAGCTCCTAGAAAGAGAGTCCAATTGTAAAGTCCCAGGGGCAAAGGAGGCCCACCCTGCAGCGCAGCCATGGTTAGGTGTCCCGCCCAGCTCTCCTCCCTACGTCCAGGCCCCTTGCAGCTCCCAGGTCAGCTTTCCAAACCCACGCTGCTTATTTCCTGGTGATCTGCTCCCCTCGGAATTCCGATCTGGAACAAGACTGTGAGTTGAAGGCCACCTCAGAAACAGATGATGCAAAAGAGGTCCAGAGAGGAGTGACTTGGCCAAGTCCCACTGTCTGGTAAGGTCGGGGCTAGCGAGACACAAGTGTCCTGACCCATGAGTAAACTTGGGAAAACAGGCCTCCCTGTTTTTGCCACTGAAGAAACTGGATCACCACCATATCCCCGCAGTACATAATCTGAGCATAGTTACTGGAATGCCAATTGCACAGGCCTTATGTTTTAGTTTCCTAGCTGCTAAAGCAAATACCATACAATGGGTTAGCAATAGGGATTTACTGACTCACGGTTTCAGAGGCTGGACTTGCTTTCTCTGGGATGGTATCTTCTGACTGGCCGGCAATCTCTGGGTTCCTTGGCTTTTCTGTCACATGGCAACGTATATGGCAGTGAACCCTCCTTTACCCTCCAGGTCCATTGACTTCGGCTTCTGGTTGCTTCTGTGGCTTCTCCATCTGAGTTTCACTCTGCCTTTAAAGGACTCCAGTAATCCAGATGAAAGCCCCGCTGATTGAGTGGGGTCAGGCCTTAACATCTTGAAGAGCTCCTACAATGGGGCCGCATGCACCAGGATGCCGACCAGGAACATATCCAAACTGGGCTACACAATTCAATCCACCACACCCTATGACCTTGAAATCCCAGTCCTGGGAACTACCTGATGAAAATCAAAGTACCAGTATGTATAGGCACATATGCTTATAGTTTCAACATCCATTAATAGAGAATGGGTAAGTAAACTCTGCTACATAAACAAAAAAAAAAAAAGAGAGAGAAAAGAAAAGGCTGTAGACATTCAGGAGTTGTTTGGAAGAAGGGGATAGGTCCACATCTCCTGAAGGGAAAGGACACCCCTGTGGACAGAAGCCAGTTAGAGGAAGGTGCCGTGCAGGGATCCAGTTCCTCCAGCAAGGTGCTTTAGGGGCGCCAGGCAGGCAAGCCCAGCTGGCCCAGGTCTGCTGGGAGCGGGTACATGCTCTGGCCAGGAACAGAAGCCCCGGCAGCCTCTAAAGGCCCTGATGCCCCAGGGGCTGGCCCTCCTCTACTCCAGCTCGGCCAGGCATCCAAGAGAACCTGCATGGGGGGTGCCAGGCAGGGTGGGGCCTCCTTGGTGGGGAGGACAGCCGGCGACAGGCAAGCAGAGGCTGCATGGGCACTGGGTTTGGCTGACAGCATCTCTTCCCACCACTCAGTAGGCCTGGGTTTGAGTAATGAGAGCCTTTGTCCCATGTGATTTTTATGAGTTTTAAAAGCCACATCCATTTTCTCTCTCCTAGCCCTCAAAGTTGCAAATCCTAAGAGCATCATAGCTAACATACCTCCAGGATGGCAAAGAGGCACGAGCCCAGTTCATTAATGGAAAAGAAATGTGACCGTCAGACAGCCCAAGTCTAAATCCAGTCCAGGAGATGGTGCAGGCAGCTCTCTGTTCTTAACAGTGCCCCCAAATAAGATGCCCCCTGCTCCCCCCAGGACCTGACTTCTGCCAGATACGCCACCCAGTGTCTCCCAGGATGGGATTCTCTCAGCTTCTGCTGGAAGCATGGCTCGTGAGCCAGCACAGCAGCAGCACCTGGGAACTTGTTAGAGACACAAGTGATCCGCCCGCCCAGGCCTCCATCTGATTCTGCTGATTCTGCATGTTAATAAGGGACCCAGGGGATTTGCGTGACCATTAAAGTTTGATGCAGAAGCCAAGCCTGTCCTGGGGGGAGCGCTGGGTCTTGAGAGTCAACAGTCTACTAGATAAATCTTTTTCTGGCAAATAATTGACAACTTTCCGTACTCTTACTTCACTGAATTATGTTCATTGAACAAGAGTGAAAAAAAAAAATACTGTCTTTTAAGAGACTGTCCCCAGACACTTCAGCCCTTTAGAGAACTTGTGAATTTTGAGAAATTAACTAAACTTGGTTAATTTGAAAGAACAGCTAGGAAAACTGTATTATTCTTAATTTTTTCCTTATTGTGAGGTAGGTCATTTAAACAGAAAAGTATGTGTGTTCAGTAATTTAATAAAAATTTTAAGTGAAAACCCACATAGCCACCACTCAGCTAGAAACAAAGCATTGCAGCATCACAGAACCCTGTGTCCTCTCTGCTCCCCCTTTCCCCAGGAGTCTCCCCTGATCAGAACCTCACACCTCCCCAGGGGAAACCACTATTCCGACTTCCGTTGATGTGGGCTATGGGTGGAAGGCTCTTTGTCTCTTCAGAGATAACTAAGTTGTTTGACTTGTGGGTGTGAAACGGTAAGAGGCTGCAGTCCTGCTCTTAGGGACCAGCAGGCTCCAGTCCCAGGAAATGTTTAACAAAGCAAGGGCTATAAACTTTAAGTATTTAGGGGAAATGCAAAAACCAAGGCTTATCTAAAATGTCTGGAGTCCTTGCTAAAAGCTTACCTAAGATGTGGAAGAGATATATGCTAATTGAAGCCTATTGAGAACTGAAACAAAGGGACGATTTGGCCTTTCCTCTCTGTATAAAAGACGTTTGAAAATCTTGTTCCGGGCTCGGGATTCAAACAGAAAGCTCCCGAATCCGGCCGGCCGTCAATAAACCATTTTTCCTTCTCAAAATCATTCCTGAGTCCTGGCCTCTCTATACTCAAATAATTGAACTTCTCTTAAATTCCACAACACCGTGATCATCATTTCTTGACGCTTCTCTATAGTTTTACCATCTATGCATGCCTCCCTAAAGAATACTGTTCATTTATATTTGATTTTGCTGCTCTTGTTCAATATTATACTAATAAGATGCATTCATGTATGTGTCCTTGTTTGGTCTCTTTAATTGCTGTATAGTATTTCATTGTATGACTATACCAGATTGTTTGCTCTTGATTGCTCTCTTTCCCCATCTTGTCAAACCCCTCCCCAAAAAGGAGTGGGGAAGGGAAGAAAAGAAGGGGGTGAAGGGAGAGCAAACCCTTCCGGGTACACTAGAAGGGCAGGAGGGCAGGGGGCAGGCAGGGGAGGGGGCAGGAAGCATGTGAACAAGTTTTCTCAAAGTGGCCGTTGGCCACAGGAAAGGGCCCTGTGTCCTCCCCATCTACTTCCCTGTTTCCTGTCCTGGAAAATCATCTGAGTGGTTCCCCTCTTGGTTTTCCAATGACTAAACCCCACGGGTCTCATCTAATCACACCCCCGCCACCGGCCACCTCTCCCCAGTTTCTCCAGCTCCCGCGGCACCCAGAGGGGGCCGCAGACTTGGGCCCGGCCCAGCCCACCTCCCTTCCCCCACACCCACGCCACGAGGGGTTCTCGCCGGTGACCCGGCTGAGTGTGGGAGTGGCCTGGGGTCTCTGGGTGCTCAGACACCATGGAAGGGGCCCTCCGACTCCTGGCCTGCTTGGCGTGCGTCGTCCTGACGGGTGAGTTTCTCACCACACTTTCTGGCCAGTGCCCAGGACAGAAGGGAGGCTCAGAACTTCTTAGGTACGGTCTTTTCCCCTCAAACTCAGGGCAGCCCCCTCTGCCCAGGGCTCGGGCCCGTTGAGAAGAGCTGTGCTTTGGGAGGCTGTGGTAACCAAAGCAGAAGTTCAAGCCTGGGCTTTGCCTGGGTTTCTAGGTGACTCGGACCGCCCCCTGACTTCTCTGGGCCTCAGTGTCCCCATCCGTCACAAGGCCTCCCACCCCTCCACTGTGAGGATAGACGGGGAGAGGGGGCAGGAAAATGCCTTGAGTATAGGACAAGTGCTGGAGAAACGCTGTTAGGTGTTGCTGTCATCCAAAGGATTTATGTCTTGATGGGACAGCCCCAGGGACAAAGGAGGAGCAGCACAAGGTTGCTGGGGGGCAGTGTTGGAAGTGAGGGAGGGGCCATTTAATGTGGGGAAGGGGCAACTGATGGGAGGGCACCCGGGACCCCCAGAGGGGAGTGGGAGGCTTTCGGGCAGGCTTGAGAAACAATGTCATTGGCCACGTCACTCAGTGAACTAGAGCATCCCTGGGATCCCAGGGAAGGGGACATTTGTTAAAATGCAGATTCTCTGGCTCTACCCCAGACCTGCAGAGCAGGACCCAGGAATCTGCATTTTCAGCCGTCTCCTTGGGTGATTCTGGTGCACGATGCACTGAGGCAGCTGGGGCAATGACAAAGGCAATCCTTGTGAGGCTCTCCCTCCGGGCCCCAGCGTTTTCCTCCGCCCCAGCTGGAACGTCCCTCTCTGTCTGTGCTGCCAGTCACAGCCGTAACCGTCATGGTCTGTGCTGTGGCCTGGCTGATGTCGTGGAGCTCGGCGCTCTTCTACAGCGCTTCTATCGGCCCCGTCCCCACAACTGGATTATAAACTTCCACACCGTAGGCTGTAGGCTCTGTTCCTTCCTCCCTAGCACTTAAGAGAATGGGACCCTGCTCGGGTCTGGTTTACAGCAAGCGCTCACTAGCTCTAAGTGCGGGCGCTTACTGTAGTAACTCACTGCAGCCTCATAGCACTATATTTGATTTCCTTTTTTACAGATGAGGACACTGAGGCACAGAGAAGTTGAGTGGCCCAGGGTAGAGCTGGGATTTGACCCCAGGTGTGTGTGTCTCTGCAGGCTGGACCCACCTGCTTGCCTGACCCCCATGCTGCCCACTGTCCCGTGCACAGAGCCCCACAAGGCTTTTCCTAAACTGATCTATCTCAGCCATCCTTCTGAAAGGATTTAGGGTGGGTCCCACTTAGAGGCTGGGGACTGGGGGCTGGAGGCAGTGACCCTGCCCAGTCCAGGGGTGGCAGATAGGAGAGCAGGTAAGGATGTGTGTTGACATCAGACACAACTTAGAAGCCTGGCTCTGTCACTTACTAGCTGTGGCCTTGGGCAGGTGGCCTCACTTCTCTGAGCCCCTGTAAAATGGGGTCCATGACACTTGCAGGGGGTTTGTGAAGGATAATTAGGACATGGGGGTAAAGTGCCTGGTACTCAGTAGTTGCTCAATAAATTGATAGTGAAACACTGCTGATCTCTCAGGGCTGCAAGCAAGGCCAGGCTTTGGGGTTGGGGGCTTGGTTTGTTTTTCTTCTGCTGATGAATTGGTCTAAGGTCAAAGATTTGGAGGAAGAATGAGCAGTCTCGTATCCAAGAACAAAAACCAAACCACACAAATACTCTAGCTGTGTGGAGATTACTCAGGAGGCTGAGCCATGCTTAAGAGCCGCCTTAGCAGAGGAGATGAGTTTTCTTTAAATACTCGCAGCTGCTTCACTGGTAAAGTACAAGTTCCTTTGTTTTACTGAGTGGGACTCCCACTTCTGAAAACCTTCTGCCTGTGAGCTTCTCCAGGCGGCTCAGTCAGGGGACGATGCAGTTCCGGTTGACTCTGCAGTTGGGAACCCTGAGGGACTCTGGGGTTAGGGTGCCTGTGCTCACGTGGGGCCTCAGGCCACAATCGCTTCCGTGTCCAGGAGTCTGAGAGTGGGGTCCAGGCAGGCGCTTGGCAAAGGAGAAGTGGGAGCAATTTGTCCAGGCAGCCCCCTCTCCCGGTCAATGCCCTCTCCCTCGTACTGGGGCCACCCCACCCCGTGCCTGGGGCAGCCCCAACTGCCCAGGCCCTACCCACACACCCTCCCCTTGGCCTTCCCCTCTCTGCTTCTAGAAGGCTTGAGATGTCAGGGAATGTGGGAAAGTGGGAAGAACACTTACCTGGGAGCTCTGGTGCCCTGGGTGACCGCGCGCAAGGCCTCGGTTGGTCCACAAGTCTAGGATGGGTCCATCACCACAGCTGTCATCCTCAAGGACTTCCTTTGCACCCGGCCTGTGACAAATAGTTCACTTACTGTTGTCCCTATTTTAGGGAGGCTCAGGGAGGCTGCGAGGCTTGTCGGGGTGACAGCCTGCATGTGAACGGGAAAATTCCCAGTGTAAGTCCAGCCCTGCCCATGACTTTTGTGCAAAGGCCTGGGGCAAAGCTTGTTGCTAAGAGAGATTTTACTAGCGGGGAACAACTGCTGAAAAGGAGAGAAAAGGCAGGGCAAATGGCAGCAGTCGCCTAAAGGCAGGGCCAAGTTGAAGAGGGGTCGCCGTGGGTCCAGGAGGGACTGGGAGGGTTTGATGAGCCAAGACTCCTCGTCTAGGAGACTTCTGCCCTCAGTGGGATTTGGGTGCGGTTTCCCTGGGCTGAGGGAGGACAGGGGGAGGTGGGCCATTTCGAAGCTGTGAAGAGCAGCCCCCCGGGGTCACTGGCCCCAGGGAAGGGTCAGCCTGTGGCTCTGCACCTCCATCTGCTTAGGTGAGAGGTCCACATCTGCAGCCACGGTGCTGGCGAAGCAAGGGTTAAGGAGAAGCAGGGACAGGGGTGGTGACCAGAGGGCAGGCTGGGAGCTTCTCGCCCTTCCCTTCGCTGGAACCTTCCAGGTCTGATTCACCCAGGGGCAGAATCCTGTTTCTGCTCCCTTCACCCGGCCACTTTCCCACCTTTTCTCCACTGATAACCTATCATGACAGTGACAGCACTGGCCCAGGAAGAACGGACAGGAGCAAGGGGCAGGGGTGTATGCCAGTTCACGAGAAGGGGTGTACCCCAGCTCAACCCTGCTGGGGAGTTCTGGTGGCCAAGATGAGCATCTCTCTTTGCACCCAAAACAGCTTCTCCCCACCTCCAGGGGCCACGATGCCCGCAGGGCCCTCTAGAGTCGCCCGCTGAGAGCACCCCTATGCACATGCCCAGATGTCCCCGGAGAAACAGCCCCTTACAGATCGCTGGGCATATCAGATTGGCTGTGGGTCAGCTGTCATGCCAGCCACTGGAGCCTGGGGGGAGCGGGGGGCAGGAGCCTGGCAGGTCTCTTACAGGCACCAGTTCAGAGTGCCTCAGGAAGGCAGGTCTGTCCATGGTGCCCCCATTCTAGAACCCATTACCTGCTCCCCTCAGAAGACTGTCAAGCAAAGCTCACCCAGTAGAACTAATTATTGTTAAAGTGCCTGGGGTGCCACCACCACCTCTGAGCTCCCCTCCTACCTGGGACACCTGGAAACATTCCTTAACTACAGGAATTGCGAAAACATCAAAGGATCCACTGACAGCAACTAACCCCCACACTGTGATGAAACCGATAAACGGATAACATGAGCGTGAGTGGCTACAGCGCGCTGCGAACGATCCGCAGAGAGGCTCCCACGCAAACCCCTGCGTCCTTCCTCACCAAGGAACCGGTGGAAGTGTTTGGACAGCTGTGACCAAAACCACGATTTCTATTTATGATCCCCCCTCGGTTCCACTTCTGCCCATCCCGGTTCTGCGGGCGGGTTTCTGCCTCCCAGGAGCTCTCCAGTCCCCTCCGGACACCTGCCTCTTAGCCGCTGCTGTGCGGGACGTTTTGAGGCCCTCTGCATGTCCTCCACCCAGGGGGAGGAAGGTACGGCAGATATGGTTATAGATGAGAAATGACGCCCGAGTCACACAGGTAGAAGGTGGGAGAAACCCAGCTTCTGTGGCTCCAAGTCCCCTGCTCTTTGAGGTCATTTAGCCCCACTCATACCTCGGACAGAGCCAAGGCTTACCCCGTGGTAGGTTGCTCCTTGTTCTGTTCCCACCTTCGGCCTTCGCTAAGTGACTCTAGGATGACAGCCTGGTTTGGAAACATCCCGAAGGTGCTGAAGATGGCAGGCCTGGGCCCCTCCCTCCCTGGGAGCAGAAAGGGAACACGGGCCCTTTCACCCAGGCTTACGGTCTTGGCGCACATTGGGAGGTTTGTGCTTCCTGTTTACTTGACGAACAGCGTTCCGAGAGGCGGCACCTGGACTCCCTCTCACCCGGGCACCTTTTATGAGCCTGCCTGGGGGACTCCGGGTGAGGGTGGGAAGGAACAAGTGCGTTTGCTTTGGCTTCCTATAACATTTACCCTTCCCTCTGGCAGCTCGTGGCTATCTCCTGGGCCAGCGGAGGGCTGATTCCTGGACCGGAACCGCAGCCCCTTGTTGTGGGGTCTCCAGGCTTCAGCCTCACGTCTGTCAGCCTCTGGGGGTCAACAGGAAGCCCCCCTTCTTCCACAGTGGTGGGCCACGGGCATGGTGGAGACACGCCAGCTTTGGCACAGCGGGACCTGGGCGACAACCCCGCCTCTGTTCATTCTCTCATCAGGCTTTGATCAAGCCCCTGATGCGGGCCCCCCACTCTTCTGGGTTTGCTCAATCACCGTGCGACCTTTGGACAAGTTACTCAATCTCCTAGGGTCAGGCTCCTTGGCTGCAAAACAGGGAGCACGAGTCCTTCCTGGGAGGACCGAGGGCTGAGTGAAATCACAGATGCAGGTCAGCCAGCCCAGGGCCTGGCACGCGGCACGCGCCCACGACGTGGGAGTTCCTTTCTCTCCCTCGCTGCCACCGTGCACGGAACATCCCCTCTCCAAGCTCTACTTCTGCCCCTGGAAGATGGTGGGGACCTGTGGTGGGCAGAAGTCTACGAGGGCCTCAGGTCTCCTGCAGAGCCCCCAGGACCCGCTTAGGTTATTTTTTGTGACACAGTGGATCTTAAGATAGGTGGGCCTGACCGCACCCCTGAGCCCTTTAAAAGCAGAGGGTTTTCTCCAGCTGGTGCAGAGGAAGAAGTCAGAATGTTGATGGAGACGGGTGTTTTGAGGCTCATATGACATGGTGTGTGTGAAAGCCTTTGGAAATACAATGGCTGCTGTCTTTTTCCCTCTAAAGATCTCTTTGCATGAACTGCCCCCACCCCCACCTGCCAGAGGCACCAGCTAGGCAGGCTCAGCGGCTCAGCCCTCGGTGAGGAGGCATCACCCGGGACCGCTCTACCCAGGCCCCAGGCCGGGAGCTGACCCCCGGCCCCCCTGCTCACCCTTCCTGCAAAGCAGCAGCGGGGAGAAGGGTGCTGTGCTGTGGCTCACTGGCCCTCTGTGAGCTGGAGCCCGAGCTCAGCTTCAGACCTTGGCTCAGCCATACTTCAGTGGCTCCCAGGGGAGGCGGTGGAGAAACGGAGTCCAGAGCCACCTGCACAGAGCAGGGAGGCAGCACGACAGCCCACCCCTGAGCACTAGCCTCGTGGGAAGTGAGCCAGGCCACAGTGGCTGACCTTCAGTTCTAGAGGAATCTCAGCCACCAGCTTACCACAGAAAACTTCAAATCATACCGTCCCTTCCCAGGGCCTCGGTTTACCGCTCGGTAAGTGGAAGTGTTGGTCTTCATGGATGAGCCCCAAGGTTCCATGCTGTAAGAAAGAAATCTTCTGGAAGAAAATAAGGCTCACCCGATTGTGGAGAAGAATTTATTCTCAATCTTGCAAGAAGGGGCATGCAACCAGAAAACGTGGCTGGTGCCCGGAACAAAGAAAAATGACACAATTTATACCCCTAAGCCTAGCGCGCGAGCTCTTCCTCTGTTTCTCCATAGACTGGATACTTCAGAAGTTACAGCCTATCCGAGAAGATCTAACTTACCTGCGCAAAAGTTTGTGATTAGCCACTTCCCCCATCACATTCCAACCATTTTAGTTTTTACCTGCTCGCCTTTGCCAAATAAGGAATGGAATTTAGTGCTGAATTGGTATTGACTTAGCTCTTTCTTGGGCATCTTTTTTACTGCCTATAGGACTGGCTTAAGCTGGTTTCCTTTGTTTCTGCTTAACCCGGGAGTGGAAGACTGAGGCAGTAGGCTGCCAGGTTTATTAATCAGTATTTTCTTCCTTCATGTGAAAACTAAACTGATCTTCGTTTCTTACACATGCCTCTAGTGCACTAGAGTACACAGCTGAGCGTCAGGTGTCCTGAGTTTGAATGCCAGCTTTGCCTCATCCTAGCCGTGTGACCTCAGACAATTACTCAGCCTCTCTGTGCCTCAGTTTATTAACTCATTAATCCGGGGATATCTATGCTTACCTCTAGGGTCATTAGTGAGGACTAAGAGAGATACCACCCGGATCTTGCTCGGTACAGAGGTGCACAGTAAGTGTATTATCACCAGCTTAGGGATTCGGGATAACCAGGGGATACCAGGACTTTCCTGCGGCAGGGGGATCATCTAAGCTTATTTTGGGGTCCCGGAGCCTGCAGGTGAGGTGGGGACAGCCCTGAATGAGAGCATGTGGGGTGGGGAGGAGAGGGGGCGTCCAGGCTCCAGGAGATGTCTAGGTCCTGGGATGAATTTCCAGATCCTCGGGGGCAATTCCTGAGGGTGGGGGTTTCCAGGTCCCCGGGGAGCAGGGGTGCCTCGGGGGGTCCCGAGATGGGGGCACCCGCCGGGCTGACCGCCGCCCTCAGCCGCAGGCGAGCCGTCGCAGCGCTGGTCCATGCAGGTGCCGGCCGAGGTGAGCGCCGCGGCGGGCGACGCGGCCGTGCTGCCCTGCACCTTCACGCACCCGCACCGGCACTACGACGGGCCGCTCACGGCCATCTGGCGCGTGGGCGAGCCCTACACCGGCCCGCAGGTGTTCCGGTGCGTGGCGGCGCGGGGCAGCGAGCTGTGCCAGACGGCGCTGAGCCCGCACGGCCGCTTCCGGCTGCTCGGCAACCCGCGCCGCAACGACCTCTCGCTGCGCGTCGAGCGCCTCGCCCCGGCCGACGGCGGCCGCTACTTCTGCCGCGTGGAGTTCGCCGGGGACGTCCACGACCGCTACGAGAGCCGCCACGGCGTCCGGCTCCGCGTGACCGGTGAGCGCGTGCGGGGACCCGCGCGCGGCGGGCGACGCGGCCTCGGGCCCTGCTCTCCGCCCTCTCGCCCCGGGCCGGGACAGCTCCCTGCGCTGGGGTGGGACGCGGAGTTACAGCCCCTTTCCTCCAGAGCACGGGTCTCCAACCCGGGGGTGGTTAAGGGCCACCTGGGCACTGCTGAAAGAGCACCCACCGGGCCCCAGCGTGGGCTGGGGCGAGCCCAGGAATGGGCATTTTAAGGGGCGTCCCCAGTAGTTCACAGACTAGGGCGAGAGAAAAACAGTGAACACAACTCCTAACCTACGGCAGGAGCTGCCACAGGGTGTGTGCCACGTGCAAGTGCCCAGCTGAGTGGTGACGATGCCTGAAGCAGGGCCCCAGCCCCTGGAGCAGTGGACTGGAATTGCCTGAGGCACTTTAAAAAGTCCTGGAGCGCCTGCTGTGGGTGCCTGGAAGTAAGAGGTTCTGGGTTCAAGTTTGGCACTGCCAGAACTTCCCAATGGACCGTGGGCAGGCTGGTCTGCCCCTGAGTGCTTTTCAGTTTCTCCCCAGGGTGGGCGCCTCCAGCCGCAGGTCATGGGCTTCAGTCTGGGAGTAGGAGTTCCCTTGACATCACCCCAGCAGACAGTCCCCAAGCTTTCACTAAAACAAAACTATTAATATCAGCTCACTGAGCACCTGCTGTGGGCCAGGCCTTATTCCAAGCAGTCCCACGCAGAAACTTAGCAAAGCTCAACCGTCTACAAGGTGCGTGCTATTAGGAGATGGAGAAACAGAGGCACAGCAGGCTAAAGGCCACAGTTGTCTTCTGACCCAGGCAACCTGGCCAGGGCACCCACTCTCTCCCCTCCCACCCACCCACACTTCCTCCAGTTCTTCCTGCATCCCAAGGAGACCAGGGAGGGATGCTCCTTGCCAGTGTCCGCAGCCTGCATGCGCTCTGACCACCGCCCGCCTTCTCTCCCCGCAGCGGCACCGCGGATCGTCAATGTGTCGGTGCTGCCCACCGCGGCACACGCCTTCCGTGCGCTCTGCACAGCGGAGGGGGACCCGTCGCCCACAGTCACCTGGTCCGGCCCGGCCCTGGGCAACAGCTCGGCCGCCGCGCCGGACTCAGGTCAGGGACATAGCCACCAGGTGACAGCCGAGCTGCCCACGCTGGCCCACGATGGTCGCTACACGTGCACCGCCACCAACAGCCTGGGCCACGCCGAGGCCAGCGTCTACCTGTTCCGTTTCCACGGCGCCACGGGGACCTCGGCGCTTGCGCTCCCGCTGGGCGCGCTGGGCCTCAAGGCGCTGGGGCTGCTTGGCGTTCTGGCCGCCCTTGCCGCTGCCGGCCTGCGCCAAGGTGGGTGCTCCTGTCTGACCACCAGGCTTGACAAGGCAAAAGCATCATTTATTGCACCTGTGCGTTATTCACCTCCTGCTCCCTGGAGGTGGAAACCAGCGTGAGCACCGTTTACAATTAAGGAAACTGAGGCTCTGAGAGGTTAAGGAACTTGTCTCTTGCCTCAGTTACAGAGGTAGAGACCCAAGCACTTCTAGGCCACCCCTTCACCACCACCAGGTAGATGGCTCCTCTGTACGGGCTGTGGCCACAGGCTTTCCCAAATAGCACCATTTAATTATGTCACAAGCATTTGAGCACCTATATGTGCTGTGTAGGCGCTATGACTGGAGAGACTAATATTTGGTGTCCTGCCCTCAAATGGGGTACTGAGGACTAAGCAAGTGATGGCAATACGTCTGAGGAGTGCTCTCCTCCACCCCAGTGCTGCAGAAGCCCAGAGGACCGCAGGCCTTACTGGTGGGGCATCTGGATAGGGGCGGGAGGGAAGAGAGGTGAGAGTTACATCAAAAAGTATTAGTAGCCGTGAGCCAGGAAAACAAGGACTGGCACCTCGAGCAGAGGGAGCGGCATGTGCAAGACTTGTGCTTTAGTTTGCCAAAAGGCAGCTGATGCAAAGTACCAGAAATGGGTTCGCTTTTGTAAAGGGGATTTATTTGGGGTAAAAGCTTACAGTTTCAAGGCCATGAAATGTCCGAATTAAGGCACCATAAGAGGTGCTTTCTCACCAAAGTCAGCTGCCATGGGGTGAAGCCAGATGGCTACCGAGGTCTTTGCCTTCCCTTCCAGAACCGACCATCTTCTCTGGATGCTCAGCTGCGGGCAACCAAGCTTAGGGCTTGTCTCCTTCTGGGGCTCCTCTCTCAGGCCGGGGTGTTCTGCTTTCTTCCCGAGTTCCCCTGCAAGCTATCAGGCAGGTGACTCATCTCTCCCTGGGCCTCAGCTCTTTGAGCCTCTCGGGGGCTTCTCTCCTTGCAGTTCAGTTGTGAGTGAAACTGGAGTTTTTTCTCCACATTGCAGGGCCAAATATGGTGGCTCCCTTTTCCTGTCTCTCTGTGTCTTCTGTTTTTTATCAGACTCAGCAAGAGGGCAGCGCCGCTACCTCAGTCAGGCCTCATTGGCATAGTCCAATGGAAATGGTCTCACACCCACAGGAATGGATTAGTTCAAAATATAATCTTTTTGGGATTCATAAAATAATCTCAAACTGCCACAGCATAGAAGCTCAGACTAGCCTGCATCTTTAGAAAGCTGTAGCTAGCCTGCACTGCCACAGCCGAGCCGGGTGAAAAATTTGCCCTGTGCTCTGGAGAGAGGCTTCCGAGAACCTCTTAGTCCACCCAGGTCAGTAGCTCTAGCTTCCCACACTCCTTGGATGAAAAAAAAAGTATTAAAGTTGCCCTGGCCACTCTCTTTACTGTGGCCACGTGGGCTTTCCTGCCAGCTCTTCCAACTGGCCAAACATTTTGTGCTTCAGGGTCCTCAGAAAGACCTTCCTTCTGTGTGGCCCATTCTTCACTCCACCCCGCTCCTCTTTCAGGGTGAAGCTTAAATGTCACCCCTCCCCACCCTGCAGATGGCCATTTGATGCACTGTTCCTTTCAGACCATTTTCTGGTGGGGTGGGGTAAGCAGGTTGTGCCCTACTCCGTGGCTGGAGATCACACCTCCTCTCTCTCTCTTTCACACAGAACACCCAGACACCCAGGACACCCCTCCACGGTAAGTGAGGTACCCTGCCTCCCAGCCCCCACCTCTTCCTTTGGTCCCCATCACCCAAGGGGCACAGGCTTCTCGGGGCTGGATCGTGGGAATAAGGGCCAGATTTGGGCTTTCCACTTGACTGGGGCCAGGCCCTCTCTGCAGCCTTTCAAAGCACCCCTCCCTCCGCCCACCCAGTCCTCCTCTGGGGCGACCTAGTTTCGCTGACTGCACCCCCCACCGCCACCCCCAGCATTATGTCTGGGCCTCACGCCGGCACCTCCCCTGGACTGCCCTGCCTGCTGTCTTTGGTGCTGATGGGGAATCGCCGTTTGTGTGTGTTTCTCCATACCTGGATGTGCGACCTCGAGGCCATGTCTCTCCTTTAGATCCCCCAGCTTTCTAGAACAGGCAACTCACACACAAGTCACCTTCGGGGCACTTGGCCTCCCAGGCACCCTGCTGAGGGCTTTACAAGAGCAAGCTCAGTAAAAATTCTGCGAGCTCAGGTGAAGGGCCCAGGGACCCCAGCCAGGAGGAGGACAAAGCCTAGCTCTGCCCCAGGATGTACACTCCCAGTCCATGCTCTCATCCTCTGGGGTGTTCTGTCCAAGTAAAGGTCCATGCTAAAGAAAAAATCCAAGTCCTAGGCACTGGACATTCTGTCCCTGGTGCTGGCTGGGTGTAGAGGGAAACATGGCCTTCCAGGGCCCGTTAGATGAGCCCAGGCGCGTCCACAACTCTGCCCCCACCGGTGCGCTGAGGGCTGGAGAATTCCCCTTGCCGGCCCAGGCCTTCCTCCAGCTGCCTGCTTCACAGTTTCCCACCATCTTGCCAACCTATTACATTTCTCTTTTCTCTGTCAATTTACTACCTTGCCCCAAGGCCCCTGAATCAGAAAACTGAATGTTGTTCAATCATGTAACAAATATTGAGCACCTACTATGTGTCAGGCACTGTTTTGGACGTCAAAGATACAGCAAAAATCCCTGACCTCAGGACTCACATTCTACCATGGAGAATTTTAATCAACATAAATAAGATTAGACTCTAATAAAACAAGTGCTGTGAAGGAAATGGACAAGATGATGAAATAGAGTCCCTGGAAAGGGAGCAGCCCCCAGGCTGTGGCTACCTGAGATGAGGAGGTCCTCTCTGAGGACTTGACATTGAGAATGCCTCAAGGTGGATGGGACCTGGAGGGGGGTGGGCAGAGGTGGGAGCTATCCAGAAAGGGAAAAGGGCAAACAGAGATCGGGTGAGACCCAGGAAGGAGGCAGTTGTGTCTGGAGCAAGGGGGTGAGGGTGATTAAGGTGGGGAGCTTATTCTCAGTGTGATGGGAAGTCTCTAGCAGGTTTTTTAGCAGATGGGTGGCCCCCATCTGAACAAGAGTGGGGAGGGAGCCCTGTGAGGAGGCTGAAGTTGAAGGGTGAATCCTACTTGGATGCTTGGGTGAAGCAGCAGCAGTGTATGGGGAAGATGGGAGGCAGGGTTTGCCAGGGGCCTGGGTGGGCAGCATGAGGGCAAGGGAGGGTGCCAGGGTATCCAGGTTTGGAGCTTGGACCCAGGCTACCGCTTACTGGCATGAAGATGAGGGAGAGAATCATGTGCAGCACTGTGAACATTTAGGTTTGAGACACCTTTTAAGACATTCCAAGGGAGAAGGCAAGAAAGTAGCTGGAGCTCAGGAGGGAGGTCAGAGGAAGAGTCACCCCTTCCCTCTTCCTCAGATTCTGCCCCAGGCCAGCCTTTGACATCAGTCTCCAAGTCCTGTCGGCTCTGGCCCCACTGCCCCGCAGTCTTCTCTCCTTTCTGGCTCCCTGCTGGGGGAGGGTTTTGGCAGTCAGGGTCCTCCCTCTTGTGCTGTGTGGTGCATCAATTTTCTCCCTCCACAGGCACCAGGCTCAGGAGTCCAACTATGAAAATTTGAGCCAGATGAGCCCCAGGGCCCACCGTCAGCCATGTATACACCGTGAGGAGCCCTCGGCCCCCAGCAGCCACGCGGGTGCCACTAGGAGTGTACGACTCTTCCCGGTTCCCAGGCACCTTGGCAGCACTCAGGCAGGTGGCCCCCGAAGGGGTCAGGAGCCCACTCTCTGAGGCTCAGTCAGTCTCCTGCATGGACATCTCTGTCTTGGAGCCCCCCTAGGATATTTATGACAGTGGGAACAGCATGTGGAAAGGGTGCATATGACACTGTGCGCACACACATGAATGCCACTGTGAAACTTCTTGAAAAGCCCCTTTCACCCTTTTTTCCCTAGAACACCATAGTGGAGCAGAAAGAAAATTGGTCCTAGAATCTAGAGGCTTAGACTCCATCCTGGCTTTGTCAGCAACTTGTGCGGCCTGGGACAACTCTCCACCTCTCGCAGTCTCAGTCTGCTCGCTATTGGATATGGAAAATAATATTCTTCCCCCCAGCTGGTAGGGCTTTTGAGACCTGAGAAAATATTGATGAGGGGGATCTGAAAAGTACAAATTCTTCTACAGATGCAGTGGTGTGACAGGCCCTTCCTTGCAGAGTGGCCTTTGGATGCAGAGACCTGGATAAGTGTGGCACCCATGCCATCCTCTCCGAGGACAGTGGTTTCTAGAGAAAAGGCCTGGGACTCAGGCTGCTGGGGCTGGGCTGTGCAAACCTGTGGCCTCTGGAAACTCAGCGTGGAAAGGCCCCGGGCCCCTGCTTCCCGGAGTCTCCTCTGTGCCTGCCCCATACCCTCTGCTCACCTCTTACTCCATCTGCTGCCTCACACTGCCTTGAGCCCTTAGGACCCATGGAAAAAGGAAAACGCCCATCATCTGCAAGCATCTGAAAACCACTGTCCTCAGGGACCAAAGGCTGGGAAGCCTGAGGGGAGGTCTGGGCCTGCAGCTCCAATCTGGTCTGAACCCTTCCAAACTGTGCAAAATCCAAAAGCACTGAGTTTCACTCTTTTTGCTGTGTCCCACTAGGCTGATTTTGAGGGGTGTGGCCTCCCATTCACATTTCCCTGTGAATTGGTTGATCCTGTCAGCAACTGTGGGCTGGGGCTGAGGGGAAAGGGTGGAGGCTTATTTAGAACCTGAGCAAGCTGGCAAGGGGAAAGGGCCCAGGAATAAGGGGCTGAAAAGGCACTGAGGACAAACTTTCTTTCCTTCAGAATTTTTCCAAAGGCTGGAAAATTAACTAGAGTAAACACAGGGCACTTTGCTGGGGAGATGGTCTGAAGATTGAGGGATCTTCATAAGTTTGGCAGAGCAGGGATCACTTCACGAGACCCTTCTCCACATCAGGTGGGTGACAGCGGCTCTGCTTTCATGGTTAATCTGGGATGCAAACAGGGGCCAGTCTGAGGTGATAAGAGGTCAGAGGGGTAGGCACTTGTAACACCTTGTACAGGATCCTTTGGGGGCACCTCCATGGAAAATCTTCACGAGTGAAGAAGTACACAAGGGTGGTGTGTACTGGAACATCTGCCTGGCCTTTTGAGGCTTTTCGCTAGGCATTGGGCTAGGTGTTTTGAGGATACAGAAGCGAATGAAGCAGGTACACCAGGGTGAGCGAGGTTGTACTGTGTAACAAACCAACCCCAAAATCACTGGCTCAAAACAATGGGTTTATTTCTCACCAAAGCTACATGCCCATCACAGACTGGCAGGGGGGGCTTTGCTCACTGTAATTACTCAAGAGACCCAGGCTCCTGAGGACCCACCATCTCCACTGTTGTGGGTCACTTGACTGGAAGTATCAAGAAAGCTCTAAAGGGTCTCCCACTTGTGATCACAGCTCATTGGCCAGAACTAACCACATGACCCATTCACCCACAAATGACTAGGCAGTGCGACCCTACAATATACCTCCAAGGAGGAAAGCCAAAAACATTTGGGAATGGCACTGATGACTTCACAATAAGACTCTCAAGGAGCTCAGAGCTAAAGAGCACAGACCATTAAGTGGAAAATCATGAAAGGGATATGCCAGGGATGCTATGGGACCCCAGAAAAGGGAAACTGGCTCAGTCCTGGGAAGACTTCCTGGAGGAAGGGACATGGAGTCACTACACGATAACCATGCAACTGGGGAGGTCATGGGAAAGAATGGAGATTCAGAGGTAAGAAAGATGGGCACTCTAAGCAGAAAGGACAGTCTGAACAAAGACCCAGAGGTCAGGCACAGGGTGATATTTTGGCAGTTGAAAGTTGCTGGAGTATAAAAATAGAGGCAGGGTGTGGCCAGAGCTGCCAGAGCAGCAGCTAGGGTCAGACGCCAGGGTGGATGGTGCTGCCATGACAGGGATGAGTGGAGCAGAAGGGCATCTGGGCACCCACGGTGCCAAGCATGGTGCTGTATGCCTGGTACTGGTTACTGTTGCCCATCTGATTCCTGCACTTTCTCCAAACCCAGAGTGCTGGGGGAGCAAGGGGTTTCGACCATAGGACCCTGGGCCCTCAACACTGTTTCCCCAGTGGGTTTTGAGGTCACTTCCATCAGACCACCTTGACAGCTTGTCCAAAAGCATATTCTGGGCACCACCCTGGACCTACTCGATCACATGCTCTGGGGGTGGGGCCCTGAAGTATCTAACATGTTTTCCAGGTGACCTCCCCCTTTTTATTATGATCATTTTCAAACACATAAAAAGCTGCACTCCCTCCCCACATTCTATATTTACTAGCATTTTGCCATATTTGCTTAATACCCATGGGTATGCAACTGAACCATTGGAGAGTAAGCTGCCGACATCACAGTGCAGCATCCCTAAATATCATAGCCATGTTTCTTAATAACAACAACATTCTCCATAACCTGAAGGCAATCATCTCACTCAAGAAATTAACATTAACTCAGTAATATCCACATTCAAATTTCCCCAACTGTCCTCAAGAAGTTTTTAGTTTGTTGTTTCTAATCAGGGTCCATGTGGCTCCAAGCTATTCTTAGGCAAGCTAACGTTTGAGACTCCCTCTCTGGGTCTCCCTGACTTTGTTTGAATAATTGTATAGATGTGAAAGGGTTCTAAGCTAATAAGCAGCTGGCCCCTCCTGCAGGATTCACAGTCTGACACAGGGCTTCTTGGAAATGGAAGGACCACCATTCCTCCAAAGAATGCACCTCAGAGAGTGATTTTGGACAGTGGCAGGCAGTGGGGAGGATGGAGAGAAGCGACAGCAGAAGTTCCCTCTGGCATTCCCTTCAATAATTTCCACACAGTGCGCAAGCAGCCTCCTTCTTGGTCCCCAGATAAAGCAGCTGCTCCTAGAGGAAGACGGGGCGGTGGCGAGGGGGCTGAACTTGACCATCACTGTTCCTCTGGGCTGTCCCTGGGAGGTCTGGGTAGAGCAGAGCTGCCTGTCCTACCCATCTGGCCCTCTCGGAGCACTCAGGGCTCTTTCAGTGCCAAGCAAGGACCAGAGTCACATGCAACAGTGTCCTGGGGCCACAGAGTCAAGGAGAGAAATGACCTAGATGGCTTAAGAGTTTTCCAGACTGGACTTTGGCACAGGGCTCAGAGGTAGAAAAAAAAATTATCTATTTTTGCTGAACAAAGGCTCATTACCCTTCCAAGCTCCTGGACAGATTAATCCATCTGCCACCCTTCTTTCCTATGAGGCTTCAGCAGCAGGGCCATGTTCAAAACTATCTCAGTGCCTTTAGAACATCTCCTTAGCCCAGAGCCTCTCACAAGTAAACCTACAGCAAGTAAACCTTCCAGTGTTAGGGTGACATTAACAAGGGAGCACTTTTACTGACAATCTCAAAATAACAGGTTACAGTATCAAATAAATTAGACAATAGGCACAAAAATCTCCATCAACTTTAACAACTGAAATAGTTTTCAAGATAGTATGCTATTCCTATAAACTGAATTCTTACCAGCTATATCCAAAGATTTATTTTATTTATGATTTTTATAGACCAGATACATTATAAACTTTCAAAAATTGACAGCTTAATCATAATTTTCTCTAAAATGTAAATACTGTCCACTCAGAAACTTCACATTCTAGGATATCAATAATTACATCTTCCTCAAAGAAAACAGCACACAAAACATTTCCTGTCATAAAGTCATTGTTGCCAAATCAGCCATTAAAATGTCCACAGGTTCTAGAAATTTTCTTACACAAAGAATGGGGAGATGACTGACTTCAAAATGGAAAAACATGACCTGACAAAGAAGGAAAAACAAGAGAAAGCTCTTAGACATGCCTGCTTGGGGAGGGACATCTTGTGGTCTAGAAAGCTCAGAGGGTAAACAGGGATGGTAGTGATCAGAGCTGCAGAGCATGTCTGGGAAGCAGAATTTTTCTGTCCAACTACAGAATTTCAAAACAAACGAGAGCTCCTACATACTTACAAATGCTGGGAGATGTATTTCAAAAGGATTTATGAGAAGAGCTTATCACTCTGTTGTCACTCACTGAAAGCTCTTGCTGACTGTTTAGACACATTCAGGTAAATAGTCGTGAGTTACTGATAACCCATAAGCAAAAGAAACATTATGCAATCTGGACAAACAAAATCAATTCTGAGCCAAACAATATGGATATGGTGGCAGAAGCCAACTTGCTAATTCCCAGTGAAAAATAATGTGTGTAAAAAGATGACAACAGAACAAGGCAGCATTACAGGCAAGCTTTGGTAATGAATGAATTGTCAACAACAGAGGGCACAAAGCTAACGACAAAAAAAAAAAAAAACAATTTCAGGAAGTCTCCCAGCTGGCCCCACTTCCATGGACAAGTCTCAGCAGGTCTGCTAGCTTCATTTGAGTTTAAATACAGAGTGAAGAAACAAGCAGAGAACACGGATTCAGGTCCCCTATCTCTCTTTTGAGAGTGGGGCCTCAAATTTGATGTCTGTCGAGTTCCAAAGATGGGTGCCTACAGGAGCCCAGAAAGTTATGTGAATGAAGAAATGGGCTGGGGTTGGGACCAAAGGGAATGCAGGGACTACAGTGACCTGGAGAGAGTGAGCCCTGTCTATTCTCCACTATGTGGGGCAACAATCTGGACAGCACATTCTTGTCCCAGATTGACTTCAGGTCACCCAGTTTAGAAGGATGGCTTTTTCTACAGGACACTCAGCTAGATGGAAGTCGACTTGTCACCAACTCTGCTACTCACAATAATCAGGATTCAGCATTATTTCCCTTCTTAAAGAACACAATGCTTATAAGCTGGTGTATTTCACATTTGAGAAATGAAGAAATTTTCAAAATTGATTTACTTTGAAGGAAAAAAAATGGGGTTCATGAGTGAGGCTTCTAGATGACTCCCGAAATAGTTAGATCTGGCACAGGAGTCTTGACATTTAAATACAACAGGAGGAGGCAGAAGTGGAGACATACAAAGAACCCCATCCTGGGGTTAGGTGAGATGACTGGTATTATTTGGAAACCATGAGTGGCTCTGAAACCAAGTAGAACTCAGCAAGTTTCTCTTGTTGGATGAACATAAAAACTAAAAAGTCCCAGAAAGTTTTAAAAGCTAAGAAAACACGCACACAGAGACATGCACCCATGTGCACATGCACAGTGGAATTAGCTAGTGCCTCCCAACTTTCATCTCAGCTATTCATTGGCTGAACTGAGTCCTGCAGTGATACTGAACAAAGTTACTTGTGCAACAGCAAAGTTAAATGTAAACATAAACAGCAGCAGGGTTTTCCAAGAGCCTCAGTGTTACTATCGTATGTTGTCCAAATAATGCACTTCTGGATAGAGACAGTTAACAAGTACAGCCAGGAAACTTTTCCCGTCTTGGAGACAATGGCCAGGATGCTTTATAAATTGGGCAGCTTGGGATATCTGATTCTGGTATTCAGCATACTGCTTACTTGATGTCATGGATTCAAGAGCATTCAGGACCTAAAAGACATGGAATATAAGAAGGTTAGGCAGAAGTATGTAACTTCATTTCCAGAGACGTGGCACATTCTTCCATTATAAGTTGGTGCCAACTGTGGGTCTCGGGAAGCCTACGGAACTGGAAACAGACATACAGATGGAAGGCACAAGCAGAAGGATGCCAGCAACCGAAACTTCTCTGTCTTTTGCAGCCTTTACATCCACATCTTCCTGTCCTGTGCTATTTCCCAATGATGCTCCAGCCACTGCTGCAGTCCAGCTGGCCTTGTTACCATGTTCCTCACCTGCCACACTCAGTCCTAAAGTCATGCCTTTACTCATCCTCCCCAGTCCACTTAATGAGTCTTCCCCAGCAGATCAAGCGCCCATGATGTGGTAAAACTGCACTCTGCTGCCTCTCTTCCCAGAGCCCCACCATACTCAGCAGCACTGAGGGTGGCACCTCTGGGCTCTGAACTGTTTTGCAGAGCCAGCCGTATCTCCTTGTGTGAACTCTTTAATTCTGCTGTTCAGTTTGTTCTGAGGTTATAAAATAATGTCATATTAAACTGTCTAACTGAAGTAAACTCCTAAGAAACCAGCTGCTAAGTACTGCTGAGGGTAAATGATGAGGTCCCTAAATCAGCAAACATATACAAAGTACACTCCAGGTTCCTCCTAGTTCCATCTGACTAATGGCACAGAACAATGGAAGAAAATGTTTCCACACCTCTCTTCAGAGGAAAAAATAAAGAAAAACATTCTTGAATCCATAATTTTAATTTTTCCTTCCTTCACAGTGGGAGAAGAGAGAAAGCAAACAAAAAATCAAAACAACGGTTCTTGAGAGTAGGGGTTTTGTTTTATAGCTACACAGTGTGTTCTCCCTACTAGAAGAGACCCACTACCATGGCAGCCCCCACCACCGGCAGCTAAGAAATAATTACAAGGAGACTATGAACAGAGGTCTTCAGGATGAAAAAAAAACAACTGAAGAGATTCTAAGACTTAAAAGTTGTGTGAACAGAGTTCAATCTAAGAACAGGAATCAACAGGGACAAGTACACCCATGAATCTAGTGTCTGTCTCTCCCACTCTCTTTTTGAGGTGAAATTCACGTAACAAAATTAAACATTTTCAGTGGTATTTAACATAATTATAATGTTGTACAACCACCACCTCTATCTAGTTCTAAAACATTTCCATCACCCCTAAAGAAAACCTCATACCTATTCAGCCACTCCCCATCACCCCCTCCTCCAATCCTTGACTCTGCTTTCTATCTCATGGATACCTATTTTGGAAGATTCATATAAATGGAATCATACAAGATGTGGCCTTTCGTGTTTGGTTTCTTTCATTTAGCACCATTCTCCCAAGTCCCATCTACTGAGAGTTCTCCCCACCAGACCAAGCTCTGAGACGTGGTGAACCTGTACTTTGCCACCTCGCTTCCCAGATCCCCGACCATACACAGTCAGCAACACTGAGGGAGGCACCTCTACTTTTACTTTTTATGGCTGAGTAAATGCTACACTGCATATATACACCACAATTTGTTTACTCGTGTATTTGTTGCTGGACATTGGGATTGTTTCCACCCTTTAACTGTAAGGGTAAGGCCACAGTAGGAAAATAGGAATAGAACTACATTAGGAAATAGGAATTGCAAATGCCTTCAGATAAATAAATAACTTAGGGCTTAGGCTGCTCCCAAGAAGAGTGCTAATAAATAACTTAGGGTTTAGGGCTGTCCCCAAAAAAATGGTCAATAAATAACATGGGACTGCTCACAAGAAAGGGCTTTTAAAAAAGAAAAAAAGATACTGCTAATCACAGTGTTCCACTTCTGTGCCTGCTTGCTTACTAGCTTACCCCCCTCCTGAAAGGCTATAAAAACTTACTTGCTTACCCCCCTCCTGAAAGGCTATAAAAACACCTCTTCCCTTAGACTCGGAGCTGCTCATTTCTCTGCATAGGATGAGACAGTCACCGCGCGGCTAATAAAGCTCTCAACTGGAACTTTATTCAAAGTCTGAGTCTGGTCAATATCTCTAATCTATAACATAACTACTGTGAACTGTGCTGCTATGGACGTTGGTGTACAAGTATTTGTTTATCCATTTTCAACTCTTCTAGTTATATACGTCGATAAGGAATTGATGGGTCACATGGTAATTCTATGTTTAACTTTTTCAAATCTTTTTTTTTTAGGAGGTACCAGGTACTGAACCCAGGACCTCATACATGTTTTTTTGTTTTTTTTTTAAGATATATTTTATTCTCCCCATACCCTTGTTATTTGCACTTGATGTGTCTGTTCATCTTCCTTGTTTCTTTGAGAGGCACAGGGAGCCAAGCCTGGGGGACCTCTGATGTGGGAGGCAGATGCCTAATCACTTGACCCACCTCCACTCCCTGTTTTGTTGTTTCATATTATATTTTTCCTCCCTGCATCTCTTGTTGTGTTATCTTGTTGTGTGATCTTGCTGTCTTCTTTAGGAGGCACCAAGAACCTCTGCTCTGTGCTTTGCTATGTCTCGTTATGTTTTTTTAGTTCTTGTGTCTCTTGTTGTGTTAGCTCGCCATGCCTGCCCATTGCACAAGCTCACTGTCTTCTTTAGGAGGCACTGGGATCCAAGCCAGTGACCTCCCATGTGGTAAGCAGGAGCCCAGTTGCCTGAGCCACTTCCACTTCCCTTGTATTGTTTTTTTTAATAGCCATCCCAGTGGGTGTAAAGTGGTATATCTCACCGCAGTTTTTACTTTTTTTTTTTTTTTATTTCCCAATGACTAAGGAATTGAGCAACTTTTCATGTGTTTGTTGGCCATTTTGTATATCTTCTCTGGAGAAATGTCTATTTAAACCTTTGCTCATTTTTTAATTGGGTTTTGTCTTTTTATTGCTGAGTTGTTAGACTACTTTATATATTCTGGATACTAGACCTTTATCAAATAAGGGGTTGCTTATATTTTTTGCTATTCTATAAGTTTGAATATGGTGGGTCTCTTCCTTTCTTTAGGTTTAACCCCCAAAATGATCTACTTTAACAGTTGGCCAAAGATAAATTATAAAAAGGTTACTTTTTTTTCCAAATCTAAAAATCTTGATAAGTTTGATGGCTATTGCCATTTTAGGTCTAAAAGAATGTAGGCAAAGAAATAAAAGACCTGGGTGATCTGGTGGTTTAAGCAAAAACCATGTTCCAAGAATTGGTGGACACAGAAAAGTTAAAAGGCTTGATATATCTCTGGTTTCTAAAATATACCTAAAATGTATCTCACTAACTTCACAACCTCCCTTAGAAAACTGATCTGCCCACTTACAATGTTTCATACTAGACAGTAGTGATTCAAACAGCAGTTGTCTAATCAGTCAATTCAAGTATTAGATATTTTATAATCCAAGATTTCCTGTGAAGAACCTAGAGACTATATTGTTTGATCCTTATTCTAAATAACCAAGATATCACACTGCATGTGGCTGGCTTAGACTTTATAAAGCTGCAAAAGAAACACTTTCAGAAGAAGAGTTAGGGAGTCTAACTCTACCATTTAGAGACAGGATTGCAGAGCGGTAAGATTGTGAAGCTTGGAGCCAGACTGGCTGGGGGTGAACCCAATATTACTAGCTATGTGATTTGGGGCAAGTTAATTACTTTCTGTCTTGATGTGGGCTATGGGTGGGAGGCTCTTTGTCTCTTTGGAGATAACCTTAAACTAAGCTGTCTGTCCTGACTTGTGGGTGTGGGATGGTGAGAGGCTGCAGCCCTGCCCTTGGTAACCATGACAATGACTACAGTCCCAGGAAACAGTTTATCAATGCAAACTCTATAAACTTTAAATATTCAGGGAAAATGCAAACCAAATGTGCTAAAAGCTTATCTAGAATGCATGAAGTCCATGCTAAAAGCTTACCTAGGATGTGGAAGATATATGCTAATTCAAACCTATTAAGAACTGAAACAAAAGGACCATTTGGCCTTTCCTCTCTGTATAAAAGAAACTCAAAAATCTTGTTTGGGGCTCAGGCTTGAAACAGAAAGCTCCCGAGTCCAGCTGGTCATCAATAAATCATTTTTCCTTCTCAAAATCATTCCTGAGTCCTGGCCTTTCTATATGCAAATAATTGAACCTCTCACAACTGCTACAACAGTCTCAGTTTTCTCTTTTGTAAAACTGGGATAAATAACAGTTTTTGCTATGAGGATTAAATGAGTTAGAACTTTAATTATCAGTAAATGAGTTAAAACTTAAAACAAGTACCTTGTAAGAGTGCTGGCCATCTTTTTATGTTATGCACCTTGCGACAGCCTATTCATGGGTGAAAAACAGACTTACGGGATTGTGATCACTGCCATGTGGCCTTCCATGTTTTTAGGACAAGCCATGGTTTCTTACAGCTATAATTATCAATTTTAGGTTATTCTCCAGCAAGAGTCAACTGCCAGGCTCACAAAACAGGAGATGCTTCTCTAGTATTAAAGCTCAGCTAACGTTCATCTCAACTCTGGCTGTATCTTCTGTGTTAGCCTCCAGGCCCAGGATGTGGCATGCCAGTGCACATTCTTTTTCATCAGAACCAAATTCAATCCTAGACTGGCTTGCCCAAGGCTTTGCTTATTTTACAATTAACAGTAACAATGCTTGACAAATGCCTATAAAAACTGGTTAAAATTTGAGGTGGGCACATACTGTAACAATTTTCTAGCACAAAAAGTCCACTTAAGGGAATGCTGCGCTCTGCAGATCATCATGTCACGATGTATAATGGGCTAGAGCTGCTACCTCTCTACCTTCTGGGGAAGATGTGGTGGAAAACTCATCCACCCACCTGCAATGTTTCATATAAGACATTAGGGACTCAAACAATTGTCTACTCAATCAGTTTCAAGTATCAGGTATTTTATCATCAGAGATCCCTGTGCTGTCTGATCCTGAAAGCTGTTTTTACTGACCTGCTGAGCTTTTGGTGTCAGATGTAACTCAGAGCCTGGCTTCAAACGGATCTGATCCTCTGCAGGAACCTGAACTGATAGAAAGGCGGCCATGCCTCGGGCAACCACTCGGAACCTTAGACATTAGGGAGAGGACAGAAGAAGTAAATTACCATTAGAGTAAGCATTGTAAATTAAACACCATATTTTCAATTAAAACAACAAATTTCTAGACCAATTATTGTTGTTAACATCTTTAGGAAAATCTTAGATATGATAAAGGAGCCTTAATCTTCCCTTCCATTATCACCACCCAAACAATGTATAGTATGTATAATCTAGATTGAAGAACAAAGGCACCTGATTCAACCAAAAGACACAAAAACCCAAATTTAAGTGAAACAAAACCACACAGTCCTGCTTAAGTTCTACCATAAGGAAGACACACGATGTTAACACCTTTGGTTTGGACTGGGAGGTTCCCAAAGTTGCAACACACAATGGTCTTTTCCAGAAGAATGCTGGCATTCAAATAGTCTAAGTACTTTTTTAAACAATGATAACAGCTTGGGGGAAAAATTAACATGACATAAACATTTCTGAGAAGCTAATGACAAATTCTTTCATGCCTTGGAATTTTTCAGTAACAAAACTTAGACTTCTTTCTTTTCCATTATTTATTCTTCTTACCAATTGACCTAATCTACCTTGACAGTTTACAATTCTACTAGACTGAGCCCCTCACAAGCTCTTGATTTCCCCAAACTCACAGCACAATGACAAAAGGCTCAGAGTGAAGCAGCTGATTGGGGGTATCTTATTCTAACCTTGCCCATCATCAGTGGCCCAAAGCCAAAAAGAAATTATTAGTAGTGTGGAAGGGTAACAAAGTGAAACTACAATAAAATACTAAAAAATAATTTGAACTTAAAAATAAAGTTGTTTTAAAGTGAGAAAAAATAAACATGCTTTTTACAATATGAAAATGTAATCAGGCTTTGATTTTTTTTTCTTAATCTTTGAGGAGAACCTAGATTCTACATCAAAAAACCTACTAAAGTATCACAAATCCTAAACAGTGCTTAGGAGACATTGAGGCCTACTTAGTAAGAGCAGCAATAGGCTCTTACCTGTTAGACAAAGGTGACTTCCGGCCCAACCCAATAACCCCCAAAATCCCAGAGCTGAGTCTCTCCTCTGCCACGAGGCTCTGCCTGCTCTGAAGCATGAGTAGTATTCGAATGATGGATTCTGTCAAGACCGAGTCATTCTGCTCCGTCTGAATCAGGGACAGCTGCAGGACTTGGTGCCACCACAAAAACAACTTTGCCTCTTCCTGCACAGAGCTGGGGGGAGGCACAGGAGGAAAATAAATTACAAGTGGATTTTGCCCACTCCATTTAACTGAAAGTCCACATGAGTTTCAAGTACAGGGGACATTTAGCACTTTAAAAGGTTAGGTTAGATGTTAATAAAGTAATGGGATTGCAATAGCTACCATTTACTGAATACTTACTGCTTTTAGCCCTGTGTATGGGCTTCATGTTCTTTCTTTTCATCCTCCTAACAACCCTATGACGTAGGCATTACCATCTCTACTTTATGAATAAGGTAATTGAGGTTTGGTGCTTCAAAATGCCTGTTTCAGGAAGTTTTTAAAAATCTTAGAAAATTACTATATGGACATGTAACTGCATAACCTTGTTTTTTATGTACCACCTGGTTCTGTGTACTTATATTTATACACTTACTTACATGCTAAATTCCAAGTTAACCAAGTACAATGAGTTTGACAGAGCAGCCAAGGGACAACATACCTTGGATATACCTGTTCTAGCCACTTGCTTAAGATGAGCAGCACTTTCATTTCATTCCTTAGAGTTTGTTCACTATTTAAACATTGAAGCAAGTAGACATAGAGAGTCAAATAACTGCCAAGGGACAGGCACTCCTGCAGAAATTCTTCCATGGTGAGCTCAGGAACTTGAAGGGACACCAGAATGGGGCCCCATCCTAAATTTTGATTGAGTGAGTCTAAGAAGAGAACACCAAGGGAAGACATCAGGATAAAAGCAGGAGTCAAATGAACTACTTTAATGAATCTTATCACTTTAAGCTTCATGTCAAGAAAATATTTCTCACACTGGCTCTAGAGGCCGTGAAAATGAAATGTATCTAGGGCTAGGAAGCCCTCAGGGCTAAATGTATGCCCCCAGACTAGCCAGTCTAGAGGGTTAAGAAATCAGAATTCAGTGTAGCATGAATCATCTTTTCTTCATATATGATTTAATAAGTGATACAGCCAGACCCAGGCTTCTAAGAGTTTTAACTTTACTACAATTTACAAATAAGTTTCCTAGAGAAATTATTATGCCATCCATTGTAAGTATTTTCATTTATTAAAATTTAGTTTGACTCATATGCCAATGGAAGCCCTTGAATGTTTCACAAACAATAAAAAAACAATTCTGAGTTTCCAACTAGTGTTATTCTAATGGTTCTCAATTCTTCTGGGGAAGGGAAAGTGGGGTTACATGGTGGCGGCAGACTTGGCCCAGTGGTTAGGGCATCCGTCTACCACATGGGAGGTCCGCGGTTCAAACCCCAGGCCTCCTTGACCCATGTGGAGCTGGCCCATGTGCAGTGCTGATGCGCGCAAGGAGTGCCCTGCCACGCAGGGATGTCCCCCGTATAGGGGAGGCCCACGCGCAAGGAGTGCGCCCTGTAAGGAGAGCCACCCAGAGCGAAAGAAAGTGCAGCCTGCCCGGGAATGGTGCTGCACACATGGAGAGCTGACACAACAAGATGATACAACAAAAAGAAACACAGATTCCCATGCCACGGACAAAAAAGACGCAGCAAACAGACATAGAGAACAGACAACCGGGGTGGGGGGGTGGAGAGGAGAGAAATAAATAAATAAATCTTTAAAAAAAAAACAAAAACATGGTGACATACACGGCACCTCCCAATGTGGACATGGATTGTTCATGGGTTGTCAGGACAGGAAAGGGGAAAGATTACGTGTACCTCATGCCATCCAAATACAATGCTTTCCTTTCTCTCCTCCATCTGCAATATGATGTGTATATGGATACCATATGTGACAGTCTGAGTTTGGTAAATCCCAAAAAGAGCTTCTGTTTTTGAAGTAATCCATTCCTGTGGGTGTGTGGCCCTTGTGATTGGACTATGTCAGTGAGACCTGACTCAACTGCATCTAAGTCCTCTTGCTGGGCCTTATATAAATGGAGACACAAGAGGAAGAAACACACAGGAAAAGGGAGCTCTCCCATTTTGACCCAGATGTGTGAGAAAAGACTTGAGGATTGTTAGCAGCCAAAGCTTAAGCACGAAACCCGCTAAAGGTTGGGCCCATGGAGCAGCTCAAGGCTGAAGAGAGTAGCCATATGCCTGATAGCCCACAGCTGAACTCGGGAAGAAAGCAGAGCAGCTAGAACTGAGAGAGGAGGCCCAGAAAGAGATAAGCCCTAAGCCTCATTGCCCAGAGTTGAGCTCTGGGAGATGGTAAGCCCAGAGGGGCCATCTTGCTTTGCCATGTGGCAAGACCCCAGTTTCACCAGTAGCTGACTTTGGTGAGAAAGCATCTCTACTGATACCTTGATCTGGATATTTCACAGCCTTGGAACTGTAAGCTTTTACCCTAAATAAAATTTCCATTATAACAGCCAATCCATTTCCGGTACCTTGCATTGGCAGAACTTTGGCAAACTAAGGATCATACTATTATTAAGTAGACCAGCTTGTTTCTAGAGTCTGGCTGTTTTGAATAGGATGTCAAAAAATGAGGGGAAGATGTGGGAAGAAGTGACCTCTTCAAAACCAGTTTAAAAGGTGTGACAAGCAATAAAAGGACTTCTAAAAACAGTCATTTTAACAAAAGTGACAAAAATAGGGGAAAATTAATATAGTGAGGCATTATATAGATTCTGATTCATAGCATTTGAGGACTAAATGACAGAACACAATTTGATTACAGTTAAAAGGATGGTCTGGCACTCTAAAACTAATATAACAATGAATTAGAGATTAAATGTATAATTCTATCAATAAATACATAGTTCACAAATTTTCATGCTAACTGCAGATCTTTATGAAAAAGACAAAACGTATTCTGAAATAACATTTACAGAGTGGAAATTAGAATGGCACAACCCCTCCTTGGGAAGAGTCTAGAAAAATACCTCCTGGTGACAAAGCTTTAATCTTCCCTCAAAACGACCATTACAACAGCATAAGATGACGGTCCTCTTACCTTCTTTGAAGTAGGCCATGATGCAGGCTTCAGTGATCTCAGCCATGTGGCGGACAGAAGCCAGACTCTGGCAGGCTGCTGTTAGAAGGGGCAGCACTACTAGCCCATGCACTTTTTGGTCAATCCAGGTCCGGATACTGCCCTGGAGGAATTCTGCAGTTGGAATAGTTGCATTGTTCAGCATCATTAGGACTTCCACAAAGAGGCTGCTGAGGGCCATGTGGCGGGTCTGGCTGTCCATGTCTGAAGGGGAACATATATTCATGAAAGGCTGCCAGGAAGAGTGATATGAAGATGATCAAGATTAAGAGCTTCAATTTCAGCTACTCTCCAGATATAGTTTATAATCCCAAGGGGACCAGAAGGAAGACTCTGGGGTGGCATTTATCATTTAAGGATAAGATATGGCACATAATTACTTTGCAAGGGTCAAGGAGGAATTACTATCAGGTCCATTGGTACAGCAGTGTGGCAGAATAATATCTTCTTAGACTTATATCAGGCAGATGTGAAAGAAGAATTTATCAGAACAGACTAATGAGTCTTTATTTTCTAATCTTTGCTCATGTACACCTAAACACACAGATCTCAGCAGTCATATGGTAAACTATTTAGAAACAGTCACTACTATGTATAGTACCTCCTGCCTCTGCCCAACCAGTACTATAGTTGTCAATATTCTAGGGTGGCAAACACAGAACAAAGGTCATTACTTTAAACTAAATACAAAAGGAAAGGAAAAAAGCCTTTTTAAAGGGTTTAACAATAATTTTTTTTATTTCTATGTTTTTCAAATAAGGAAAATGGTGAGTTGAAACAGTAATGGTAAAAATGAGTATTTCCCCAAAAATGGCACTGAAAAGAGAATGAAATGCTAAAAAAGACCGTTATTTTTGCAAAAGCACTAACTGCAAAAGAGTGGAAGAGGGTCACTGAGGTAGATAACTGCTTCACATTCAAAAACAGAAAATATAGCACTGCAGTGTGTGGAAGCAACAATTCAACAGGTGTAATTTTCACCAACTATTTCTAGCTCTCCTTGAGTTGGGTACATTTATTTTATGAAATAGAAGGATTCAGTTATTCAGTTACTTATATCAAAGGAAATGGAAAAAAGTTTAGAGATGTTTCCCATCACACCCATGAAAACAGATTCACCTACCTGCCCAGTGTTAAATAAAGTCTAATGTTATTGTAGGACCTAGTTATAGTCAAGAAAGGACTTCAAAAATAGTTTGAAAGTTAATACAATATATGTACACTTTTTTTCATGTACTTCATGGGTATGAATATTCTCAGTAATAAAGTAATAAAGAAATCTCTGAATTTCAGCTGAATGGCAGTTTTAATTTGTCCTTTCATTATGATTCATAGCAACAAATTACTCCAATGAGCCTCTCCTTTTTGTTCATCATCAACATGGCCAACAAATGTTTTTCTAAAAACCAGATCTGATGTTACCACCTTTTTGACCAAAATCTTTCTAGAACACCCTTCTCCCCAATTTATATGTACCCGTGGTCATATCATTTGGTTTTAGCTTTTGCTTTTTAAATTCCACTGTGCATGATCATTATTGTTTTATAGTCAGTTTCTTATTACATTTTCCCACATTATCACTTTCATTGCTCATTTTTCCTTCTTGCAATTCACTTTTAATTTGTGATCACTCTGCTCTTAGCTAAAGAACAGAACACAACTGAGTATTTCTTTTAGTGATGTTTATTGGTGACAGTTTTTAATGAAAATACTTTTACCCTCATCTATGAAAGATGGCTTTTCTTCATTTACAATCCTAGGTTATAAGGTAATTTCCTCACAGCACATTGAAGAAGTTATTCTACTGTCTTGCAACTTGCTTTGTTGCTATTGAAAGTCAGCTGTCAGGATAAATATTGTTCCTTTGTAGGCAACTATCCTTCCCGGGTGTAAAAGTTTTTCTCTTTGTCACTGAGTGTTTGGTAGTTTAGCTACCATGTGTACATGTGCAAATGTCTTTCTTTTTACCCTGCTTTAGACCCTGGTTTCACTGAATCTGAGAATTTCTGCCTTCATCAACTCTAGAAAATTCTTAGACTTTATCTCTTCAAATAGTCTCCCCCCAATTCTGTATCTCCTCTCCTTATGACATTGTGATTACATGGCAAGATACTTGTTAAATCTTCTTTCTCCTTCAATGCCTTTTAACCTTACTTTCACATTTTCTTTCTCTCTCTGCTGCATTCTGGGTATTTTCTTCAGTTCTGTTTTCCAGTTCATTAATTTTCTCTTTAGGTGGGTTTACCTTGCTGTTAAACTTATCCAGTAAACCTTTCATATCAAACTTGCTATTTTTTCATTTCTATACTACCTCATTCTCTCTTAAATCTGCATATTTTATAAGTTCTTGCCCCTAATATTTTCAAATCTCACTTATTTTTTCAAATATATTAAAATACTTTTTTGTTGTTTACTGTGCTAATTATACCAATATCTGGAGACTATATAAGTGTCTGTTGTTCTCTACTGGCTTTTGCTTGTGGTGCTTTATCTCCTGTGTGTTTCATGATTTTTTTTTTCTTTGATGGTTAGTTCGTATTCCTTTTAACTTTGAACCCTGAATTAAAGATGGGTTCCTCCAACGAGGATCTGTGGTTGCTTTCTGCCAGGCACCTGGCAGCCTCTCCAACCCAAAACTACTTTAAATAAATTCTCAAGTTGAGGTTTATTTTGGACAATCTAGGTAGTATGAATTCTTGCTGCAAATTAACATGAGGGCCAGCTTGTACTTCCTCATATTCAAAAGATATTTCTTTTCCCACCATATAAACAGATGGCCCAACCCCAATGTCACAGGATCAGGTGAGTTGGAAAACTCACCCTTACACTAAAAATGCCATCCTGTAGGGTGCCCAGCAATATGTGTGGAATTTCCTTTTAGGCTCCCATCTTAGCCAAATTGTGGTTTTTATCAGCTCTCTCTGATATCCTAAGAAGGTTCAGAAAAAGCCTTGAAGGTGAAATCCTGCCATAGTACTTCACCTACCTTTATAAGTTCCCTCCTATCACTTACCTTCTTGGCACCTCATTAATAAATATTTGGGTTTTTTTAAAAGACATTTTATTCAGCACTTTTAATTGTTTTTAGCCTGAGACTCGTTGGGATGTCTAGTCACCATACTGCCAGGAGTGAAGTTTTCCACAGTTTTTAAATAAGTCTACAGGTGATTCTGAAGTGCTGTCCCATCTCAAAGAACCAAAACATCTAGGAAAGCTGCTCAAAGGAAGGTTTTCTATTATTTCCTGATCATAAAATCCAATAGTCTAGCTTAGCCACCAGTCCAGTTAAACTCTCATCAGCATCTGGCAGTGATCTCTCAAGTTCTTGAGATTTGTACCTCCCCCCCAGTGCAGAGATAACAGTGTCCCTGGTGTCCTGTCACCTCTCTGACCACTGCTTCTCTGGAGGCAGGAATGAGTATCATGTCCATTTTCCTGATCTCACAATGCCTTGTACACAGCATTGTGTGAATGGTTTCCACTGGTCACTTACCAGGTGGGTTAAAGACAATGATTTCATCTAAGAGCTTAGACATTTCCTGTTCCAGGACTGCTAAGGTGATTTTTCCATTTTGTTCCAGGGTGCTGAGGAACTGAACCATCTGGTGAGTGAAAGCCTGGCATTTTGGAACAGCATCCTGACAAACCAAAAAAAGTCATACAAATGAATCCAAGCAAGCATCATTACCTGAGTATTCCCTGGGATCATGGCACTGCCCTGACTGCTTGGGTAGGGAGTAGAAATGACAAATCAGGAAGCCACATGGAGATCTAATGCCAGTGGCCCAAGGGCCCCGTATCTCAGAAGATGCAAATCTATGGTTAACTCTTTGACTAGAACCCATTTTCTTCCTAAACTCCAACAGAGCACTCTCCCTTTTTACTATATTAATAATGTTAATTGAATGCTAACTATTTGCCAAGAACGTTCCTAAAAACTTTTCTGTTCATTATCTAATTTAATCCTCACAACAACCCTTTGAGGTAGGGTATTATTATTTCCAATTCAGATGAGAAAACCAAGGAACTTGCCCAAAGTCACAATGGCAGTAAATTAGGGACCCATACTTTTCAGACATTACCTCAAACACATGCTCATACCCTCCTTGCTATTCTGCCGTCAATGACATGAGATCACTTAACCAAGAGCCCACTGCCAGCCCTCAATCGTTTTGACGACTTCTCAGCATATGATACTGCTAGTAAGCAGAGGCTTATCAAAACAGATCAATAAAACAAAAAGACCCAGTAGGAGGTCAAAACAGTACAGTATGATACATATCCTCCAACTTTCTCTGCTGATGCAGTCAGCAGGTTCAAAACTGTCCTCAATATCCTTTTATGCTACTACTGGTCTTGAAGAATGCTCTATGCCCTCTAAAGTACCCACTAAACTTACAGGATGTTTCTGGCTATCAGGAGGAATGGAGAAGCCTGCAGATACTTTCAGGAGCTTCACTATTAACTCAGCAGAAGATTCTTTTGCCAGGATGATGGACGGTGGGTAATGGCTGCTGAAATAACCTATCACACTCTGGTAAGACATAATATCCACAAGATGCCATGAAAGTGAGCTTGTCTGTCCAAGGAGATTGAGTAAAGGTGAATCCTAAAAATGGAACATAAATTCATTTAGTTCCTGAACCACCACCATTTTCCTAGAAATGAGTTATAACTAGCCTGTGGAGTGACCACTAAGATGGTCCAGTTCACAGCAGTTAAGAGTGTCAATTACTGATATTCTATTCATGAACTATTGTGATTAGTAATTGAAGAAAATGTGGCATTGGTGTGGAGAAACTGACCATGGTGGCTGCTGGGGGTAGGGAATGGGAGGAAGAGATGAGACATGGGGGCACTTTTGGGACTTGGAGTTGTCCTGGGTGGTGCTGCAGGGACAGTTACCGGACATTGTATGTCCTCCCATGGCCCACTGGGTGGAATGTGGGAGAGTGTGGGCTATGATGTGGACCAACTGACCATGAGGTGCAGCAGTGCTCTGGGATGTATTCACCAAATGCAATGAATGTCTCATGACGATGGAGGAGATTGTTGCTATGGGGGGAGGAGTGGGGTGAGGGGGCGAGGGTATATGGGGACTTCATATTTTTTTAATGTAATATTAAAAAAATAAAGACAAAAACCCTCATAATAAAAGTACAACAAAAAGGCTAATTTTTAAAAAATTAAAATTAAAAAAATTTTAAAAATTAAAAAAAGAATAATATAAACATGACAAGCAACTGGAAAACACTTTCCTTCTGGCCACAAAGGCGTAAAACAGCTTGAACAAATTTTAGAAACTAACGAAATCATAATATGACAAATGATACTAATAGACATCTCTGAAGAAAGCAGTTGTTTTCTCTATGACAGGGCAAACTGAATTTGCCTAAGAAAAGAAATTCATGCTGTCATAAGAAAGAATATAAAGTGATACAGACCAAAAGTACAACATATTGTATGATTCCATTTATATAAAATGTAAATATAAATCAATTTGTAAAGAAGGGATTAGATCAGTGGTTACATGTGGCAGGGGAAGGACAGAGAGATTAGGAGGTGACTACTAAAGGGTAGGGAGTTTTCCTTTTTTGGAATAATGAAATTGTTCTAAAATTTTTTGTGGTGATGAATGCACAACATTGAGATTATACTAAAAGCCATTGATTGTACACTTTGGATAGATTGTATGGTGTATGACTATATCTCAATAAAACTGCTTTAAAATTAAAAAGAAAAAAAAGTGAAACAACCAAAACTGACTTGAAGACATATCTGTGAGTTAGAGCTAGGAATTAACAAGATGTAAAATAAAATTGATTTATATAACCCAACTCAGTTTGGTTCCCTTCATACTCTAGATTATGTTATCCAAGAAAATCAGGCCTGTAGCTGAAAACATGTATTCACAGTGAAACAAACTGAAAAACTACCACCCAATAGAAGACTAGGGAGCCTTGCCAAGTCTTTATCACAACCTCTCCAAACTTACTGACTGGTCTACTAGTTGATCTTCCTTTGCCAGTAAAACCATCATGAAGAGAAGGCAGACAATCATGCTTCGGGTCTGTGGGTGGGGACTGGGATTCCAGGCATCAGACAGGACACTAACCCAATTGACTTCACAGAGTATAGACCCCAAAAATAAAAAGCAGCTCTTGGGGCTTCCTCGTTCCACCTAGAAGGAAACAAACCAAATTCAGTACGCTGCTTTCTGCTGTCTCTGTATCTGGAAAAAGTACAGAGAGCATAAATCAAATTTCATAAATTAATCTGTTTTTTAAATAACACTTTTATTCCCAGATTATAAAGATCATCTATCATCCTACCTCCCAGAGATTTAGACCTAACATTTTTAATATATTCCCTTCCATGTTCAGTGTATGTTGCATTTTTAAGTTTGTCTATTTGAATATTGGATTTCATTATCTATTCCAAAAATTCCTAACAGAAGAGTAATGTTCTTTCCAAGGCCCAACCAAAGTGGCGAAACCAGTGAGCCACTGGTATCAATGGGAATGTATCAAATGCCTCAGTTGTGTTGGGACAGGATAAAAGATGAGGTCCACAAGTCAATAGTTTCCAAACTTAAGTATGCACCAGAACAACCTAGAGGACTTGTTAAAACACAGCTGCTTATAGATATCCAGTACATTTAATTGAAAAATGGGGGGGGGGAGGGGGAGACAACAACACAGATTGTGGGAGATTGTGGGACCCCACCTCCGGAGATTTTTTATTTCCTAGGTCTGGAGTGGGAGCAGGAGTAACATTTCTAACAAGTTCCCAGGTGATGCTGATGCTGCTGGTCCCAGAAACATATTTTGAGACCTATCACATTAGTACATAATATTTTTATATGGCCTTTTTAGTGTAATGTAATATAAACATCTCTCTCATTCATCTTTAAAATTTTCAATGACTACATAGTTTAAGTCCTATTTAAAATATGGTAAGGATTTTTTTGGCAAACACATAAAGGATATAATTAATTTCAAAGTGTTCTTTCATAAATTTCTAATTTGTTCAAAATAAAATGTGGCTAGCCATAAATGTTTTCCTTTCAAAATGAAAATTCAATGCTCTACTTCATTTATACAATCACAATCAATGGAATTTGGTGATGATTCATGTCCTCCCACGACCATCATTATATTAGGCTAACTACTACTTCATCCTCCTTAAAAATCTGTTCTCTATCCCCCCCTCCACCCTACCCTCAACCCAACCTCCCCACAAAATACTTTATTATGCCAACAAGATATACTGAATTGAAAGGTTCCTAGCTTTTGGACATGTCAGGCCATCTATCATTAGAATAAAAGCCTGGAGATAGATTCCATAGCTTCCCTTAATGACGGTCTACTAATTAATCTGTCTTATTAATTAGTTGCTCTATTACTTAAACTCTATCTTACAACTCCTGTAAGCCACTTTCTCTTATGTGTTCATAACAGTGATAGATACAGCCTTAACACCAGCCTCATATTCTAAACCTATCTATAAAATCATCCTTAAATCTTTTATTTCTCTAAAACAACTGCCCTGACCTTTTCTTAGAGCTCAGATATAGAGGAGTGGCTGACAAGAACAGCATAGGGTTGTCTACATTTATAGGGCAGATTATAAAATAAGCACTAAAAAAAAATAAAAATAAAAATAAAAAATAAAAATAAAAAAATAAAATAAAATAAGCACTAAAGGAATGAAGTACATTTTACTAATTGCCATAAATAACTATAGATACGTAACAATGAAAGCACTTAAGGGTCTCAAAAATAAATGTGATAATATGAGTAGACACGAATTGGCAAGTAGGACTAAATGAACTCAAACAATCATAAAAGCTAAGACAAGATTATAAAGTATTTTTAAAAACAGAAATTTAAGAACAAAAATAGCTCCAAATGCTGGACTGGATTGTAAATTACCTTCCATTTACATTCTATTTAATGTGTTTGGTTTTCTTATTTGTTTTGTTTTGTTTTGTTTTGGTAACTATTGCTTCTGATGCAGACAGAAACCCACACTTATTGGCAATTTCTTCAGGTCTTTTCAAGTTTTTATATGATAATGCTACATGGCTATATCATTAATTTTTACAAGGCACTTTATCTCCTACAATCTAATTATTCACTTGTGTGCTTGCTTAAAGAAAATAATGGACTGAATACCAATTTACATTTTACTTTAACAGCACACTTAAGTTGTTCTAATGATACTATACTAGAAAACATATGTACACATAAACACCAACCAAGATTGAGTGTGACAAAGTCATTAAACCACACACTCACATAACAGTATCACTAAAGTTTAGGGGAAGTCTAACATTATAGATAAACTCTGGGTTTAAGAGGTCCTATAGATGCTTTACAGCCATCTAATAACAAATGCAAAGAATTATAGATACTGCCTTACACAGCACTATCAGACAACATGGAGAATATGCATGTTCCCCTTTGGCACACACTGCAACTGTGCATAACACCCCAGTGAAGAGGTTGCTCCATGGAAGTCAGGCCTCTCTAGGCTGTGACATAGACAGCAAGGGCTCACTTTAAAGAAGGCCTCCATAAGCATCTGGTCCGGGTGCAGGTCCCTCCACAGGAGCTTCTGGTATGCGCTATGAAAAGCATAAAGAATGAACTCTGGCATTTTGGGTGCTGTACATGCTTCACAATAATGCAGCAGGTGTAATCGAAGGGCTCCTTCATCACCTGGCAACAGCTTATCTAAAATTTAAAAAGAAAATACAGCTGAAGTCCTTTTGGTTTACCTTTAAAATAAACTAACTCACAACACAAACTTAAACTGAAAGTCTAAAACCTAAGGTTCTCAATATTTACCCAATTTTCATGGGCCAGGGAGGGAAAAAATGATAGCAGATTAATAATAAAAAAAGGTACTTTAATTACTTACTTGGGTTAACTGGAATGAATAAGCAACTATTATATGGGAGACAGTAGGGATAATCTTTCTTCAAAACTATTAAATGACTTTTTAACTCAAATACATTTCTACAGCCCCAACAATTTTAGGTTTCCTTCTGGTGTGTCACCCTCACCACACATGTATGCAATCTCCAACATTTAGCACTTCATTCATTTGGCACCATGGAGGAATCCAATATTCCTCCAAAAGAAAGGTTCCAAATAAAATTTAACCCTCTGTGCAATAAAATGAGACTGTCAGCTGTCACTCGTTTAAGTCATTGTAAATGAGTCTCAAACTCTAATGCCACCCAGCTCATTCAGTATCACCCTCACAGTATCAATTACTGTAATTCCTTCAAGGACTAATGGCTGCACAAGGGTATTTAGTCTAAAATAAACGTTTCAGACTTTCTGGTTCTACATGAAGAATGGTCCTCATTTTTCTTCAATAAAGGACAGAATTGGATCAGAGGAGCTCAGTAAAAGGCTACAATTCAGTAATTCTTCATCCTACTTTGCAGAGTTCCATCTCCTCTCTCTTAACTCAGCCACCAATTCTTCATGGTGTCAATGTACCCTACTGTTCCTAAGCCATGGCCTCATTTTACATACACAGGCAAGAGCCTGAGAGTGCTTTCCCCTATACTAAGAAAAATGCATAGCCTTTGTGACTATAATTTATGCTCAAATATTTTTTCACTAATCAGTACATTGTGAATAGTAAAAAGCCTGCTAGTCTGCTGTTCAAAAAAAAAAGTGGGTACTATCAATATTTCAGCATTACTCATGAACCAATATTTATCAAAAACATTGAGAGGGAAATGGATGTGGCTCAACCAATTGGGCTCCCATCTACCAAATAGGAGGTCCAGGGTTCGATGCCCAGGGCTTCCTGGTAAGGGTAAGCTGGCCCACATGGAGTGCGGGCACATGCAGGAATGCCGCCCTGTGCAGGAGTGCTGGCCGATGCGGAAAGCTGGCATAGCAAGATGACACAACAAGAGACAGAGGAGAGGAAATAAGAAGACACAGCAGAGCAGGGAGAGGAGTTGGCTCAAGAGAATAATCACCTCTCCCCAACTTCGGAAGGTCCCAGGATTGGTTCCTAGAGCTGCCTAATGAGAATACAAGCAGACACAGAGAGCAGATAATGCGGGGAGCAGGAGAGGCAGGGGGAGAAATTTTAAAAAAAACACTGAGAATGCAGCCCTATCCTAGGTCTTGTGGGGGGCAGGTGGTGCATGATAAAAGAAGTGAAGGGAAACATTTCTGTCCCTGAAGAGTTTACATCTTACAGTTGTGGGGAAAAAAACAAAACAAAACAAAACAGTAAGACCAGACATGTGAAAGGTCCATGAAAACTACTGGACAATATACTGCTGACTATGACTAAATGCCACCTGAGCATGTGGCAGCCATGGAAGTGCACCATTTGGACGCTCTTCAACAGAACTCACTGACTGACCCAGCTGCAGCATCTTCCAGATCCCTTGCAGCATCAGAGGGCGAGGCCACACTCTTCCCAGTTAGCCCTCAGTCATCAACTGAGCACAGGCCTGGCCATTTCTACCTAATTAATTGGGGCCCACACTGGGCTGGCCAATATTTCTCAGCAGCAGCAATGCAGTCTGCGGTTCTTCCTGACCACTCCCCTTCCACAGATACCAGACCCACACTGGGGTCCAAAGGCTTTCTCTCCCTACTTATGCTCCCATCCCCTTCATTTTCACAGGCATTACCCCCAAATAAATCGCTGGCATTCTAAGACCATCTTGGCATCTGCTTTCCAAGAACCTGCAACAATGTACTATGAAAATTCAGAGGCAGGAGAGAAATATATGAGCACAAAGAGAAATGCAGGAGAATAATTTAAAGATTTTGAGACTTCATCCAGGTAGTAAAATCATCATGAACAAGTGAGCAGAAAAGGGAAAACGGCAGGGCTATTAGGGAATATGCATAGAGCAAATAGCTGAAATGGAGTGTTTCCATTTAAAAAAAAAAATTCACCATAATGTTGCTGAAGTACAATTGCACCAAACAACATTTGAATGCCAAGTAAAACGTTACACTTAAAAGTGACTGAGTAAGGATATCACATGACATAAATAGTATTTTAGGAAAATTAATTTAGTAAATAGGGTGATCTGGAAGGAACAGGAATCAGAAATAGGGAAATTGAGGCTACTGCAAGAATTTGAATGAATATACTATTCTTTTAAACCTTTTAAAATAAAAAATTTAGATGCATTAGGTAAAATATAACATCTCTGAAAATGCATAGCTAGGTACATTAGGTGAAAGAGATCAGTGTATTAAACAGAACCACAGTTATCCTAGGAGTATTTGTTTATATGGGGTTTTAATGGCACAGGGAGACTGAAGACAAGATCTTCTAAGAACTATCTCATTTAAAGAGCAGATTAAAGAAAAAAAGGCAACTTCTAGCCTAGACCAGAATTGGGGGAAGAAAAACATGTTTACTTCAAGAATTGAGGCCTGCCTACAAGTGAATTTAGGGTTTAATGTCATGCAGCTAAGTGGGGTATGGGAAACTGAAGCTGAGAAATTATCTCCTCATCCTAAGCCTTACAGAGTTTCTATAAAGTCTCTCTAAATATAGGCTCACACTACAAAATTACAAAACACACACACAAAAAAACAAGCCTCCAAGGACAAATGTCTGAAGGAACATCAAACAACAAGATAAACCATCCCTACAGGAACTTCAGATAATGGAATTATTCAATATAGATCATAAATTAAAGTAAGCATGTTGAGACATTTTAAAGAAATAAAAATTGGAATTTTAAACAAAAGAAAAGAGTAAGATGCTATTAAAAAATCAGGGTAGATAGGAAAAACAAATAGAACTTCTAGAAATGGCAAATACAATCATTGATGTGAACAATTCAATGGACTTTTTTTAAAGCAAATAGACACAACTGAAGAGAGACTGAGTAAACTAGAAGAGAGACCTGAAGAAATTACCCAAAATGAAATGCAAAAATAGAAAATACAAAAAAGAGATTACAAATTATGGAGAACAGAATGAGGTTCAACATGGGGGACAAGGAAAATGTCCAAAGAGAATGGCTGCAAATATTTCATACCTAATGAAACTGAACTACCTCATATGCACACACACAAAGACCAGTGGTTACAGACTTTGATAGTCTAAATGATGGCATTAGTGACCTTCTGTCACAGATGAATGCCTACTAACTAAAATAAAATTAAAGCAGGAAAGCAGAGGCAAAAGATTAACTGAATGACACAGAGAAAAAGTGAAAAATAACATCTTTCTACCTTTAAAACTTTCATGTAATGAGTCAATACAGTCAGTGAACAACTGCACAATACTTGAGGCCACCACGGCATCACTCTCCAACCATGGATAAAGACGCTCGTTGCTTTAAAGAAAAGAAACACATACTTAGAATGAAAGTACCATGAGCAAGTTATTCTAGTCCCAGAGTCTTGCCTAAGTCCTAGAATATTCTGCATTATGTAGCCCTAATACATTTAGACCACTTCAAAGGCTGTAAATTCCTAGAGTTGTGGCTTGTAACATCAACCATTTAATTTTATTTACTCTCCTTCCTGCCCATTTTTCCCAAAGCAATTGAATATCAAGAGTGTGCTGTGTGAAAAACTATCATATTAACATCTTTTACAACCAATTTACATCCTTGAGTCCATCCCTTGTGCATCTTGGTTACATTTCAAATGCCTTAATGTGGCTTCACCAGTTTTTTTTCCCCAAAGCATAGGAGAAAAACAAATCAAATTCATGTAACAAAAAGATGGCCAAAAATTGGTAGGAAATAGCCAAAGAAAAATTCTTTATAGACTTGGCCTAGAAAATTCACTATCAAAATAAATACGATTAATTCTTCCTAGAAATAAACAGGGAACCTGTGCTGTTGTTAGCAATCTACATACAGCCACTATAAAATCCTGAAGCTTGCAAAATGTTTAAGGACAGTCCTCTACAAAAGCAAAGATCCAGAATCTTTCGTATTTTCTTCAAGGAGCTCTTGAAGCAACATGGGTTAATGCAAAGAGTCTTGAAATGGGAGTCAAAGACTGAGCTCTAGTACCATTTCTGGAACTAACCCACTGTTGAGACTTGAGCAAAACATTCAAGTTCTCTGAGTCTGGGGATCAAATAAATTGTTTATGAAAATACCTTAAATACTGTGAGACCCACAACTGTAACTTATAAAACTTCCTACAAGTACACCTAGCTTCTGTTTTATATTTTTAGGGAAAAAAAGACTCATAAGCAACGTACTGCATTTGAACAACTCTATTCTGCTAAATATTTTCAATGCTTTCATTTACCTGCAGAATTTCAGACTAAAAGGGAATTTAATTTTACAGCAGACTTAGTTCCAAAAAACAACTGAGGTAGTGAAAATTAAGTTAACACTATATATTTTGTGGTGCTGTATTATTAAAACCTAATCCCTAGTAAAGTAGCATCCCTTTTTCTGAAATTAAGACACCAAAACCCACTCAACTTTACTGTGGAAAAATGAAAACATATGTCTCAATTTTGCTTCAATTTTGAAATAAAATATCAAGATAAAAGCTCTGATTAACCAGACTAACAATTTCATGAACAGAAAACATTTGAAATTTCATAAAGAAGCATTTTTTAAATGTAAATTTGGTCCCACACTGGAAATTAAATATTCAAACTCTTCATCTCTACCAAAACACCAGTAAACTTTAAGTCTATATTTCAAAGGAACTTGCATATCTGAAAAACTGTTTACCTTTCACTGTCCTCTAAAACCAGGATCCAAGGCTTAAAGAGCTGAATGATGACTGAATGCAGGGATCTCAGCACTAAAACAAAGCAAACGTTTTAGAAACAAGAAACAAATTCAGCCTTTGTCAATACTGTTGTTAGCATCATATACAAAATCCACTTTTTATTATCTTTATACTCAAAAACCTGTATTGATACACAAAGGCATGTTTAACATAACTATGTTTGTATTTCTATTTGTTGTAATGGAATTGCTCTGAATTGAAGAATTTTTATTATAACAGAATGTCACGAATAATTTTATAATGTACATTTTTTCAAGATAAATGCTTAAATATCCAGAATCCTTTCCTTAAAAGAGAAATAAAAGGAAGACAGTTGGAGACTGCAACCTATCTCTTTGCACTCTACTCCACTAAGAAGAATTTGAAACAAGCTGTAGCAATCACCTGTTACATAAGTGAATATAGGTACAACACATAAATAGGCTCACACCTTCACTACTGTATTTCTATTTTTTTATTTCTGGCACTAGATGGATAGTTTATCACAGAGACATAAATCTCGTAATGTACCTATTCAAATTCTTTTAATGGAAGGTCAGAACACCTTGCTCCATGTTGCATTAAGAGCAATATTACCTGTTTTACTTTTGGCAGATGGGTCTTGAGCCAAGTAGGCCATTTCAGAGTCAATCAGCCTTTTCACAAGATAGCCCAACAGTGTCTTCATATCAGTCATGTAAGGATTCCATTTTGAAAATAAACCAAAGCTTTTAAAGTCGAACTTTGATAAGCGAAGCTTATAAAAAAAGTTTGAGAGCCACTGTATAGTTTCCATTACCTGGAAAAAAATGACCAGTCAAAAATGCTTACTGAATATCTACTTTTGACTTTATAAAATAGAGTTGTAAAGATATATGACATATATGAAAAGTAAATCAGTGGATTTCAAACTCTTTTTACTAAAGAAGTGGAACCATTATTTCAAATAAATTCTCACATGGGCTCCTATCACATAAAACAGCAAAGGAAATGGGAAAGAAAATCACAGACAAAAGCAACACAAGCCAAAAGCTACATACCTGTTTGTCTGATAAGAGAACATCTGGAGAGCTTGGAAGCCCAGCACTCTCAGCTGAAGCTGCTCCCTTTTGGTAGTAAGGGGAGCAGCAACCCAGGGCTCTCAGAGTGGCTTTCCAACACTCGGGGCTCAGGAGCTGCTCCGCAGAGCCTTATGGGGCAGGAAATGAGAAGGGAAAGTTAGCGTCTTTCATGAACCAACTTTTCAGCTTAGATCAAAGAATACACATATAATTTACAAAGCAATAAAAATTAAATAGAAATTTATAGGGACACCTGTGATGAAGAGACCAAAGTATAGAGGACATAACTATTCAAAGTAATAACAACCTGATATTTCACTTCCCATGTTCCTGGTAACCCTGATTCAAGTGAACACTGGCAAAGCAAGCTGGAATCTGGGAGAGGAGTCCAACCACCCAACGCTGCCTGGGGAATGGCAAAGATACCATTCTTCTGGCTGGACGATAACAGCTATTTATAGGTGTGAGAGAAACAACAGTGACAGGACAAGGGGTGGTGCAGAATGCAACTCCAGAGTATAGGCTCTCTTGGGAAGGAGTCTCATACTTATCCCTAAAACTCCACTCCTACAATGGGCAAAACCCAAGACACAGAAACAGCATGGAATAGGACATGAAACTACTAACTTTGCTACTTATAAACCTTGTATCCCAGAGGACAGAGCTAATACCTGTTCAAGTACTTTCTACTCAGAGGTGGCCTAAGGATCAGCTAGGACAATACAGATTCATAAGAACAGGTCTGAGGGGAAGAATGGTGAGGTCAGTTGCAATACATCATGTGTGAGTTATCTTCGGAATACTGAAGGGTCTATGTCTAACAGTACTGTGGTCTGGATCTTAGAACAGAGGCCTGGAATCAAGCTAGGGGTATGAGGGTCATACTCTGCCAGAAGATGGTGGTTAGGTCAGGGAAAACAATGGGCTCACACCTAGGGAGAACGAATACAGTAGAAGAACAAAGGGCGGAACTCTGGGACACCAACATGGTAGCCAGGGAAGAGAAAACTGGAAGGCATGGAATCTAAGCCGCACAGCATTGTTATTCTTAAACCTTTAACTGAATTTCCTGGTAAGTATTAATCTCTTACTAAAGAAAGTCAATGGTAGCCTAAATAAATAGTTGACCATCTTCCATTTCAAGGGAAAAAAATCTACATATTTGATGAAATTTTGAAAACTTAGAACAAAAATTTGCTATGCAAATATTCATGGAAATATGCACAAATATATTTCCCTACCACCATTCTCTACTCACTCTGTTACCTGCCTCTGTAAGAAACAAAGTTTAAAAATGTGAGATCATTCATTTCAGGATCCTTTAGGTAGCCCAATCCATAGGATCATAACTTATATAGTAAACAATTTCTATTAAATAACCCAAAGAATAGGTATAAAGCAAAATTTAGCTATTACACCTATAAACAGTATAAAGTTTGCATGAAAAAAGTATTATTTCATTTATCAAATTTCAATAAAATTACTGCCTAGTGAAATCCCATTAAAAAGGAAAAAAAAGCCTATACTATTTAATTCTCCTCTAATCTCTAACACTTCTATATAAAGCTGTAGGAGGGAGGGGAATAGGAACAGTGGGAATGTGGTAAACTTAATGCTGCTCTTTTCCTTGACAAATATAAATACAATCTATGATTATATGGGGATGAAATTCATTTGCAAAAGGTTCGGGGGGGAAAAAAACCCACAAAAATGTATCTGCTATTGGGAACTAAAGAGAAACAACTAGCATATTAAACTTAACTATAAAGGGGCCTTCCCTTGTCATATCTATAGTCTGCAGAGTAAGCAGCCCCCATTCCACCCCATCCCAGTTAAGGAAAGCTGCAAAGTCAAAATAAAAGTAAAGAGAAATACAGGTGAACTCCATTGCCAAAGACTAAGCTCTGCCTTGCTCTATTAGGGCCCAATTGAACATTTAGGACAATAACTGGCCATTTTTACAGACAGCAACCTTTTGGTCACCTTAGTGATAATTGCAGTTCTAAACTGCTAAACTCATTATTTTTACATTTTCAGATTACATCTGTAGAATAGTAAATGAAGTCAATACTATATTCCCTGTGATCTAGTGAGTCACAACTAAATTAAGACACTTACTTTGCATCAGCAGCCTGAGAATGTCACTGTACTGGTCAGGGAACTGGTAGAGAAGAAGAAAAGTCCAGTGCTTACAGAAAAGATTAAATGGCATTAAAATATCTTCCTCTGGTTCAAGGCCCCAGGCAGTAAGTGCCAAATGAATGGACTCCAGAAGCCTGGTACGATCAGACAGAGGAGGTTTAGTGGAGTTTAACCATTGCTTAAGATCGAACTAAAAAGGAAAAGAAACAAGAAGCAGTTTTATTTCCACTAGAAAATTAATGAAAATAGAAAAAGGTCTGTGAAAATTTAGTTTAAAAACTGAAAATAAAATGTATGTGCAAGTATACTAAAAAAGTATAGGAAGTTCAATATCTGATTGATGAAATTATGTCTCCATCTCTTTTTTCACTCTTTGGAGTCTCAGAGGCAGAGGGAGAGTTTTCTATAACTCTACATGCTTTTTTGTAATTTTTAAATCTTAATGAACGTTCATGATTAGCTGACAATTTTATTCTATTCAATGTATAACAGAACTTCATAGATCTCCTTCACTAATTACACAATGCCACAAACAAGCAGCCACTTTTTTAGTACTGTGTTGATTTAATGACCATGCTTCTATGTCTGCATCAGCTATCTATTTCAGTTAATAAAAATTCAGAGTGTTGATATCACTTTGCAGAACCCCAAACTATAACATATCTCCCCCATTACAGACTGAGATCAGTCCTCAGGCCCTAAAAAATGTCCAGGCTTCACTGATTCAAAGATGTCAGAGAAACACAACCGAAGGCAAAATAGCTAAGGCTCTAAAATTCTCAAATGGTTAAGCAGTCCATGCTTTGTTCTAACAGAGTTTTTAGAAATTTGCTTAGAATGGTTTATCCTAAATATGAGAGACTTTGGCATATTACAGTTCCTGTTTATCAAACACAATTTAGTCATAAATTCAGAGTGAATTAAAAAAGAAGGATGTACTAATTACTATTAGGAACATTTAAAATATCATACTAAGTTTTTAAAGAGGGTTTAGGAGCTAAGTCTTTTTTGTAATATGTGGAAAAAAGACTGCCCAACAAAACACAACTAATGCCCCACAAGAAGAAGCTGTGGGATCAGGCAGCTCAAAGATGATGCAAAATGTGAAAAGAGACTATCAGCCAAAGTCTACCTAGAAATAGAACTCCAGGGGTCCTTTTTCATTTTTATGGAGCGGAAAACAATATTTTTTCATTTCAGTGATAAGATCTGGATTAAATCACATCTCACCTTGGTTAGCAGCATGAAAATCACATCACTGTTGTCCTCACTTAGGAACTTCACCACTTTCTCATAGAGCTGTATGAACTCTGCTGGTGCAGCATTAGGAGTAAAGAAAGGAGACAAAAGAGAGCAGAGCCTTCTGTTCTTCAGAATGGTCTGAAGTACTTTTTTGCATTCCGATTTAGTGTCACTGATAAATACCTTGAAAGAATAAAAAAGGAAATGTCACCGAAATCTCCCCTCAACAACCTTTATTTAAGCGGTCCTCTAAGCAACCAAATTTTAAGGCATAATAAATTAGGTGTAGGGCATATTTTCTAAAAGTATGAAGTAATTAGAAGAAATAGAAATCAACATAGATACATATCACTTCCAATGGAGGTAACATTAAAAATTCTAGATAATTTGTTAATCTGATTTGGACAGCCCATATGTTAAAAAAAAAAAACTCTGAGTTAATTGTACTACAAGTTTTTTAAGGGATTAAAATATCACAGTAACTTGAATCCAGAAATTTACAATATTTCTCCATGATTACTAAATATCTAGAGGTGATTCTGCATTATTATGCCAAATAAACAAAATTTCTGAGTTACAGACTTTATGAAGATGTACCTTAAATACCTTTAAAAAGGTAACTTTCATACTTCTTATGTACTCTTGATAACTTCACCAAGTTTTACCTCAATTCTAATGTTAAAAAGGTAGAATATAAGCAAATATTTAAATATTCTTAGAGTGAAAAGGCTGTGATAAGGTCGACCACAAGCAGAAATAATAAAGGGCATGGTTAGATGTCGGGATGAGACAATTGGGATGTGGAGAACAGCGAATGCAGTCAAGGATTTATTGGGAAGCTCTCCCAAAGGAGGGGGTCTGAAGAATAAACCTCAGTCTCCCCGCCCCCACCAGTATGGCAGGGGTCTGAAGAGAAACTTCAGCCTGCTCCTGGCAGAGGCAGTTACGAATTTATACAGTACATCTACAGGCAGGAACATGCTTCATCAGTGGGAGTGGGCTGGGGCTTGGGTAAGACTCGAGGGCCTATACGGATGGCCAAGGGGCAGTGGGCTAGGGGCAGTGAATTCTATGGGTGCAGGAGGGGTGGTGGGGTGGTATGGCTTCTTTTATCTATTCTTGTAAGGAAATGAACAGTATCTAGACATGCAGGCCCAGGACAGGGGCTGTTCTATGTCACTGAGATGCAGTTTCTTCTGAGTAAACAGTTAGTCGCCCTTTCACAATGGGGTAGGTTTAATAATAAACTTGCAGCTTTTGCAAGTTGTGGCTGTTATGGGGGCTAGGGATGGGGCCTAGTCCCATCAGACATAACTGAAAAAATCTGAATATATAAAAATTTTAACTTCTATTAAGGCAAAAAGTATAAAAATAAAGAAAAATGACAACTAGAAAAATTTATTTATAGCACATTCCACATACCAGATTAACAGTTCCGAGGGGCTCTTAACAAAGCAATAAAAAAAGACAAACTCTCCAAGAGGAAAATGGGCAAAGGACAATAATCAGCATTTCACAAAATATTTATAAATGGCCAAAAAATATATAAACAGACATACAATCTAGCAAGTACTTAAAGAAATGCATATTAAAATAATAAAATACCACTTCCTCATCATATTAGCAAGATTTAAAATGAATGGTAATTCCTAATGTTGGCTACAGTATAGAAAGTAATACACCCAAACCCTACTATCACTGTGAGAGTAGGTACCAACTTCCCAGGAGAGCAGTGTGGCAATATACATCAAATATCATTTCTTTACTATAGCAATCATATTTCTAGGAAATACACAAACTACCTAAATATCCATCTAAAGAACACAAGCATAATACATTTTGATATATCAGTATCATGGAACACTATGGCAGACATTAAACACCATGATATATGTCTGTATTTATTAATGAAGAATAATGTCTACAAGATATTTTTAAATGGAAAAAAGCAGGTTACAAAATAGCATGCACCTGTTATTTTGAGTTTCTATCTCCCTATATAAATGTATGTAGGAGCGAGGTATCATTTTCATGCATACACATATACACGAGACAGACATGCATATATATATACACCAGCTATAATGAAATCTTAGCTGCGTAACAAGATCTCCAGGTGGTTAGCATTATGAGAGATTGTCCTTCTTTATACTTTCTGGAATGTCTGCATTAACTTAAAATAAACACACATCAATTTTATCATCAGGAAACAAAACTACTTTGAAAACAATCTATTATAATGCCTGTTCAGCATTACCACCTCATAGGCATCCAATAAGTAAGCACTCGTTCAGTTGAATTTGGGTGAGAGTACATGGTTAATTTATGTTTACATAATTTCCACCAAATGACTTTTTTTCTTATATGTCACATTTCATAAATCCGCATTGCCCTTCCCCTAATATCCATGTATTTAACAGCGAGCCAAATACATAGATAAATTGTGCCTAAGAAGATTCTTGCAAGTGGGAGGCAACACTGGTGAGGTGCAGCAAGCACTGAACGTGGGATCCAATCACTGCCCAAGCACTCACCAGCTGTAATCTTTAGGCAAGTCACTTAATCTTTTAGGACCCAGTTTTCTCATATTTAAGATGGGAATGATATAGAACATTAGGGTTACTATGAGAATGAAATCAAAGAATGAATTAGAAAGCTTTTTATAAATGATAAAGAGCTTCACTGTTATTGTTAACAACAACACATGATAAAACGTGATGTCTCCCCAGAGACGTTCAAATATGAATAATTTAATCTCCCTTGAATGAGAAGCAAAAGTCTAGACCGGGATTCTTAATCTTTTTTTTCTACGGACCTCTGTGCCAGTCAGGTAAAAGCCACAGTCCCCTTACTAAGTCCATACTACACTGTGTATAATTTAATAAATATATCATACCTGTAACAACATTTCCCCACAAGCATAATGTTTTCTTGAATTTGCAATTCAATGTCACAGACTCCCTGAAACCTTTCCACAGACCCCTTGGAGTCCTAGTTAAGAACCCCTAGTCTAGAGCAACAATTCTAATTACATCTCCAGAAGGCAACAATATGAAGGGGCTTCTGAGTTAGGTAGAACTCTGAACCTGTAACATAAGTCTGAAGTCAACCCTGGGTATACCGAATGAAAACACTGTAGGGACTCGTTACATCAGAGTAAGACTGAAACCATGCAATAGCCCTACCTGTCCCAAGATTTCAATGCATGACGTAAAGAACTGCCTTGTGGGAGGATGACGCTGCGTCTCATCACTGACATAATCCACAACCGTAAAGAAGAGGCTGATGCCAACTTTCTGAACCCCAGGTGTAGGCTGCAACTTGTAGGCATTCACTAAGGCTCTGTGAAGAAATGCAGGCAAGACTATTGGTCTACAAGTGAGAGAATCCATATTCTCTTTGTATACCCTATATTTTTCAGGCAATATTCTTAAGTCCTCAGAGTCCCATATAGATATCATTTTAGAAATACTTCGTGAGGCAAGTGTGCATCTCCCAAACTTTACCCAATAACTTATTTTCAAGATATAATAATGATTTCATACCCTCCTAGAGGAAATAAGTCAACTACATTATAAGGACAAATTAACACTGCTCACCTTTATTTCAGTTTTTCATATTTTTGTATATTAACTTCATATATATTTTACATAATACATATTTTAAAAAGCAAAGACTTAGATTTTTCTAAATTCTATAATCCAAATACCAGTTGAGGTTGAAGAAAATGATTTTTGTACAGAACATAAATCTAGAATAAAGGTTTATTAATTCTCACACTTTGAATTCCTTTCCTGGTAAAAGAAATAGTAACCTTTTGTTTACCTTATCAACTCCTCCTTCCCAGGCCCTCCCCAACCCACCCACAAAACATCCAAATGCCCCCATCCATGCTACCACCCAGATCTACTGAGGAGATCAGCTGCTGGTACCAGAACATGGAGTCACCTTAAAGCAAAAGGAAGAGTACAATTCCCCTTACTGAGTCACGTTCTGGTGGCTTTGGAATAAAGGGGGCAGTAAGGATAAGCCTGGTGCGAAGAAAACCACAATGGCCAAATTCAACTTAGCAACTACACCTAAGAGCTCTAATTCCTCCCTAAGCAACTCTGTTACAAACTGTGCTCAATAATCCAAGAGTTGATACTGATGACTCCCTGGTAAATGTTACTTTAATATATAAGTCAAGCATTAAATCTCTCCATGACTTAATTTCAATTGTATCATCTTCTATTTTAGGAGTAAGCAAATATTTTCTCTAAGAGACCAGATAGCAAATAGTTTATGCTTTTTATGACACTGCAGCATAAAAGCAGCTGAAGACAATGTAAATGAACAGGCATGTGTGTGTTCTAATAAAACTTTATTTACAAAAAATAGAACAATTTTAATAAGCTTTCATCAATTGTAACAAAAGTAACTACTGTTTTTAAAAAATCGTACAGAGAAGCAAATGTGGATCAAGCATTGGGTGCCCACCTACCACCTGGGAAGTCCCAGGTCAGTTCCTGGTGCCCTCTAAAGAAAATAAACAAGACAGTGAGCTGACATGACATGCTGGCACAGTGACCTGATTTAACGAGATGATGCAAAAACAAGACACAATGAGGAAACAAAATGAGAGACACCACAAGCAGGGAGTGGAGGTGGCCCAAGCAAATGGGCACCTCCCTCCCACATGGGAGGTCCTAGGCTCAGTTCCTAGTGCCTCCTTAAAAAAAAAAAGGATGACGAGCAGACACAGAGAACACTGAATAGACAGACAGAAAGCAGACAGTGAGTGCAAACAGCTGAGGGGGAGAGGGATTAAAATGAATATATATTTTTAAATACAATTTTTTTAAAAAGTGCTATCATCAATAGTAACAAATGTTCCACACCAATGCAAGGTATTCGTGGTAGAGTGATATATGGCAATCCTGTATTTTTTGCATGATTGTTTTGTAAACTTACAACTTCTCTAATTAAAAAAAAAAAAAATAGGTGACAGATCAGATCTGGTCCAAAGGCCAGAGCATGCTGATTAGTAAGTTTGGGGAGGGTGCTGTAGCATGTATGATTACTATCAATAACAAAAAAGCATTTTAAGTTATAATAACCTCAAAACTTACGTGATCAAGTTTTCTGCATGCACAGCAGCTTCCACAATATTAAGTGATGGTGGTTTAGCAGCTTCTGCTTGCAAATGCTTTACTTCTTTTCGCAAAACATGAAGCTGTTGGCTTATTGCTTCGTTCTTATGCATGCCTTCAAACTAACAAAAATTAAAATAGTCAGCAGTCTTTCTTTCTATATATGCTTCTATAGCAAATACTTTATTACAAAAATGCTAGGCATATGATGAAGAGAATATTATTACAATAAATATTATAAATCAAAAAGTCTCAGACAAACCTAAGAGGGATGGGGAAAATTGTCACAAAAAAAAAAAATTCAAGAATCTCAGGCATTTCATGAAGAATCAGGCTTAAATTAAATAAAATTTTATTATAAAAACACCAAATCATATAAATATAGGTGATTGGTTTATAAACTGATATGGTCCTGAATTAGTTTATTACAAGTTCAAGGTCTTCTGTTGGATAAATCTTACTTCACCAGTTTCTACTCCCCAAATCCTCAATGAAAATACACTCAACACCTTCCAACTGCTGAGGCCTTTCTCAAAGCACATTTGTGAAAAGATGCCCTTGTCTGCTGATTTTTCCTCTCTAGAACCTTGAATCCCTCTCCTTCTCCCAGTCCAACAACATATACGATTCAACTCAAAACACTAGGGGCTGTGCACCTCACATGTGCTCAGCAAAAACGAGGATGGCACAGATGCTGATGACAAAACAACTGCCATTTAAACACACACACATACACACAAAATGATAAAATATGTGAAAGTGTTCAAACCAGTTGCATGCCTAGAAAAGAGCAACCAACTAGCTCAGTGGTTCCTGAAAGCTGGTCATTAATAAAAATTTTTATTGGTTCTTATAGTAAAGATGTGAAAAATGAGAATTCATTGAGCTTTTCAAAAACACTGAATTTCAATTTAAAAGACAATCCTTTATTTTGAGACTATTTCTTTCCTACTTAAGAGGGTTATTAAAATACCCTTTAATTGATGGTGACATATATGATAACTGGTTTTGTTTGTATATTTTTAAAGTCTTTTTTTGGCAAAAAAAAAAAAAAGTAAATGGCAATCATATGCCAATCCCTGCTCCTCCTCCAATTTTTATTTTTAATTGGTGTGTGAGGTCTAAAAGTGTAAGAACAAGTAAACCTGAAGAATGTGGAAAAGGTGGGATGTGTTGTATGTAGATAGCTTCAGAGGAAAGGAAAGGATATCCTAGCCCAGGGTGCAATGCAAAGACACACCAATGTGATAGCTGAGATAGATGAGGGGGCTGAGGGTCAGGGACAGCAAGGAGGACTGACCCGGCTGAAGCTGGGGCACTGATGCTGAAGAGTACAGCATTATCAGACTGGTGAAGCATGGAGGTCTGACTTGTGGAGACTTTTATGATCAGGCCATGGAATTGGACTTGCTTTACAAGCATGGCAGAGAATGCTAAATAGATTAGAACAATTATAAGGCAGGGACTTTAAATCCTACATTTCCCAAACAGTCTTCCCCAGCTCATGGGTAAGAGCTAGGGTCTACATTTTCCTTTTATGTACTTGCCAAAACCCATCTTCAGCCATCACTGCCATTTACAGGTATCCTTTGTAAACAACGGAAATACTTAATTCACTTAATTTATTTAACTGAAGTCATTACGTCCTGTCAGTGTTATTACCATAAGTTCGATATCCAAAGCTCCTGAAGGTCCACATTCCTGGTTTTTCTTCACACAGAACCCCAACACTGCACAACCCTGACGGTACACTTAGCTCCCCCTACTTTTTATGATCATGGTAACAACTTTCTTCCATAAAACTCACCAATGTTGTGTTTAAACGCGTACAAAATTTCTGTTTAAAAAAAAAAGCTCTTAACATGACACCAAAAGGCATGAAAATGAAGAACCAAGAATATATAAAGTGAACAATTACTTTATTTTTTACTATTGGAGAAATGAAAGGTAAAAAAAAAAAGAAAAAACTCGCATTAAACCAAACAATGAAGCAGTACAAATAACTGAATTAAATTTTAAATCTTTCCAAGAACACAGCAATTTTAATAGCCTAAATGTGATCAGGAATATGCACAGTCAGCACAGTCAGCTTCCAATTGCCCAACATGTCACCATCTACAGTTAGACTATGATTGGCACATAGTGCCTTTGGCCAACATGGAGAGAAAGCAGCCACACAGAGAGGAAGAGACAGAATCTGGGAAGAAGAAAAAGCTACTATGAAGGGAAGCAGGAAGACAAAAGATGAGAGAGAAAAAGAGGGTTACTTGTCTGAAAAACACAGAGAAACAAGATTAAATCCATTTTGTAACCCAAACCCAAGTGCTACCTCACATTCTGGAAAATACTAATGCTGGAGATCAAAATAAAAAGTTAGTTTAGCAAAGTTTAGACACTCTCACAAAAAATACACAAATTTATTTATTCTAGTCTACATATTTTTGTTCATTGTTCCCACCACTGTTGAAAGCTTTCTTTTCTTACTAGAATGGAGGCTGGAGAGACTGAATGACTGCCAGCTCATAATTACAAGAGATGTAGACAATACAACAAAGCAGCATGGTGGAAGCCTGTTCACTTGAGTCACTTAAAGTAGACAAATTTAAAAGTTGGACAAAGCATATCCTCCAGCAAGTGTGGAAACCTCAGTGGGTCTTTTCCATCCATCGTTTCTAGTAATGAACACATTTTTCACAAGATGATAAATCAATCCTGGGTCTAGCAAACATGCCCCACAATACAAAAGTACAACAAAAGGAACCCAATTATAAATCACCCTACTTCCTCAGGGAATATCATTGAATTCATAGAGCCTTCTAATAGGAGGGGAGACCAGAGAAGAAACACGTCTCACTTCTCATAAAATAAATTTGGCTTTCATATGCCCCAAACAAGCTATACATAGTTCAAATATTACAGACAGCTGGAAATTTCCAAGACCCTTCTTCCAGAAAAATTACATTTAGCAATAAAATATATTCATGACACAATTTTAAAACTTTATTAATGAGCCATTAAAAACTGCTTAAAATATAAAATCACTTCCCATGAAACTAATTTAAAAACCTGTTCCAATGCAGTATTCATTTAAGGATATGGATCATCTAATCACTGATTAAGAAGGCAATCCTATCACACAGACTCAGTCAGAGAAAATGGGACACATGTCAACTTAAGTGAGATTTGACTGTCATGATCAACTTACTCAATCATATTGCTAGTCTTCAGAAAGCAGAGCTCAAAGAGCTAAAGCAAAAAGACCTGGCAATGTTGAATGGTAAACACATGAGCCTTGAATTTAAATAGTTGCAGGCTTAAATTCTTACTGAGCCACTAAAGAGCTATGTGACCTTGTCAACTCTCTGAGCCACTCCAAATCTCATTCTGTGAAGATCAAATGAGATAATGTACACAAAGCACCCAGCATAATACCTGGGACATGAGAGTGCACAAGCAAGTGATAAGAAGTACTCTGAACAGCGCTAGGGAAAAAAAAAGTGGTGCACTACAGTAACACCATCCCTACAACTTTCCAAGAGGAAATGCTTCAGAGACATTTGTATTAGAGTAAAAAGGTTAGGTTAAGCAATGTGTAGTACTGGAGTTAAGATTTTATATGAAAACCATTAAGCCGTTTAAATTGGGAAAGGATAAGCAAAATTTTTAAATGGCTGCTTATTTCTAGTAAGAAAACAGTTATAATTTCCATGATGTCTTTCACAGCCAAACTGTATCTACAATATCCTGAAAGTAGTTAAAATCAGTGAGCTTACTTGTAAAGAGTATAAACATATAGTTCATTCCTTCAAACACATCTATTATATGGTACTGACTGTAAGCAGCATTGATGATACAAATATGAATAAGGTCCTTGCTCTCATATAACTCAAAATCTAATAACAGCAAATAAATTAATTATAATACAAAAAAAGTTGTAACACCACTCAATGAGTGGTATGCTGGTGGCTTTCATTCAGACATTCAAAGGGTGCAGAGGGCACCCCAGGAGCCAGCTAGATGGTCCAGGTATACAGATGAATAAAGATGAAACCCTATCCCCAAAGAGTTCCCAATCTGTTAGGAAAAATATATTAAGTGACTACCATAGCACTTATGCACAAATTGTGATATAAGAGGAGGGAATATCTCAATCTGATTGGATGAGTCAGAAAAGGCCTCAAGAAGAGGTGTTGTTGCCTGAATCAGTTTGAAGCATGAGCAGGAACTCAAACATTGGGTGTGGGGAAAACGAAAAACAGCATATGTGTAAGAACAAAGGTGTGAATGTGCATGTTGTGTCTGAACAATGGAAAAACTGAAGTGGCTAGAAAACAGAATATTTGAGGAAGGGGAGGTAGGTTAAATGATGCTGCTAGAAAAAAAAAATCAAGACCAGATTACAAAGGACCCTAAAAGTAATATTTCTTTTAGATACCAGGGAGCCAATGTGGGTTTTTAGCCTGAAAATGTGATCAGACCTGTGTCCAAAAAGATGAATGGTGGCTGAATAAAAAATAGACTAGACAAGAAGAGAGACTATGGACAAGAAGTATAATGCAATATTTCAGGAGAGAAGTGATGTGGGCCCACTAGGGGGCAATGGAACAGAGAAAAGGGGATGAACTTAAAGCCATTTCACAGGCAGAATCAAGATGACTTAGGAAACAATGAGATGGGAAGTATGGGGATAGGGTGAGGTATGTGGAAAAGATGACACCAAAGCATAAGTCTTTCTCTCGGGAGACCAGGAAGGAAGGAATTATAGGAAGAACAGATTTGGAGGATAAAGATGGGATTAGTTTGTGACTTTTGGAGTTTGAGGTATCTATAGAACTTTCAGGTAAAATGTTAAGTGGTCCGTGGAAATCTAGATCTGGAACTCAAGAGATTTCTGGACTAGAGAAAGTGAACTTACCATCAACATAGTTCTTTTTTTAAGTAGTTCTTTTTTTTTTTAAAGATTCCTTTTATTTATCCCATCCCCACCACTTGTGCTCACTGTCTGCTCTCTGTGTCCATTTGCTCATGTTCTGTGTCTGTTTGTCTTCTCTTTAGAAGACACCAGGAATTTATCCTGGGACCTTCCAACTTGGGAGAGAGGCACTCAATCACTTGATCCACCTCAGCTCTCTGGTTTATTATGCCTCTCACTGTCTTTCTTCTGTGTCTCTTTTTTGTTGTGTCATCTTGTTGCATCAGCTCACTGCATGGGCCAGCTCACCTTCACCAGGAGGCCCCAGGAACTGAACCCAGGACCTCCCATACAGTAGACAACTGCCCAATCACTTGAGCTACATCTGTTTCCCAGGTAAAGAGTTTTTAATCATTTATGGGTCAAGGATTTCACTGAGGACCTACTGAAGCTATGAACTCTATAGAATAAAAAAATTATATATACTTTCAAGGGCTTCATTGACCCCCCGAAGACCATTCACAGATCCCAGGTTAAAAACTCCAGTGTGTATGGCAGGCAAAAGCAATTGATGTCACAACGAAGAACAGGGTCAAGAGAAGCACCAAACACGATATGCAATCTAAGGATTAAATAGAGAGAAAGGAATGAAACTGAGAAGTGGTTAACATTTATGGTGACTAAGAGAGCTCTCATTAAGTTCAGCAACACCAAATGATAGAAAAGATGTGAAACAGGATCAAAACTATTGGATATAATCATGAGGTAGTCACTGGATACATGTAAATAGAGGGGTGACAGTTTTAAGAATGACACCATCCACCTTTAATAGGACATACTCTCTGGGGTGTTTTCCCAGTGGCAGGTTCATGATGAGACATAAACATTCAGAAACTACCCCTCCCTTCCCCACAAACACTTCTCTTTCCAAAATTAAAGTCACCCATAACCAAAGTCATCCATTTCTGCAATGGATGGCTTCAGATTCAAGTGCAATTTTTATTTCTTCAATCTTGTTCTTAGCTATTAATGAGTGGCCAAAGATTAATTACTTCATCATCAGTTCCTAGAAGTATCAACTAGCAAATACTGTTGAGGACAGGACTCTACTATTAATTTCTATAAAACTTTCCTGAGAAATCCCGTTTAAATCTAAATTAGAAAAGTTACCCACTGCTTCCCATTTTTAATTCCCCTCATGTATCTGGATTATTAGGCAAAATAATGGCCAACATCAATACTGATGCTGAAACTTATACTTCTAGGAGCCATAAGTGGGGCTCTCAGCTTCAGAATCATCTCAAATGGAAATGAAAGTCAGAGGCATTGGGCAACTTGGTGAAACCAGCAGAAAATTAAAACCTACTTGAAGAAAACTTAGATATTTCTAATGATCAGAGGTTATGGCCACAAAACAGAGTTAGTATTTAAATTATTTAGGTTTCTATAAAAGCCTCCTTTTCCCCCTTGTATCCTTTCTTCTGTTTCCCTCCCTTTCTTTCTTCAAGCACTATTAGCATCTACCAATTTTTCTTTTGAGAAAAGAAATCACAAATAATGTGGTGTGCTGTAAAATCAGAATGTAAGCCCTTTTCATTTCAATGCTTTTTCTCATAAAATACCCTCTTTGCAAACTCCCTCCAATCAAAAACACTTCGAAGGTATTTTAGAAAAGGTATTCTATTCTTTCGAATTAACAAAATGACGGTTTATAAAATATTTTAAGTCAAGAGTTAAGACAAATAAACTTATGATTCCTTTTTCTGAAGAGGAAGAGATCCAAGTCCTTGGCAGGCTTAGGGCTGAAGCTCCCTGCTCTGCCTACTGGCATTTTCCACAGAAGACCCTGGGAGTTAACAAGAGGTCAGGTTAGGAGACCTGCTCTTTGACCGGGGCAGTAAATATTTACAATTCTTCAAAGACCAAGCAATCAGCCAGCACTGGAAAAACAGTTCTTTGTGCTTATCTCACTAGTTACTATAAAAATGCATTTTTAGACAATTCCCTTCTCTATATAGAATTCAAAGCCTGGCAAAGATAGGTAGTTTCAAAGTATGGAAAAATACTGTATTTGTGAAAACACAGATTAAAATAAGATATACTTTTTTATTATGATCAGATACATTTTAGCTATTTTGCCACCAATTCAAACTCTATCCTAAATTGGTAAACTTTTCTTCTAGCTTTATTACTTTAGCAAATGAGCTTTCTTAAATACCTTGACCTTGTCTTACTAAAGCATTAATAACTGGGGAAAAAACATGGAGATAAAAAAATTACAAAGTATCTGACCAATATATTATCTCGATATTTAGGAGTCTGACATGTTTTTGGTAACATACAGGAAAACTTATTCTGAATTCTAGGTCAAATTTCTTAACTTTAGATGCATATTACTTTGTTGAAAAACTCAAATTTTGAAGGTAATGAAAAATACAAAAAGGATAAATGATTATTTCAGAGAAGAAATTTTCGAGAATATAGTCTCCCAAGAAGATTGATGAAGATAAATTAGGCAGTCAAATGACTACCTAGAACAAGGGATAGCTGGCTGTAGGACATACAGTTTGCAGTACCCTGGATCAAGGAGAAACGATTTCCTAAGGAAGAGGGGACATTCAGATCCTGGTAAAGAGGGAATTCCCAGTTAAGACTCATGCACAAAGGCCCCTCCACTTTGGCCTTGAGCTATTTTCTAAACTCACTGCATAGATAAGTTCTGGAGGAGAGAGCAGCAAAGACTAGGAAAGGTCTTTCCTCCTACTTTTTTGTTGTTGTTGTTGTTGGTGTTAGCGCCTTGCATTCAAGAAAAGCTCTGTCATACCAGTAGCTGGACACAAGTTTAAGGAACAGATACCTGAGAGGCTTAACTCCAGTGAAAGCACATAAAAATATCAAAATGTTCAGGTTTCAACAAAAGATTATAAACATACAAAGAATTAGGAAGCAATGGCCCAGGAAAGGAGAAAATTAGAACATCAGAAACCATAATGAGGAGGACCAGAAACGGGCCACACCAGACAAGGACTCTAAAAACAAAAAAAAAGGTCCTGTTTTAGTTTCCCAGCTGCTAAATAAATACCATACAATGGAATGGGTTTGCCTAAACAATGGGAAGTTATCGGCTCTTGGTTTTGAGGCTAGGTAAAATCCAAAATTGAGGTGTAAGAGGGGATGTTTTTTTCTTGAAGACGTGAGGACTCAGGGGCTAGCTGCCATTAATTCTTGGTCCTTGGCTTTTGTCACATAGCAATCCACACGGTGGCCTCTCCTGGCTTCTCTTTCCATTGACTTTCACTATGTCTATAAAGGACTCTGGTAATCTGGATTAAAGCCCAATCTCGTTCAGTGGGACCATACCTTACCTGAAGTAACATCTTAAAGACAACTTATTTACAATGGCTCCACAGCCACCAGAATATGGACCAAGACCAGGAACATGTCCAAACGGGGGTACATGATTCAGTCCACCACAGGTCCTAAATATTGTCAAAGATGTGAAGGAAAACATGGACAAAGAACTAAGGGAAATCAGGAAAATACATGAAAACAAAGAGAATATCAATAGAGATGAAATTGTGAAAAGGAACCAAACAGAGCTAAAGACCACAGTAACAGAAATTTAAAATTCCCTAGAGAGATTCAACAGCATATTAGAGGGCAGAAGAAATGAACCTGAAGATGAAACAACTGAAATCATCTAGTCTGAGGAGAAAAAAGAAAAAAGAATGAAGAAAAGTGAACAAGCACACCAATATAAGCACTATGGGAGTCCCAGAAGGAGAAGAAAGAGAAAGGGGCAGAGAGAATATTCAAAAATAACGGCTGAAAATTTCCCAAATTTAACAAAAGACATGAATATACACATCCAAGATGCTCAAAAACTCCAAGTAAGATAAACCGAAATAAAGTTACACTGCAACATGTTATAATCAGACTGTCAAATGCCAAAGATAGGGAATTCTGAAAGTCACAAGAGAAAGTACAAGGAAGCTTTAGTAAGATTTAACAGTCAATTTCTCACTAGAAACCATGGCGGCAAGAAAGCCTTGGGAAGACATACTTAAAGGGCTGAAAGGAAAAACTGCCAACCAAGATTTCTATACCCAGCAAAACTATCTTTTAAAAGTAAGGGAGACATTAAAACATTCCCAGATAAACAAAGCTGAGAGTTCATCACCACTAGACAAGTCCTATAGGAGATGCTAAAGAGAGTTCTGCAGATTGAAAGGAAAGGACAATAGACAATAGACTGAAGCCACATAAAGAAATAAAAGATCTCCAGTAAAGGTTATGATAGGGGTAAATATAAATGACAGGACTACTGTACTTTTGATCTGTAACTCTACTTTTTACTTCTTATAGCATCTAAAAGGCAAATGCATAAAATGTACTGATAAATTAGCGCGTTTGGACTCATAATGTATAAACATGTAATTTGTAACAAGAACTACATAAAGTGGGGGGATACAGGGGTATACCAATTAAAGTCTGTATATATACAGTATATTTGAGGTACCAGGGCTGGTAACTGAACCCGGGACCTCATATGTGGGAAGCTGGCACCCAACCACTGAGCCACATCAGCTTCACTAAGTTGGTTTTTTTCATTTGTTTCTTTGTTGTTTGTTTTTGTTTTTAGGAGGCACTGAAGACCAAATCCAAGACCTTCCATGTGGGAAGCAGGTGCTAAACTGCTTGAGCCACCATCTGTTCCCTATATATACTACTGAAGTTAAATTAGTATCAAAGTAAATAAGGGAAGGAGATGTAGTTCAAGTGGTTGAGTGCCTGCTTTCTATATACGAGGTCCTGGGTTCAATTCCTGGTACCTACTAAAAAAAAAAAAATTCTCATTGGGGAGTGGATATAGCTGAGTGATTGAGTGCCTACTTCCTATGTACAAGATCGGGGTTCATTCCCCAGTATCTCCTTAAAAAAAAATGTAAATGAGATTGTCACATATTTAGGATGTTAAATTTAAACCCCAGTGCAACTACAAAGAAAATATCAGAGACTATTCAAGCTCACAGACACACAGAACTTAGAATTTAGTTGCCAGGGGTAGTGGGTAGAGGAAATGGGAAGTTAATGCAAAATGGATATAGATTTTCTGTTTGGGGAGATGGAAAAGTTTTAGTAATAGAAGGTGAAGAAAAAACCAAAACATAGTAAACGTGATTAAGCCCAATGAATGATAGGCTTGATAGTGGCTGAAATGGTAAAGTTTTTGTTTTATATATGTTCCCACAATAAAAAGAAAATAGAGAAAAGAAGAGGAAGTAAAGACACAATGCTAAAGGCAATACATGCATGATCCTGTTGAGGATCTAATAAGGGAGGAGAGAAAGCTCAAAAGGACCTTATTGGGACATATGAAAAAAATTGGAATATAGACTGTAAGCTTTATATCAATGTTAAATTTCTTGGAATTTGATCACTGCACTTAAGGTGAACACACAAGTGAATATCCTTGTTCTTAGGAAATACACATGGTGGTATTAAGTGTTCAAGGAGCATGATGTATACAATCCACACCCAAGATTCAGAAAACCATCTAGTAAATAAACAGGAAAACATACTGATGGATAGACACACAGAATGATATGGCAAAGGTAGCAAAATGGTAAAACTGGTAGATCTGGGGGAGACATGGATATGTTTGAGTTCTTTGTATGGGGTTTGCATTATTTTTGTAATTGTCCTTTAAATTTTTTCAAAATAAAAAGTTTAGTATTAAAAAAATTAAAAAATTCATTAGAACAATTAAAACATGGATTAGCTATTAAAAAAATAAAAAGGAAATTTTGGAAAGACAATCAAGAATCAGTAAAGTAAGTTTCCCCAATTTCGAAAAGCAAAAAAAAAAGAAGCTATTTTGGTGCAAATGTAGTCACGCAGGTCTTTCCCAGCTCAACGAAGGAATAAAGTACAATGAAGAAGTAACATCAGCTCTGGAGCCAGACTGCCTGGGCTATACCTGGGCTCTGCCACTCACTGTTAATGTCACCTTGGCTATGTAAATTAACCTCTCTGCATCTCTATTTCCTTGTCTGGATGTTGTGAGGATAAAACAAGGTATGTAAAGTGCTTAGTCAGTGCCTGATATAGATTAAGTGCTGTGGAGTGTTAGCTGAAGCTCAGCTTCCTTTCTGAAGCCCTTATAGCACCATAGCTCCAATTCTTGCCCATATTTCTAGGTCAAGAAGGTGACTCTGAGAGACAGTTAAAAATTTTAATCACATCATTGCACTTCTCTCCTTTTGTCTGTTAGTAAGCTCCACTTGCCTGACCCTATTTTCCACAGGATCTTCCATGTTTGTCTTCAGTGGTTCCCAGAATCCACATTATATAGCCAGAGTTCCCAAGTGACCATCCACATCAACACTTCCAATGTCAATTCCCAGCCCCACTCCCCTAAACAACTTTATATAGACTGATCTATACAATGACTCCTAGATGATGATATCATGGCAACTCCAATCCCGCATCCCTTCTAATTAAATCCATACTATCATCATCAAAATCTTTTAAGGATCAGTTTAAGGCTCTTTCTCTGAAAAAACTTATTGATAATTCTGCTTTTCTATGAATTCCTATTTGACTATCTAAATGTAGGACTCATCCGGTACTCATCTGGAAATACATGATTAGCTTCATCTGGAAACACATGATTAGCTCTGCTTGTGTCTTTACTCTCTTCAAAATTATAAAACATTTTGGAACATAGATCATGTGCTATATTTCTTTTGATCTTTCTCAATGATATGTTAATATCAGGGAATCAATTAAAACTCTCTGAATTATGGAGAAATCTAAACAGTCTTACCTGAACTGTTATAACTGCTGCTCCTTGGCATTTCTTACCACTACTGCCTCGACACTCCAAATGGAGTGTAGTCTGTTCTTCTCGATTGACATACTGTTTAGGCATTGTTTCTAACAGCTCACCATCCAGGGCAACCTGTTGAGATTCCCAAAGAGCTGCAGTTCTGAAAAATATCAGAAATAATAGATAAACTTAGGAAAAATTACATGGCAAATGACATAAGCTTCTTAGTTGTTCCCAACCTTCATAAAAGCACAATAAGACACAAGAATTCCAAAGTAGCAGAAGACCCAAGATGTGTGCACAAAGACTCACCCAAATCCTCCCTCCAGCAGTCAAGCTAAACAGAAAGTTAAGAAAGGAAGGAAGAATCTTACAGAAAAATGGGATAATTTCTTAGCCAGAAACAAAAATCCATTTAGAATCTGTGTAACACCAACAATATTTTTTAACAATATTTTTTAAATGGACCTCTACATATTCTAGAACAAATGAGAATCCCCCCTAAAGGGTGCCTTCTTTTTAAGTGCCAGTGACCTATTAGGTAACAGCAACAAAAACTGAAATATCAAAGGCCAAAATGTTAATTCTGTACATGGAGGATAAATGCTGTTGTAACTGTATTTATTATATTCACGCGCAGGTGCATTTGAGTGCACAAATAACATATACATATACACATTATATGCCTAGGCCAAAAACAGAGAAGAAAATGGCGACACATGATTGATTCCTATGGGATTTGGAAAGATAAGGTTTCAGCTCATTTATTGTTAAAATAATAGACTTACTTCACATACAGTCCTTTTCATAAGAATGCAATCTAGAATCAAAAGCTTAAACAGGGAAGCAGACTTAGCCCAATGGATAGGGTATCCACCTACCACATGAAAGGTCTGTGGTTCAAACCCAGGGCCTTCTTGACCCGTGTGCAGCTGGCCCATGCACAGTGCTGATGTGCGCAAGGAGTGCCCTGCCATGCAGCGGTGTCCCCCGCGTAGGGGAGCCCCACGTGCAAGGAGTATACCCTGTAAGGAGAGCTGCCCAGCGTGAAAGAAAGTGCAGCCTACCCAGGAATGGCACTGCCCACATGGAGAGCTGACAAAGCAAGATGACACACCAAAAACAAACTGAGATTCCCGTGCTGCTGACAACAACAGAAGCGGATAAAAGATGACACAGCAAAATAGACACAGAGAACAGACAACCGGGGTGGGGAGGGGAGGGGAAGGGGAGAGAAATAAATAAATAAATAAATATTTTTTTTTAAAAAATCAGTAATGATTCTATAATTTAGTAATGAACAACTGGAAGAAGAGATCAAGAAAATAATTCCATTTACAAAAGCAACTAAAAGAATCAAATATCAAGGAATAAATTCAACCAAGGATACAAAAATCTTATACATAAAAAACTACAAAACACTGCTAAAAGAAATCAAAGAAGATCTAAGTAAATGGAAGGACATTCTGTGTTCATGGACTGGAACACTATATATTTTTAAGTAGTCAGTTCTGCCCAAAGCAACTTATAGATTCACCACATTTCCAATCAAAATTCCAATAGCCTACTTTGAAGAAATGGAAAAGCCAATTGTCAAAATGAAATGGTAAGGGACCCTGAAGAGACAAAACCATTCTGAAAAAGAAGAATGAAGATAGAGGACTCATACTTCCCAATCTTAAAACTTATTACAAAGCCATAATAACCAAAACAGCATGGTATTGACACAAGGACAAACATAGACCAATGAACTTGAATTGAGAGCTCAGAAATGAACTGTCATGTTTCTGGCCAAAAGATTTTTGACAAGGGTGCCCAGTCCATTCAATGGGGGAAAGAACAGTCTCTTTAACAAACGGTGCTGGGAAAACTGGATGACCATATGCAAAAGAAAGAAGATGGCCCCTACCTCATACCATATACAAAAATCAACTCAAAATGCATCAAATACCTAAATACAAGGTCCAGAACTATAAAATTCCCAAAAGAAAAATAGGGAGACATGTTCAGGATGTTGTGCTAGGCTGTGGTTTCCTAGACTTTATATTCAAAACACAATAAAAACAGATAAAAAGGACCTCTTCAAAATTTAAAACGTCTACCTCTTAAGATTGTTTTTTTATGTTTTTTTAATGTAACATCCCTTGTGATCTATTACTTTAATAATTTTTTTTTTATTTAAAACTTCTGTGCACCAAAGGACTTTATTCATGAAAGTAAAAAAAGAACCTACTCAATGGGAGAAAATATTTGGAAATAATATACCCAAATAGTGATTTAATATCCAGAATATATAAAGATATCTTACAGTTCAACAATAAAAAGACAAACAACCCAAGTAAAAACTGGGGAAAAGATTTATATAAACATTTCTCCAAGGAAGATATATAGATCGCCAAAAAGCACATGAAAAGATGCTCTACATCACTAGGTATCAGGGAAATGGAAATCAAAAGCACAATGAGACACTATTTCACGCCCATCAGAATGGCTACTGTTTTTAAAAAGTAAAATTACAAGTATTGGGGAGTGGATGTAACTCAAGTGGTCAAGTGCCTACTTCCCATACATGAGGTCCTGGGTTAGATCCCCGTACCTCCTAAAAACAAAACAAAGAAAAAACCAACTCTCATTATGGAGCAACATGGCTCAGTGGTTGAGCGTCAACTTTCCATATATGAGGTCCTGGGTTAAAATCCCCTACCCCCAGTACCTCAAAAAAAAAAAGAATATGGAGTTAGATTGCACCCTTTTAATTTCCAGTATCAGAAGTTTTCCTTAGGAGTAGCATAAGAAAAATTAAGCTGGTATTAATGACACTCAGAAACCTATGCCACCATGTAAAATTCATGGTCCATGCGAGCACCACAAATTTCTATGTGAAATTAAAAGACTTGTCACAACTCAGTTAACCGAGTGAACTGTCCAAAGCAGTCTGGTTCCACTACTATCATGGTGAGAGTGTTCATGAGGAAGCCATTCTACATACTAAATCATCTAGGCTGTCGAAGGAGCAAGCACAAAAGCTTGAGATCTCAGGTCTTACCTGGCCTGCTGTTGCAACAGATTCAAGTCCGTGCGTATAAGCTGGGTGGTGTCCTTCTGACTCAGTAGTACACCTGAGGAAATAACTGGCACGGGAGGCTTCAATGGGTGTAGCACAAGGGGAGGATGAGGAGTCTCATGCTTCTGCAAGTTACTTAAAATCCTTTCTTTAGCTGGAAGAAAATCAAGTCATCATATTCACTAAGTAATGGTACTAATGGGTAATAATGACCAATAGGTACAGAGCCCTGGCCTGTAACTTTCAAAAGGAATGCTGGTGATCTGCAGAATAGGTACTTAAACCACAAGAAACCTAAATGAATAAAATCACTACCTTTTGCATTCACAGAGATAATAAAATTCTGCTAGGTGCTAAGAGCTCAGGGGCAAAAAGTTTATAGTCTAATGATTAATAAGAGCTAAATCTCACGATCTTTAATTACTGCCTTAGGCAGATCTGCATGACATGCTAAGAAAATTGGAACTTGACACAGGGGTAAAGGGGATCCAGTGAATGGCTCTAAGCCACCTTGAGGAAGATGGTAGCTATCATCTGAACAGTATTTTAGGGGAATGAGACAGTCTGAAGGTAGAGAGCCCAGTAAGAGTTTAATGCAGTCATCCAAATGTCATAGGAATAGGAGGAAAATGAAAGGACATTATGGAATGTAACAGTGCAAAATCTTAAATGAGGTCAAGGTTTGAACAGAACTGCTGCAAGTAGCAGAGTTAAAATGAATACAGACAAGAGTGGCTCAAGCAGTTGAGCACCTGCTTCCCACATGGGAGGCCCCAGGTTTGGTTCTGGCACCTCCCAAAAAACAAACAACAATAAACAATAAGCAAAACAAATGAAAAAAACCAGCTCAGGGGAGCTGATATGGCTCAGTGGTTGAGCACAGGCTTCCCACATGAGGTCCCAGGTTAAATCCCTAGCCCCTGGTACTCAGAATGAAGATATGCATATAAACTCTTCCAACACTTGTATTTATGCAGTCATACATTAATTCATTCATTCATTTAATGATTTGATTCATTCATTCACTCATTCAAAAAATGATTTATGAGTTCAAGTAAGTCAGGCATCATACAAGAGGCATAAAGGTTTCTGTAGGACTAGATAGCACTAGATAGTACGTAGTCTCATACTGGTAGCTGTTAAGACAATTAAAATATTTTATACTTCCATACTTAATACAAAGTAGCTGTCCAGTAAATCCCTATCTTCCCCACACACACCACATTAAACACATACCACACAGTGAGTGGAGACTGAAGAACATGAAGAAAAATACTGCTACATAACCAATTCTTTTTAATAGTAGTATAACAGAGGAAGGGAGAGGTCAATGGAATTTCAAGTCAATAAGTCAAGTCAACAAGTACTTAAGGGACTACTGTGAATTTCCGATTTCATTCCAAATGGAGCTTTCAATTTTCTATTCTGAGAAATATTAAAGAAAATTTAATAGCCATGATTTTGCTTGGCATAAGGAGTCCTGCACTGTTTGTACACCAAACAGATGGAATTTAAAACTCCAAACAGGTCAAGTACAATACTGTCCTTTATAGCTGGTTTATTTCCACTAGAAATACCACTCTGCACAGGATGTAGCAAAGTTGTATATTTATCATGGGGATAGTACCCCGGACTATTACGGTAAAGCTTCTTTTCCAGCAACATTATAGGCCATGATGCCAAAGGAAAACTGGCTGTTCTTTTTCAAACCCAGTATAACTTGCCATGAGAGAAAAATCAGGAATAATACCTTAAATGCAAAATAAAAGAGAAAATTTAAATTCAGAGCATATTTAACTATAATGACCACTCTGGACCACAAATGACAAAAATGCAAGCCAGCAAAACAAATTTACCTCAACAAAAAGAATTTGGTGTCGTGCAAAACATGTGGCATACTGGTTAAATTTCCTACACACAAACACAAGTTCAACCATTTGACATAATCAATATCTAACCTGCTATCATCGAGAAAAATCTGAAACTTCCTTAAAATTCTTGGCCTTAATTTTCTTTAGAATTGTAATCTGTACTGATCACTTGCTGTGTGACCTGAATGAATGACCTAATCACCTGGCCCCTCAGGTTTCTCTTCTACTCAATGGGATAACTTTCACAGGATTGTTTTGTGAGGACTTAGTTAATGCACAAGAAGTATTGGGACAGTGCCTAGAACAAACTAAGAGCTTAATCAATTACTAGCTTAACTCCAGAGAAAACAATTACACTGTTAGAGCAGTGTTAAGGCAATGTGAAAGCACTACAGACAGAAGGACAAAAACAGAGAAGCATTCAACAATTTCCAGATCCATAAATATATTTCTTCTTCTCACTTAACAAGCTCTCAATAGAAAATAAGAATATGTGACTGATGCGACAGCAACTTTTACTTGCCTTCTCAAACCTTTCTAGATTGTTTAAAATTTTTTTCCAATGAGCGCATATCACTTTTATAATCAGAAAATTTACATCTATTATTTTTTTTCAGGGAAAAAAGCAGAGAGAGGGCTATGGAGGGGAAATTTTTAGAATATTAAAGGAGACTTTCCAGCACCTTCCCTAAAGAGAAGATGGGTGAACTAAAACCCAGAAAGGTATTTATTTTTCTGCTAACTAGATGGTTAGTGGGAATACTGGTATTTTTGCCACTCTCTGAATCACTTCAATACTCCACTAGACTATATTATGCAGTATTTTGATCAACAATTATATATTTACAATTTTATGATATGTTCTGCATTTCAAGAATATATTCAATAATTAAAATTAATAGGTGGCCCCAAATATTGTCTTCTATTATTTTTCCTTGGAAAATACATCAGCAACTTTACATATTAAAGGAGGTTTGTGGCCTGGCACAAAAAAACTTATATAATATTGTTTCTCTATGTATGTACTATAGGAGAAAAAAATTAATCTAGAAACTTTGAGAATATGATCCAATTTATAGTAAGGGTTCCAGATACAGAGAAAAGGAGTCTGTTAAAGAAAAAACAATAGAGACTCCCCTTCCTGACTACAGGAATGTGAATGCGATTATGACAGCTTAAGTTTAAGCAGCCTTCATGTGAGAATAGCTGGGCAGCAGGACAGGAAGAACAGAGATTCTTGAGAGCTTGAAAGGGTTATGATGCTACCCCCACTGCTCTGTGCTGTCTCAGAGAACTTCTTTCATGTGAAAAAAACTAAATTCCTATCTTGTTTAAGCCATTATTGTTTTGTAGTCTTCTCCCACTCATATCCTAATCTAATGCTAAGTGGTAGAAAAGTTAACAGTAAATTCCTAAAAAAGTAATTCTTGCTGGAAAGATATACTGTCTAAACCTTAATCTTCAATGGTTCTGATTCAATCATTCCTTCCTTCATTCATTCAAAGGAACCGATGCTCACATGACTCACCCAACGAAGGATCAGAGAAGTCCAGCTGCACTGACAAACTGCAGGGTGAGGAATGGGATTCAAGCTTGCCTTGCGACCATAGATCAACCGTTTCCTGAAACTCGTAATATATGCGCTCCATGTTCAGATACTCCATCCACAGATCCTAGAATAGAATCACAGTGCTTTAACAGATGAGTTATATATTTATATATATATATAATATATATGAGACTGTATTTAAATATAAAGTAAACAGTAAGTTTCAACATGAGGTGATCCACTGAAAGTTCTCCAGCATTAGGATGAAGTACATTTAAAATATCACTCTTAACAATCTTAGCAGTGGTCTCAAAACTTTTTTGATTGACTACCAATCAGAGAAAATAGTGAGAATTAACAATGGATAAGCAGAGATGACTCAGAAACCACAAAAAGAACAACTTGGAGCTTGAATTACAATTACGTACAATTACAATTAAGTGAGCAAAGACTGACTTTAAAAAAAAAAACAACAATAATTAATTCTGTAGATGCTGGGGAACCAAGACAAATCTCAGAAAACTAAGAAAGCTACCAATGATTTTAAAAACATTGCCTAAGTACCCACTGTGTGCAAACCCTTGGATCAGGCTTTGGGGTATGGTGTCTACAGCAGAGATGAGTTTGGAATTATATTCAAAGACTTCAGGACATCATGACCTTTCTCTTCTTTATTGTTCCTACTTCTCTGACCCTATATTCTCAACCTATTGTGTACGCCTTAAATGCTCCGATTTCCCAGGGATCCATCTTCAATCCTCTTAATCTAAATATGCTCTAGCCTGTAAACCAATATTTTCCTACAGGGCTGCATTCCTGAATTCCAGATCTATATATCCCCTCCCTACCAACTCCTTGATAGTGATCTCTCCTTGAAGCCCCTCAGGTACTTCCTCATCCAGTATTCCTTATCTCTGTAAACAGAAGCTCTAGCTGCCCAAGTTATAAATTTGGGAGTCCTTGCATATCTAATCATTAGTCACAAAATCAACTAATTCTTCCTCAATATATTTTCAATTCATCCACTGATCCAACCACTTCTGCTATTTCAATGGCTTTCCAAACAAAAACTTCAGAATAAAGCCCAAATTCCTTAAAAAGGTATATACAGCCCTTCATGAGCTTAGAGGTTCCTAAATCCCATTCCAGTGAAAAGGTATATACAGCCCTTCATGAACTTAGAGGTTTCTAAATCCCATTCCAGTGTTAGGGGTCAAGGTCCAATAAGTTCTGCCCCTAGAAAAAAAGGAACTGAAATAGGAAATATGTGTCCCTGATACCCTGCTGAAGATGGCTGAAGCTTAGAGAAAACTCAGACATTTCAGCCTAAAAAAGCATCACAGACATCTTTGGGTGCCAGGGATAGAACTGGTCAGGACAGAAAAACTAGAATTGAGTGTCTCCGGAGGGGAACCAAGACTGAGATATTCATTAAGTAAGACATCAGTGAATCCAAATAAAGGTGAGCTCCTTTTCTACTCTGTGCAATTACCTTCATATGTAAAGCATGAATCCATATAAATTCTTACACTGTACTTTCTATCGCAGTAGAGATGAGTGCTTAAAAATGTTCATCTACTGATAATTTAAAATAAGAAAGAATACAAACAGAGGAATGCTATTGTTTGTGAGGTTACAGATACCCTTGAATGAATTCCAGCCCTTTAGGTGAGGTTCTGTGAGGCTGGAGACTCAAAAAGAACATCTCTTTAATACCATTGCTTACATACTATGTAGCCACTGTCAATGATTATTCAAGTAACTACCCATTTCTATATAAATAAGTGGTTTTACCATTAGACTATGAACATGACCAATTCAAGTTACAGTCAGATATTATAAAGAAGATACCACCATAGTTTCACCTGCTGATTCTGCATCACTTTTGCTAGCTTGTGAATATCATAATGCTTTGGTAGAGAAGGGATATAGGTATCTCCTTTTTGAAAATTCTCATCTTCTAGCCATAATATATACACATTGAAGAGTCTAAAAGATAAAAACATAAATATGTAAAATTTTAAGAGATGTGCAGGCTATGAAGTTTCTATATCTAGGAATTTGGCACTATTATGTAAAAGTAAAGAAATCTCGTAATACAGAAAATGTTTCCAACTACCATCACAACTCTCAAGGAGCTTACTGTCCAGCAGGGGAGAAAGATATGCCCAAATAATTAAAATATTAAGCAATAACTGTTAAAACCAAAGATACAAAGGAAGGGCTCTGAGAACTCTTTATTAAAATAGAATTAAATACAGGATACAGAAAAAATTAGAGAAGGTGATTTTAACACAGATCTAAATTTGGAGATTTCTTTTCCTGGACAAATAACAGTCACATTAAACCTTAGCATTGGAAAAGTTAAAAGTAACACTCAAACACATTTTCTATCTTTCAGAGAAATCCTGAAAGCCATTTAAAATTTATACATTGGAAGAACTTGCCAACTTTAGGCTAACTGTTGATGTCCTGCCTCAAGGGTCACAAATAAACCTCACAGCCATATGTGCATGCTGTTCCCATTTAGGACTAGAACAAAGCCAGATTTTATAAACTCAATTTTCCAGTAAAAACTTTAAAAAATATATAATTTATTTTGTTTTTACAAAAGGAACACAGTCCATTTAGCTAAGATGACTGGTATTTTAAGCAGTTGTTTGCAGCAACATGTATAAAAGAAGTAGTCTTTAATACACAAGTAACTGTATGGAGGGGTGGGAGGTGGCATTGCTTTGCTTTGCTCAATAAACCTATTTAGGAAGGGACACATGGATAGAGCTTTGATGCTCTTAAAGGGAACAGAATGGTATGTAGCTCCTCCAGCTTCTGATTCGGTGAGATAGATGGTCACTTTATGAAAATGCCAAAGGATGGGGAATTTAAGAGAGGCAGAAGGGAACACCAAAGACTTCCTTGGTTGATCTAAAATGCTCAAAGACAGAGCCTTCCCATGGGTTAAGTCTGACTACAAGTAAGTATTCCTTCAACCAAGCAAGATAAGGGGAAAAAAATCACTGTAGAGACTGAGAGACAGCGTTAAGGGCTTTCAAGTCAAGCAGGCCTGAAGCCTCAGTGCTGGATGAAAACACTGGGCTTCCTCATCAAGATATTTTTTAATCAAGTTAATTATTAAGAAACACTTTTAAAGTCCCAGTTACAAGAAATTTATATTTGGTTTTTATCAAGCTTAAAAATGAAAGGTAAAGGTATAATGTGGAAAGGACTAACTTCAGAGTTCCAACATTTTGAGAGTATGCAAACATCACGTCTAATTTCATAAACAGTTTCAGGAAATTCCTAGACCCTTCACTTCAGGTGTATCCATGAATCCCTAAAAAGTTTATGACCCCACTTTAGGAACCCAAGTCTTAGTCATTTATTTCTTTTAAGAACTATTACAGCAGATAAATTGTTTGGTTTTGTTTTTGTTTCTACATAAAGAAATAGAAGTGGCTATCAGCCCTCTGATTTATGATCTACCACAGAACTTACAGCAACTCAATAAAGGTAGGTCGAAATTGCTGATTCACTTCTCACGAGGAACACAAAAGAGAAACATTTCAAGGTACAAACCTGTATCAAAGCTACCTTCCATATTCAATTGAACAAAGTTAGAGAATAACATTCAACAATGTGTAACACAAATAACCTGTACTGAAAACAACATAGATGGCTAATAAATAGTGCTGTATCACCTCACAAGTTCTGTGTGCAGTTCCGGTGAAGTCAGGTAGCCAGGGGTGCCAGCCTGACTCTCGGGTGGCCCTTCACTGCCCTCTGCTGGAACACGGAGGGCCTTACTCGCAGCATGGTGGAAGTCGGCCACCTCAGCCAGGCGCCTCTTCATTTCTTTCAACAAACTGATATGAGCCGGGCTTTGAAAAAACCTTCTTCCAATACAACCATCTATGGGTAACCTTGAAAAACACAAACACGGATCTATAACTTTCAATACACCATACTTTTTCCATATGACACAAAATGGCAATTAGCAAGTCAATCTACCATGACTAGAAACAGCACTAAATTAATATCTAGTATTTCCACCTCCCAAGGTTATTAAGAGGATCCAACAAGATGGTGTAAATGAAAGCAGTTTTAAAGAATGAAATGGCACACAATTCAGGATATTATTACCACTTAGAAGAATAGAACAGATTAAAGATGGTCCCCATTCTTAAAACTTGACAATCTGGCAGAAAATTGACATGACAAAAAATGAGCATCCATATGTTTCAAATGAGTGAGTTAAGGGAGTTGCGAGCCAATGAACAACTGAGGTTAACAGAGGACAGTTCCCACCTGGCTGGAGGCCCTTAATATTTATCAGAAATGCTGGACACCCAAAGAATAGCCCAAGGGCTGCCAGACAAAGACTGGTCTTTGTTCCCAACAGCACTACTCATCACAAGATACTCTCCTAAGGAGCCCCACGATGGTTCTATGGTCCAAGAGCAGCTTATATTTGGGGCGGTTTCTTCCTTGCACATCCCAAGGTTCTATGCTAAACCTTGCCCAGACCACCTGAGGGTCTGATCTGCTCCAGGATGTTGTCTTTGCCATAATGGCTGTGGGGAATAGTAAAGAGACAGCTACCACAGGGCCCTTAAACTCCAAAAAGATCCAGTGTAGTAACATTAACCAGGGAGGGGGAAGGAGACTCCAAAGACCTCTGCCACCAAAAATGGTTCCCACTCTTCAAGTGAATCCAAACAGTGCAAAGGAGGAATGAAGACATAGACACACTACAGTACTGGCTGCCATACCCATACTGAGGTCCTGGGCGGTGAAGATAAAGGAGGAAGAACTTCTGCCAAATGAGCGGCAGGAGAGGATGATCAGAAGGTGTGACCAGAGCCTGGTGGGCCCAACGGTAAATCAGCAGCCTCTGGAGGGATGGGACAATGGGGAGCTTCAGCTGGGCCTGGGCTTTCTACAAAAGAAGGAAGGATTTGAGCAACCATAAAATGAACATAACAGTAAACACAGTTTATTTTAGTGATCCAAATGAAATGCTAAACATTTTGTTTTCATTTCAGTAAGAAAAAGTCATATAAAACCTATTTCTTCTACCCACTATCTAATACTTTAACCTCCTTGATAGCCAAGAAATATGCCAGCTTTTTTCTGTCAAAACATTTCACAGACTCCAGAGCTGGAATGGGTTTTCAGAGTCACTTACTCTGACCTCATTCCCATTCCTGAAATTCTTCTGCATTTAAAATGCTATAGTGCAAAGAAGTAGAATGATATGAAAACCAGAAGTAAATTTTACTGTCAAACTTTATCAATCTTCTCACAATTTAAATTTTAAAAGAACTTTCAAAAATAATTAATTACTTAAAAGGTTCTACAAAGGCAGTCTACACTATGGAACCCTAAAATAGGTCTTTAAATCTAAAACCTTATTCAGTCTTATTCACTTTAGTGAGCCTAAAAATCAGTTAGGGAATTTTTAAAGATAAATTCCTGGGTCCCACTCCAGACTCAGAAGACTCAGAATCTCAGAAGATGGAGTCCAGGAATCTGATTTTTAATAAACTCTCAAGGGGATTCTGATGTACAAAAAGTAGAATTTGTTTAAAACAATGGCAATCACCCTCACGTGCAAAGCTTATGGCCTTCAATTATTAGGTAGTGACTCTTGACGCTAAATAAAACTTGGTAAAGAAGTATACAATCTAATTATACATTTTTAAGCACTGATTGGGTTATTATGCTTTCAAAACATGTGCAACAAAAAAATCACAGATGTTCCAAAGCTATAGATGAATCCATAGCATCAATATGTAAGCCACCTTCTACCACTCAAATGCAGAACTGCTATTTGCACCTTCAGAGCTTGGTCAGGGGTAAAGGCAGAGTTTATAACCAATTCCCCTTCAATAACTCTTCGGAGCTGGGAGTCTTCTTCAAAGATGGATTCCATGTTCAGTACTGTCCACGCAAACCAGACCTATAATGACACCAGGAAAAGGAAAGGGGAATAACACAGTCTCAAAATCCACAAATTAAAAATTTTTTCTATCATAGCTCAGTCAACAAATATTTTTAGTTTCTAAAATTAACACTGGAAAAATCCCAAATATTTTATACCTATTCCCATTTTCATTACAGACATAAACTTAGATAAGATCATTGAAATTAAATTCCTTTGGAAAGGCTATTTTGGTTAAAAAAAAAAAAGTACATGTATTCACTCAACAATATTCATGGGGCAGGTTCTATAGGCACAAGGGGCAGGAAGGAAGGAGGGCCAGACATGGTTCAGCCCTTAAGAGGTTTTCTATCAGAAGAGACAAGACTAATAGAGAAGTTATTAAAATGCGAAATGGAGGTGGTGAGTACTAAATCAGGGGTGGGAATAAAGTGCTATGGGGAGGTAAGGAGAGAGGGCTGGATCCCAGTGGGCAGATAAGAGAACTCTCCAGGCAGAGATGAAGGGAGTGGCATGCCTGAAAAGGAGGTAGAAACACCAGGGGTGGGACTAGGTAACAGCAAAGAGTTTGGTTCAGCTGAATTACAAGTATGAAGGTATGAAGAAGAGGAGGTAAGACCAAGATGGGAGACTGAAGGAGTGATGGAATGGAGATAGAATTTTAGACACCAAGTCTGAGAGATGGTAATGATGAAAAGAATGCTGCTGCTGCTGATGACATCGATAATAATAAATGACAACTCTCAGTGAGCATTTACTATATGCTAAACACTGTTCTAACTGCTTTACAGGTAGATGCAATCATTATGCCCATTCAACAAGTGAGGAAACTGAGGACAGAGGGGTCAGCAAGTTGCACAGGACACACAACTAACAAATGACAGAATCTCAATTGTAACCCAGGCCATCTGGCTCCAACACCCACAACCAACCACTGTGCCACACTGCAGGGCAGGCTCTGCAGTCAAGCAGACTGGAGTCTGACCACAGGCTGTCTGATCCTGAGCAAGCCATGTAACCCCATTATATCCAGTTAATTCTTCTGTAAAACAGGAATGGTAATAACACAACTTCAGCAGAAAGCTGTTGAGAGGATTAAATGAAAAAGTGGTAAGTGCAACATAAATGTCAACCATTTTATGCTGTAAGTAACTTATTAGTTAAGATTATAATAATATTGACGTTCCAAAAGATAACACATAGCCCTACCACCCTTTCCTAAGTAGGCTTCCTACCTGAGTAGGCGTGGCTGAGCCCTCCACAAAGGAAGGAGTAATGTTGCCCACCACGATCCAGTTCACCAAAGAAGAGAGCAGACTCCGGTCACAGTGGTAACCCAAGGCATTCTACACCAGGAGAAGATGTAAAGTTGAGAGAGGGGGTTTTAAACAAACCTTGTGAATTACCTTTTCAAGAATATCACAATTGTCTTACAACAATAGAAGAGTTTGAAAAGACACAGATTTCCCTCATTAACCCACGAGCAGTGATAGTCCTAGGTGATAACTACAGTGAAATGGAATGAGCTGGGCTCTTCCTAGGGTGTCCTTTCCTTGGACTTCAGGGGGATCTGCACTAGAGGACTATGGTTATTGAGGTAACTGAAAGATAAATTCTACACAGGTTTACCTTGTGTTGCTGGTAGAGTAATTTCTGCACACAGTCTTCCTGCATCAGCTGAAAAGCTGTTTTACATAAGTGGTCCATGAGGAAGAGGATGGGTTGTTCTCTGTACCAAAGGTGTTGGCTTATAAGAGCCTGAACCCAGAACTCCAACACGGCAACGGGGCCCACTTCATTGGGCTGAGTACTCACAGATACATGAGCCTGTGGAGAAGAGACTCAGGTGACGTGGAAGGAATAGTCAGACTCCCATTTTTAAAACACCAATAAAACAACATCTCCCTCCATTGTGAAGACAAAATCTGCTGACCCTCTTGGCCAAAAGCACTGTGTGATGTTTTGAAACGATCCAAACATAAATGTGGTAACTGTTAAGTCTGGGCTAGGAAGATGGGTGAGGGTATATTTAGGGAATTGCTGGGGCCCTGACCTGGATCATGCTGTTGAGAAGCTTCACATTGTCCCCGTGGCTGACTCCCATCAGGTGCTGTGTCACCTTCTGGGTGACCTGCTGTGTGACACCCTGAGGGATACCGCTGTCCAAATGCAGGAATAGGAGGATGTGCGACAAAAACCTGCCAAGCACACAGGATGACACACTTGACATTCTAATCAGGAGTCACCAGAATTTACTTATGAGGAAGCAAAAAATACTAAATCAGTCCCATTTCTAGACCAAACCTCCATTTATGAATTCGAATAAACCTGTAGGAATTTCAGAAGAATAAAATTTTCTAATGTAAATATTGATTAAAAGGAACTGTACTTATGTTCAGAAGTGTAATAAACAGAGCCAAGACCCAAAACACATGCAACTTAAAGTTCATTAGAGGGAAAACGCCTCAAAACATCACTCAGCCCCCTTTCCCCATAAAAGCAGATTTGTTTTAAAATCACCCAGCAAACTTTTATTGGGTGTCACGTTAATACAAGGTGGTGTACATGGTGCTATGGTGAATATCATCACAAGACAAGGACCTTCCCTCAGTTCCTTGGAGCTCCCTCCTCTCTCAGGGCTTTGGCTTCTGCTGGACATAATGCCTGAAACACTCTTCTCCTACACTTCACCTGGCAAACTTTTATTCATCCTTTACATTCCGACTGCAATGCCCTTCCTTAAAGAGCACTTCCTGACCAACCCCCACTCCATCTAACATACATCTAACCCCTTCACCTCTCTCGTAACACCTTGCTGTTTTCCTTCCCAGTCCCTCGCATTCTTGAGGAAGTGCCTGTCTCCCTCATTGGTCTGAGCCCCTTGAGGGCATAGCCCGCGACTGTACACATGATGGCAGCACATGGCAGGAGTCAATATCCAGCTGGTACTGGTGAACAAAGGTGCCTTCTATTTCACCAGAGACGCAAATCTAAGTCCAAACCACAACAGAAAATGTATGATATGAAAGGTACTAATAAAGTGCTCTAGGAGTTCAGAAGGCAGAGCTAATGCAGGCATGAATTATCAGGGAGATACACAGAGGTGGCAGCATTAGAAATGGGCCTAAAAAGGGTCATCATTATTCAGAATTTACAAATATAGAGAAAAAAATATAGACCATAAAATATTATCTTAAAATTCACCTAAAAATACACACAAAAATCTAAGGAAAATGTATTAAAATTATGCCAGGCTGTGTACTTTCCATATATTATTTAAGCCTTACAACTGCCGTACAGGAGAGGTGGCCTTATTCCATTATACAAATGAAGAAACAGAGGCTCTGAAAAGTTAAGGAACTAGCTTGTGTTCACAGACTAGTAAGTGATGGAGTAAGAATACAAACTCATGCCTGGATTGCCCTGAAAGCCCATGGGCTAACCAAAAGACGAGTGTTGCCAAATTTGCCTAGTGCCTGGAGTATCAATAAAAAATTTTTTAAAAGGCACAACCTCTTTCCTACTAAACCAGACTCTTGAAGGATAGGATCTAGGAATCTGCATTTTAATACACTCCCCCTAATTGACTGGGGGACAAGTTTTCGAGAAAATGCTTGAAAAATATGACCCCTGCAATGTTTCCCTTGCACCCTTGGATAAACTCCCTCCCTATCTGCACCATGCAGGGCTCCTCATCTGGACTCTCCGTCAACGGTGGTCTGCAGCTATGTACCCCAGCAAAACATGTTCTTAAACTTAATCCATTTCTGTCAGCATAAACCCATTCTAAGTAGGACCTTTTGATGAAGTTACTTCAGTTAAGGTGTGGACCCACTCAATCATGATGGATCTTAATCCTATTATTGAGTCCTCTCTAAGAAGAATGAAACTCAGACAGTTAGAAAATCATGGGAAGAAAGTCATCAAAATTCAAGGGGACCTGGAAAAGAAAGAAGATGCCACCATGTGCACCACCATGTGCCAGAAAAGCTAAGGACCAAGGATCACCAGCAACGAGCCTCAAAACACCAGTCTTCAGGAAGAAAGCATCACCTTGATAAGCCTTGAGGTGAACTTCTCCTAGCCTTAAAACAGTGAACCAATAAATTCCCATAGGTTAAGCCAACCCATTGTACAGTATTTGCTTTAGCAACAAGGGAACTAAAACACCTTCCCTTTCACCACTCCCTATGACAGGCCAGCCAGATGCTCTCTTGGACAAATGATCCCCTCTGGGCCTTCACCAATGCTCTTCCACAGCCTGGCCCCCTCTAAACCCTCTGCTCAACCTCCTATTTGAAAATTCCCTATCTTGACCTAATCTTCTCCCCTGACCCAAGCCCTCCAAAGCACAATTAGAGATCCACCTCTTCCATAAAGTCACAACCTCAGGCTATCTGGAGCTTCAGTTCACCCTCCTATTCTACTATCTCTTTTGCTAACTGCAAACCCTTACCTTAAGGGAACTGCCTGCCCCTCCCCCATGCCCTAAAGTTCTGGGAGGGAGGGGCTTGGCTTTCAATACGACTCCCCGGACACCTTATTCTCAGGACTGGCCAATCCTATTGGACCAGGGAAAACACGTGATCTAAGGCAGCTCAAACTGAGATCATTACACAGGAACAATAAAAAAGATATTCCGTCTTTCCTATGGGGAACTAGGACGGCACCTAGTTCTCTTCTGTAGCTATGTACCCTCACTCTTTTGGAAAAAAAATGCACCTACAGGAGAAGGCCAAATAGAGAGAGGCTGGGCCATGGACGTGGAGGAGAGATATACAGAGAAAAAGAGAAAACTAGTCCAGAATTATCCAATAATTCTTTGGGTAGGGGGGAGGCTGTCCTGTGCACTGAAGGACGTTAACCAACATCAATGGCCTTTACCAGCTGAACGTTAATACTATAGCACCACTCCCAATTGTAACCACCCAAAGTATCTCTAGACAATGCCAAATATCCACCAGGGAGGAAAATCTCCCCCATAAGAGAGCCATACCTCTAGATTAACCTAATGTTATCATGGGCCTCTGAATCCAGTTCTTCACAAAGCTCTATCCTCTTTCTTAATTACATGAGCTAATACATTCCCTTCTTGGTAAAACTAGTCTGTACTGGATTTCATCACATGCAATTAAGAATCTTGCTTAATATCCCATCCACAATTCCTCTTTTCCCAAACAGCTAGTTTTACCATAAATTCCATATAATTCAAATGCAATCTATACACCATAGCTTTGCCTTCTCAATATTTTGCTTCATAACATTGTAATTTACCCCAAATGACTTTTCACAAGATCATTATAAATGTCTCACGGATGAGCACCTTTACAATCAATCTTAAGTTTTCTAATACTGCACTATATATACTATAGGCATTTTTTGAAAATCAATGTGTTTTGCTTTTACTACAAAGACAAAACCATTTGCTGCTCAATGTCAGAAACACTATATCCAAATTCTAATGGAAAAACAATGCCACCAAACATTAATAAGCTACATAAGCAACCTAAAATTAAATGACAAAGGAAAATATATTTCATAATAAAGCTAAAATCATTATCAGAATTACTGTTTATCAACCTGCATTCTAAACTGGGGAACAGGAAGTTTTCTACCTCATTAAAAAAAAAAAATCTAAGTATGTTTGGGAATGAAGGTGGCTCAAGGTTGATTGAGCGCCTCCCTCCCACATGGGAGGTCCTGGGTTCAATTCCCTGTGCCACCTAAAAAGAAGACAAGCAGACAGAGAGCACACAATGAACAGACAGAGAAAGTAGACAGCGAGTGCAAACAATGAGGGGAGAGGAGAGAAATAAATAAATAAAATATATCATATGTTTAACTTAGGAAAGCAGAAACCATAACCATTTATATTCACTGGACTATTTTCCAAGGAATATACCCTAGTGCAGATGGGGCATACTTACTGCTCATTCTTCAGAAGGTAATACTGGCAAGGGTAGAACAAAGGCAGAATCTTATCCAAGACATGGACCACGGTTCTCAAATGCCTCGACTGGACCAGAATTCCCAACAGCGGGATGCCTTCAGCACAGAACTTCTCAATGCTATGGGGGAAAAAAAGGCAATGTGTTCACAAGGTAGCTGGTTCATAAAAAGACATCTTTTGATGGGTTAACACCCTACACACTGCCTATATTTTCCATCTCAGGTCTCCAGCTTATTTTTATGTGCCCACTTTTCACAGAGAAATATTAAAACTGGATCTCTGAAAGCAGAAAGAAACTTGAAAGTCATCTACATTTCCATTTTACAGAAAACAAAAAATGAGAGCCAGGAAAGTGAAGGATCATGGGCAAATTCACATAAATTGCTAGTATAGGGTCAAAACTCAAGTTTGCAAATTTCTAGTCCAAAGTGCCTACCACTATTCCATTTTGTTTCCCAAATAGGACTTCTTCTAAAGCCTATGGGGCTTTCCTTGTCTGGATATTCCCACAAGGTATTCTAGTAAAATGATTCAAAAGCAAACCCACGGGGAACAACCAGCAAGATGGCAGCAGGGTAAGGAGCTCCTAGAATCAGCTCCTGCTACAGGGCAGTTAGTAAACACACAGAGCTATCTGGAGCTAGCTGAAGCACCTGATGGAGGCTCCAGAAGACCAGAAGAACATCCTAACACATCTTTGAAGGAATGAAAAGAAGAGACTGCCCATCTGCAGAGAAGACTCATAAAGTAGAGCACTCCACGCCACCGAGGCCAGTGCCCATCCTCCACTGCAGGCACAAGCTGCCTTGGGAGCTGTTCCACTTGCTGGAATTGAAAGCTCCACTTTCCAATAACGAGGGGAAAAGAGACGGTTGGGCACCAACTTCAGCTACTGATGAGCAAATTCAACAGGCTAAGGTATAATCCTGAGAATAGCTAAAGTTTGAGCCTGCCCAAGTCAGAAAGAAGCCAGTAGCCGCCACCTTAACTCCATGCCTGGGACAAGGGGAAGTGCGGCAGAATGAAAATCACAGTGCTGGTAGGGACCAGCTTCTTTCCATCCAAATCAGACTGCAGAACTAGCCAAAGCCCCAACCTCTGGGAAAGAAGAAGCTGGGGGCGACCTGCATCAGCCTTTCTGGGATATTAATGGCCAAGGCACAGAGGCTGGTGATTATCCCACTTTGGCGATGCAAGCTGTCCCAGGAGCTATTCTGTGGCTGGAATTGGAAGCTCCCAAAAACAGGGGAGGCGGAGATGGCTGGCCACTGATTTTGGCTATTGATTAGTAGACTTGGCTGGCTAAGGTATAACCCTAGGAACAGCTAGGGTGTGACTCTCCAAGTCGGACAGAGGTTGGTAGCCACCATTCTGACTCCACCCCCCGCCTGAGGGGAAGCCAGGACCAAAAATCACAGAGATGGTAGGAACTGGTTTCTTTCACCCAGATAGGCCTGCAGCCTAGCCTAGGCTTCAGCCCCACCTCTGGCAAGGAGGAGGCTGGCGGGCACTGCACCCGCCTATCCACATAACTGCAGGTACCTTTGGCTGGCACAGACTGAACAACTGGAAGTCTACCGGAGCAACTTTGATCATCTTGAACCCACACTGCAGTTCCATCCCTGCCCCAGGCAGGGGAGAAAGGGGCGTGAAGCTTCATCAGTCTCTCTAGGCAACTACAGTCTAGGCCTATATGACTCTGTCCCACTCTTGGCAAAGGAGAAAGTTGCGAGAAGCTTCATTGGCCCCTAGGGCAATGAGGGCAGCTTGAGCCTCCACAGCTTACAGCACCAACTACATACTTGACTCCTACTGCACAACCAGCAAGGGATAAAGGGCAGGAAGCCCTAAACAAAAGAAAAAAATTGCACCCAGAATACTCTAGTAAGCCAGATACCAAGACACCAACAAAAAATTACAATCCATACCAAGAAACAGGAAGCTATGGCCCAGTTAAAGGAACAAGATAAGCCTCCAGATGACATAAAGGAGTTGAGAGAACTAATCATAGATTTTTCAAACAAATCTCCTTAATAAATTCAATGAGATGGCTAAAGAGATTAAGGATATTAAGACAACATTGGATAAGCACAAATAAGAATTTGAAAGCATACATAGAAAAATAACAGATCTTATGGGAATGAAAGGCACAACAAATGAAATGAAAAAAAGCACTGGAATCACATAATAGCAGATTTGACGAGGCAGAAGAAAGGGCTGGTGGGCTTGAAGAAATGGCCTCTGAAAGTGAACATACAAAAGAACAGATGAAGAATGGAAAAAATTGAACAAGGTCTCAGGGAACTTAAAAGACAGCAAAAGATATGAAAACATACATGCCATGGGTGTCCCAGAAGGAGAAAAGAAGGGAAAAGGGGCAGAAGGAATATCTGAAGAAAAAAACGGTAGAAAATTTCCCAACCCTATTGAAGGAAATAGATATTCAATGTCCAAGAAGCACAACATAATCCCATCCGAAAAAAATCCAAATAGACCAACTCCGAGACACCCACTAATCAGACTGTCAAATGCCAAAGACAAAGAGAGAATTGTGAGCAAGAGAAAAACCATGCATAACATATAAGGGATACCCAATAAGAGTAAGTGCTCATTTCTCACCAGAAACCATGGAGGCACAAAGATAGTGGTATGACATATTTAAGATACAAAAGAAAAACTTCCAGCCAAGAAATTTATATCCAGCAAGACTGTCTTTCAAAAGTGAGGGTGAGATTAGAATATTCACAGATAAACAGAAACTGAGAGAATTTCTAACCAAGAGACCAGATTTTCAGGAAATATTAAAGGGTGTGCTAAAGCCTGAAAAGAAAAGACAGGAGAGAAAGGCCTGGAAGAGAGTCTAGAAATGAGGATTATATCAATAAAAATAACCAAGAGCATCAAGAGAGTGGGGAAAATAAAATATGACAGATAAAAGTCAAATAGGAATAAACTTAACCAATGATGTAAAGCACTTATATTCAGAAAACTACAACTCAAAGTTTAAAGAAATCAAAAAAGGCCTAAATAACTGTAAGAACATTCCATGCTCATGGATTGGAAGACTAAACATCATAAAGATGTCAGTTCTACTCAAATTGATACACAGATTCAATGCAATCCCAAAAAAATTCCTCCAGCATTTTTTTTTAATTGAAAACACAATTAACAAATTTATTTGAAAGGATAAGGGGTCTGGAATAGCCAGAAACATCTTAAAAAGGAAAAGCAAACTTTCATCTCCAGACTTTAAAATATATTATCTAGCTATAGTGGTAAAAACAGCACAGTACTGGCATAAAGACAGATACATAGACCAATGGGACCAAATTTATGGTTCAGAAACAGACCCTCACATGTATGCTTTTTGACTAGTCTGTCAAACCTACACAGCTCAGGCAGAATAGTCCATTCAACAAATGGTGCTGAAAAAAACATATCCATAGCCAAAACAAGGAAAGAGGACCCCTTTCTCATACCTTACCCAAAAATTAACTCAAAATGGATCAAAAACCTAAAAATAAAAGCAAGAACCATAAAGCTTCTAAAAGAAACCATAGGAAAATATCTTTAAGCCCTGGTGATAGGTGGTAGATTCTTAAAGGAGATAAGAGGAGGACTGAGATGGACTACTGATGTTTAATATATGTAGAAGTTTTAATTAGCTTTACTATAAAAGTGTGGAAATGTGTAGAGTGGATAGTAACAAACAGTAATTAAGAGTGATTTTATAAATGGGGATGTGGCTGAAAATGGTAGTTTAGGTATATAAATGCCAAATGACAGAAAGCTAGAGAATAATCTAGGAACTGAATAGCACAGTAAACCAAGAGGTGGATGAGAATTGCGGTTGGTTGATCGTACAGATGCAAGAGTGTCCTTTGTGAGCTAAAAGAAATGTACATCACTACTGCAGGGTGTCAGGAATGTGGAGAAGCATGGGAAAAATCAACTGGAGTGACCTATGGACTGTGGTTAGCAGTAATAATATAACATTCTTGCATGTATGCCAAAGATGTATTGTGTTAATAATGGAGCAGTATGGAAAATATGAGCCAAATGTACATTACGGACGTGGTAACAATCAGATAATATTACCTGTAACATGTTTCATCACAGTGTGGTGTATTGATAGAAGGGTGTTGTTTGGGAATTCTGCAATGTACATGATTGTTTTATAAGTTTACATCTTCTGTCATAAAAAATATATTTTAAAAATAGTAATAGGATGGATTGGGGGGAAAATAAACCAAATGTAAGATAAGTGTTTAAGTAATAAGATTTTGACAATATTCTTTCATAATCTGTAATAAATGTCTCATGACAATGCAAGGTGTTGGTGGAGGGTTGATGTATGAGACCCCTATATAATGTTATGTATGTCTGCTTTGCAGGTTCACAATTTTTACTATACATTTATTGTTTACATATGTTCATATATAAATGAAATAAAGATAATAATAATAGGGTGGGTTGGGGGAAAATACTTTGGCAAGTAGTAATATTTTGACAATGCTCTTTAATCAATAATTTAAAATGTTTAACAACTATGCAAGGTATTGGTGGTAGGGTGAGTTATGAGAGACCTGTATGATGCTATGTATGTTTGTTTTGTAAGTTCACAACTATTACTACACATTTACTGTTTATGTATGTTTGTGTGAGTGATAAACTTCAATAAATATTTTTAAAAATGAAAAAAAAAAACAAACCCATAATCAAGATGGCAGAGTGAAATGCTTCAGAGAAACACTCATTCTCACCTCTGTTCCAATTCAAGATTCAGTAATCAGCACTAAATAATTACATTTAGAAAAAATACAAAGGAGCATCAGGGAATAAAGAGCTACAGGTCACACAATGGATACAAGAAATTAGAGAAATCATGAAACAGGTGAATTCATAAAGCACCAGAGAGGCAAATGACCTGATCAGGCATTCCATTCCCCCAGACAAGAACAGCCCTTTGTTAAGGAGACTGAGTTGGGTTGCCATCACTTTAAAATAAAGTCAATATAGGTGTCCAATTATTTTTATTTGATCATTATTCTGAAAAAAGCAGTACATCAACAGCTGACATGAATATTCCTCTCTGGTTGACAGTTGCAACTCTCATCATAACATAGTAAGGTGATTTTTTGGTACAAATCCGCCTTATGTAAGCAGTATTCCCCCTCGTTATTTGTATTATTATTTGGCCCTAACTATCCCTAAATGTTTGATGGAGACCTCAAACCTATGGAATATGAAGGGTGAGATCTTAGAACCACTGACTACAACAAGGTTCAGTAACCCAAGAAGTTCAACCCAAACACTGTACCTGTGACCGGCAGCCGTCATGGATAAGGCGAGGTAACAGCCAATGGGCATGCCTGCTTTAACAGCCTTCAAGAGAGGATGAAACGTGGGTGACTCTGTCATGTCAGGAACAGTGCTGGAGAAGGGAACAGTTGGACAATTCTGTTGTATTCCATAATCATTTCTGTGCAGTTTTAACCTCAAGATCAAGTTCCAGGCCCATTGGTTAAATGAGGTCTCAGGAGTCTCTCCATATCGAACAATACTGGCCAAATATGAAACCTAAAACATTTATTTTAAACTGCATTAGTCATATGCAAATTAAATCAGTAAGCTTTATCCACCTATCTCCTTTTATGAACAATAACACCTTCAAAAGAGAGGAACATACTACAAACTGATCTTCAATTTATGTTGGTGCACTGCATTAAAGCAATTTCTCACTTAAAATTGACTGCTCATGCTTTCGCTAATCATTTTGTGAGCCTGACCTGAGATATTGCTAGAAAAAGAAAAATGATATCGAAGTTGCTACTCAATGAATGGTGAGCTCCTAAATACTTTTAACAACCAGTTGGGGGAGGCATGAGCCACTTTGGGTGGTACAGAAACTCCTACCATGGAAATTTCAAGCTACCAGCAGTTAAACAACTGGCTTGCCATGTTCCTGAAATTCAACAATCAGTTCTCCTGAGCCAGGTCAAACCAGCTCCCACACACCAATGTAGCTCAACTCAAATACTATAATATATTAAAATGGTCATACACAGAATTTAATTTTAAGGTCTCACATTGTCAGAAATGTTCCTGGGAAACTTAAGGATCAAAACTATAATGTAGGGAAGCAGATTTGGCTCAACGGATAGAGTGTCTGCCTACCACATAGGAAGTCCACAGTTCAAACCCAGGACCTCCTTGACCCATGTGGAGCTGGCCCACACACAGTACTGCTGCATGCAAGGAGTGCCGTGTCACACAGGGGTGTTTCCCGCGTAGGGGAGCCCATGCAAAAGGAGTGCGCCCCATAAGGAGAGCCGCCCAGCGTGAAAGAAAGTTCAGCCTGCCCAGGAGTCGCACCGCACACATGGAGAGCTGACACAACAGAATGACGCACCAAAAGAAAAACAGATTCCCAGGCCGCTGACAAGAACGGAAGCAGACACAGAAGAACACACAGCAAATGGACACAGAGAACAGACAACTGGGGTGGGGAGGGAGGGGAGAGAAATGAATTTTTAAAAAATAAAAAAAATAACAAAAAAAACTATAATGTAATCTTCCCAGGCCATTTACAAATAAAGATTTATGTTGTCAATACATAAGAGAAGGAAATACCTGCTTCATGCTTTCAGAAAGAAGCCCAGCATATGGTTTCTGTGCAAGGTACTTCTGGTAAGCTTCAAGAACCATCAAAGCCACTTCAGCATGAACTGCTTGATCCAGATGAAGGGCACCCTTGAAGAGAAAAATAATCACAAACATACCATCTTGATTTTTTTTTAGTAACTTTGAATGAAAAGATTTGGCAGAATAGTAAAGAAAGATCGTGGGTACAGAAGTTAAATTTTTCCAAAATCATACTCCCTAACAATGAAGTTATAAAATAACAGGAAAAAAATGAAATCTTTAACGAGTCATTACACAGCATGTAGACAGGCTTGAACCTACATGGTCCCTCACCCCAGCCAAGAATCTCCAGAAAGACTTTGGGTTAGAAGTTAAGGGCATTTGTTGTCCGAAACCAGGACATTCCCTTTTCTTGTTCGAGCAGAGAAAATAAATAAGATGCTCAACACTGAGTAAAATATTACTTTAGGAATTTAAGTTGCCATGGGATATCCTACCCAATCTTCCTTTACAGCCTGAAGAAATATATTCCTTAACCCTTTCATGACAGGATGACTTTCCTAACTCTAAGAGAAAGGAGGCTCTCACACAGGGGTCTCCATGCAGCTCTGTGACAGCCTAGAGACTGGGGAGTCTGTTCCAAAGTCAGAAAAAGTGAAGTGGAGAAGAGACCCCTCCAGCTTTCACCCACCAGCACTTCAGTGAGAAGAGACCCACAGTCCTAGGTGGGAGAAAAGTTTCTCAGCTTCAGTGTTCTCATCTGTACAACAGGGATATTAATGCAAATCACACAAGATTGCTGTGATGACCAAGACTTGCTTAGAAGAAGGATGGCAGGCAGTCACAAAAGACTGAATTCTCCCCCTTTTTCCCCTTAAAATGTTAATATTTTGAATAAGGTGCTAAATAATAAGGCCTATTATAAGGAGGCAAAAAAAGTTTAACAATCAAAATCACTTGACATGACATCTCTGGAACACATGTAATAAGTAGCAATATCCTAATAATAATAATAAACTATTACAATAAGTAACTACCACCACTGCATACTCAATGTGTAAGATCTGTCCCAAATGTTTTACTTGTCCTAATTCATTCAATCCTTACAAAGGACCCTGTAAGGTAGCTATTAATAACAACATTTACAAATAAGCATCTGAGGTAAGGAGAGTTCAGGAAGCTTGCTCAGGAACACAGAGTTGGAAGGGGAAGAGCAGGGATCAGAATTCTGGCACCCTGGCTCTGATCTCAGGCTCTTAACAAATGCAGTGTTTCAGGAGGCAAATCTGGTGATGATACACAAGACAAATTATAAAAGAAAGGGTGAGCAGAGGCAGGAGAGGCAATTAGGAGTCCCGCAGTAAAGAGCCAGAGATAAAGCAAGATATAAATGGCGTAAGGAGAAAGGGAAAAGTTTTGAATATGGAACAATTTACCCTCACTTAAGAGGACACTTATGCTGCAAAAAAAGATTTAAAGAAAAGATCTTAAACTCTGACACAACTAAAAAGAATTTGTAGACTTTGCGAATGATAATGAAATGTTAATGTTTTGTGAAAAGACATCTTTGAAACTGATGCATGGAGAATTTATAGTCTCTAGGAAATGGTTTTAACACATACCTGTTCACCAAATCCCCAATTTAGACCTTCTAGAATAACACAGGCCAGCTTATTCTTCACTGCTGTCAGGTTATAATTCAATAACCAATCCCGAATCACAACTATCTCAGAGGTAGAAGGCCGCCAAAGAAACAAAGGCAGTTCTTTAAATAAGTATAAAGAAACCTTATTAAAAAGAAAACAATAATAATTAAAATCAAGACTTAGGGACAACCTCTTATATTACTACTAAACTACATTATTAAACTGCTTGCAAAAAAATTTTTCCTCAAAAGAAAGTGAGGTTTTGTTAGACTTTTAGACAAGTGAAATGGAAATCATGAGCAACCAAATGAAATGGGGTTAAAAGTGATGACACACCAAAACCACATTTTGCAATCTTTTAAAAAGGTCAACTTTTTTTTTTTAAGATTTATTTTATTTCTCCCCCCCCATTCCCCCCATCGTCTGCTCTCTGTGTCCATTCACTGTGTGTTTTTCTGTGTCTCCTTGTATTCTCATTAGGTGGTTCTGGGAACCGATCCTGGGACCTTTCGGAATAGGAGAGAGGCAATTATTCTCTTGTGCCACTTTAGTTCCCTGTTCTGCAACATCTTATTTTCTCTCCTCTGTGTCTCTTGTTGTGTCATCTTGCTGCATCATCTTGCTGCACCAGCTCTATGCATTCAGTTGGCACTCCTGCGTGGGACAGCTTTTGCCTGCTTGGCATTCCCACGCAGGGTGGCACTCCTATGCAGGGCCGCATTCCTGCGTGAGCTGGCACTCTGTGTGGGTCAGCTCACCACTTGGCCCAGTTTGCCTTCACCAAGAGACCCTGGACATAGAAGCCCGGACCTCCAATATGATAGACAGGAGCCCAATCGGTTGAGCCACATCTGTTTTCCAAGGTCAACTTTTAAAATATGTAAATTGGTATACTTCAATTTAGGAAAACCACCATAACTAAGATCCAAGTTTAAAGTCACAATAAATCAGGGGATAGCCATTCATTTTACAAAAAGATAAGACACACTTAAAAGAATTTCTTCTTCTACGGCATTTAAAAAGATATTTCTACTAGCTTTAAAGTAATCTGGAGCAGGGAGGATCAGTGTTGACTGATTCATTATGCTATTCTTTTTACTTATATATGTATTTTAAATGTCCCATAAAGATTTTGAAAACCTATTTAAACTAAATCTTCAAAACCCAGTGTTTATTTTAGATTACTACACATTTTAATTTGGAAGAGCCAGATGAGCTCCACAGTCACATAAGGTTAGTAGCTAACCTGCACTGGACAACACAGGTCGAGAACATACATACTACCATTTCTCAGGTCTCTACACTGTGCTAAATTGGGGCCAAAACAAAAACTGGAAGAAACAGTAGAAAGAATGAATTTTTAAAAATTCTTTCCTTTCTACTTAGTTACGATTTTCATAAGGATTTGTTAATAAAGGACCTGAATATTCTGAATAAAATGGTTCAATGGTCATTTTTTAAAACAGAAAGTCCTGCTTTACCCTGTATCCGACAGAAAGAGCAGAATAGTGGTACTAGCAAGATGGAGACAGCAATGAGGTCTGTCCAGAAAAGTATCTATTCCAGCTGCCTAAAACAATGTTACAGCATATACCATTGGGCTATCATGCGATTCTAAAGACATTAAAAAGTTAAAAAAAAAAAGGAGTATCATAAACAGTGCTATATCAATAAACTCAACTAGTTAAGATGAAATGGAAATATCCCTGTAAAAATATAACTTACTAAAACTGACTTAAGAAGAACTCATTTCTTTAACAGATATTCAGATTTTATCAAAACTTCCCCTCGTAGAAAACTACTGACCAGGATAATTTCACTCTTGAACTCTATCAAACATTCTAGAATAGCAAGTTAAAGAAAAAAAAGAAAGAAAGAAAGAAAGAAAGAAAACTCTTTCAAAACATAGGAGGGAACGCTTACCCCAACTCATGTTATGATGCTAGTATAACCCTAAAACCAAAATATAACAGAAGTATAAATATCCGTCATGAATATATAAAATCCTCAACAAAATATTATCAGATTGAATCTACTACATAAAAAAGGACAGTACACCATGACCAAGTGGTTTTATTCCAAGAAACCAATCAGCTCAACATTTGAAAAACAGTCAATGTAATTCACCACATTAACAGAATAAAGGTGAAAAATTGTAAGATGAACTCAATAGTGCAGTAAAAGCACTTGAATGTCTACTGATAATAAAAAATGTTTAAAGTCAACAAACTAGAAGCAGAAGGGAACTTCCACAGTCTACTACAGAATATCAGTGAAAACCTACACCTAACTTTATACTTAATGGTAAACTTTTGAATCCTTTCCTCTACAATTATGAAAGAGGCAAGGACGTCTACTCATTCCACTTCACTATTGTAATGAAGGTCCAAGTCAATGCAACAAGACAACACCATTAAAAAGGAAGAATTCTCAATAAAACAGGATTTTTATGTAGTATTTTAAAATTTTATTTGTTTTCATCAAAAGTCAAAAGATCACTAATTTTCCTTGAAGATATAGAGAAGATACATTTGGATTTCACTAACAAAAGTAGAATGTATTCTCTGAAGTGAGCCCATCTTTGGAAACTATAAAATATGTCAACAGGAAACTTGACATCAATTTGCAGGTTGGCATCAAAACATACCTTTGAGTTCTATGCTTTAGGATATCCCCAAAGGATCCTCATCATCAACTATTCCAACCCAGAGCAATCTCCACACATCAAAAGCACATAAGATATGCCCTCTCATGCCTGGCTCTGGAACAGAAGTTATTTTCAGACATACCATAGGTATGTCAGTGAAAGTCAAGGGCTCCTAGCCACAACTCATTCCCAGGCTCTGGAGCTTAGGTCTGTTTCCAGACTAATCCAAGATAATGCCAAAAATATTCAAAGTTACCATATTCATATGAAGGCACTGAGAGCTTGCCTGAATTCCTCCAAAAACCTCAGCCAGTTCACAGATCACAAGAGAATTACATGTACAGAGTGTAGAAGTATCTTACAGAAAACATACTTTAAAAAACATTATGGTTCCAATTTTTACATTTAAAGTTAAGCCTATCCCTGGACAGTGTTTACTACTAGAAGCACTATGACCAAATTATAAATGTAAACTGGCCAAATAGGAAAAACACATGAGATAAAATGGTCATGTGCTCATTCACATTGAAAAGAATCATATAACCCACTGTATATTTCTCCAGAATTCATTCCACTAGATGATCACTCAAAAGAGAACAACCAAAAACTTGCTCCTGAAAGATCTTTCAGTTTTAATATAATCCTATCTCAGGAGTATAAAATATTTCTCTCAAAAGGAAAAGTACCATGTTCTTTATCCAGGAAAGCATGATATATCATTTATTCTTCATTGTGGAAAAAAAAATGTTCCATAAACCAATCTTTCATTGGAATTTGCCCACTTATGAATGTGATAAAGCAATGATAGTTATCAGTCATCTATTTTATAGGGATGATGCAGTATCTTCAAGATGGAAGAGCCCTTTGTCCAAACACAGACTCACTGAGAAATACTATCACATTAAACATTCCAGATGTATGACTTTCTGCCATTAGAGGAACTCACCCATTATAGCCTTTTTACAGATGAAGAAAATCTTTATAGCTACAATACGAATGAACCCTGAAAACATATACTAGGTGAAAAAAGTCAGTCACAAAAGACCATATATATGATTCCATTTATATGACATGTCCAGAATAGGCAAATCCAGGGAAACAGGTAAGAGATTTGTAGTTGCTTAGGGCCGGGTAGGGGTGGGGCATGGAGAGTGGATATGGGCTAAGAGGATGATAGCGTAAGAACTAAAGGGGTTTTCTAACAAGGAGGTGATGATGGACAACTACCATACAAGGAACCTACAACTGCAAGCAAGACAGTCCCATCCAACGGCCATATGGGACTGAAGCTCCCTCTCAATTAAAGTGGGCATCACCATCCCAGAATCCTCAGGATTGGGGAATGAAGTATGGACTAGAGTGGACTTACTGGTATTCTATTATAGACTTATTATGATTCTAGAAATGGAAGAATTTATATCACTGATGTGGAGGCTGTGGCTACTGAAGGTTCTGAGGTCAGAGAGAGGGAAAACAGGTGTAATACGGGGTCATTTTCAGAACTTGGGAATTGTCCTGAATGACAATGCAAGGATACAGGCCATTATATACCTTGCCATGACCTACAGAATTGTATGGGAGAAAGTGTAAACTACAATATATACAATCATCCATGCTTAGTAGCAATGCTCCAAAATGTGTTCACCAATTGCAATGACTGTACCAGACTAATGAAGAATGTTGTTAATGGGGGTAAATGTGGGCGATGTGGGGAGCAAGGCATATGGTACTCCCTATACTTCTTATGTAACATTTATGTAATCTAAATATCTTTTTAAAAAAAAAATTTTTTTTTAAAGGGTATGGAGTTTCTTTTTGAGATGAAAACATTCAAGATTTGACTGTGGTGATGGTTGTATATATCTATGAATATACTAAAAAACCATTGAATTGCACACCTTAAATGGATGACCTCTATGGTATATGAATGATATCTCAATAAAGCTGCTTTAAAATCTATATAAAGATTGCAAAAGGGATTCTGACAAAACTCAGGAAAGAACTATGTATATGTCTGGCTCATTTAAATTACTACTTTTAATTTTGCTTTCAATTAATTAAAGTAAGGCCTTCTTTCTTAATCGGAGTTGTTTCTTCCTAGTAAAAAATACAAGAATTATGAAAGCCAAGCCAAACTAAACTATGAAATAGAAACTGCTAATTAACTAAAGGCTCCAATTAAAGTAAAAAGTTATTGAAAGAGGCAGGAAAGGTAATTTTGAAGAGATTTAAGAGAAACAATTCTCAGCTTTTTATAAGACACACCTAACTATGAGCAGGATGGTGAATGGTACACAGTAGATGTGAGCTCCCTTTAACCTGCTGTGCCCTTGAATGACACATCCAACAATCTTCCTATTTTTTCTATTAATCCATTACTTCAGGATTAAAAAAAAAAACACCAAAAAATCAGCAATCTTACCATGCCAACCTGGTCAATGGTTTCTTGAACTCTGTCCAAAAGGACAGAAATTATCTCAGGGTGAACAGCTGTGATGGCTCCTAAAAGCTCTCGACCAACCTTTGAAAAAGTTTCTCTGGTAGAGAGGGTGACATAAGATACCTAAAAGGTAAATAAAATAAAATAAAATAAAATAAGATGGCACTTTTAATACTAATTATGAGTCAAAACTTATTTCCTTAATTTATTTAGGAGGTTTTCTAGTAAAGAAGAACCTCACATTAAGCCCCAGTTTACAGCATGTTCAAAAGATGTCAGAATTTCAGAGAGCAACCCTATCTACACTGAGGACTGGAAGGTGAGAGGAAAAGGAGTAAAAAGGAAAGGCACTATTTGTAACAATGACATCAAGTGCTGGATTCAGAAAATATATCCCTATGTTTATCATTGGCAATAAAATAGCCCATGTGCCCTCAAAACTTAAATTTGAGGAAATCACTAAATTGATGAAAACAAAAAATGCATTTCATGAAAATCTATCTCTCCTACAATATGAGATCCCCAACTACTAAAATATCAATGTTTTTTCTTGAACAATGTCTTTCAAACTAGACTGCAACCCATTAATGTCAATGACCAGCATTTTTTAATACAGTGGAATACAACAGAAAAATAACAGTAGAATAAAATAGAAAAATGTGAGAGTGCATAATAGTAAAATTAAGTATTGCTTCAATTACACATACAACACATACAGAGGATCAGAATATATAGTGGACTGTCATTTTTACTGTGAGTCCTGGTTAGAACACTTGAAATACTATCTTAAAACACTTGAAATATTATTCAAGAGTATAAACACTACTTTAGCAAAAGATCTAAAGAATACACATGTGAAAATATACCTTCTCCCCCCAATTTTTTCAGACCATGAAGAGAGTATGGAATTCCAGATCCATCTAGGTCTTAACCTCATGCATAGTTAGGAACAGCTTAATAGAGTGTTTGAACCTGGAAAGACTTTAGATCATCTAACTCAGTCATGCTCAAACTAGAGTATTGAGAGGAGGATAATAAACTTAGATGATAATTCTACCTGAATATTTTAAAGGAAATATTTTTTATTAAGATAAACTGATAAATGACAGCCTAAAGTGCAAAATATGCCTTTTTTTTTTAATATACACAAAACTACAATGAAAGTTTCAGAAGCCACTTTGAGCTCTGTCCTTAAGACACAAAGGGGTCCAAAAGTCACCTCCATCAAAGAGATGGCTCAGTGAAAAGGTTAAGGAAGCAATTATCTCATTATAGTCCATCATTTTATAGATAAAGAAACTGAAGCACAGGGTGGTAAAGTATTTTTTCTGATAAGAAATTAGTAATTAATAGTAGAATTGTAGGGAGTAGGTTGCATCTCAGTGGTTAAGTGCCTGCTTCCCCATGTATGAGGTCTCAGGTTCAATCCCTGGTACCTCCTAAAAAAAACAACCATGTCTATGTCTTAACTCAGGTTCAATATTTTTTCCACCATCTTATACAAACTGGCTTGAAAACCAGTATTCCATGTTTCTGGTGCTGGTGAAGGAGTAGAGTTTGGGAGTTAAGCAGGAAAAGACATTTTAAAATTTACAGTGAGAGGTGGGCTAGACAGATGGTCTATTCCTTACCAAAACATCCATCAAATGTCAAAAGAGATGGCTGGGAGAAACTGTATGGGTATAATCCATCTTTTTATATTCCTTATAGCAAAATGATTCCTTTAAATCTCTATTCTCTTTCTTAAGCACAGACTATAGATAGATAACCACATTTTTTAAAAAAGTAATCCCAAAAGAATCAAGGGGTAGACAATCCAAAAGAAAACATTTTTACATGATTTCCGAAACTTAACAGTCTAACCTCATATATCTCCAGGACAGTGATTTTTATGAAGTCTTCATCTACATTGGTTCTTCTGGCCTGAGCCATCTGAGCAAATGTAGTCAGAAGGCAAATCTCTTCTGAGCTATTCATGGAAGAAAGACACTTCTCAAAGTTCACAAAATGTTCTGGGTCTGCAAGTTCATGTCAAGAAAATTAATGAGGAGAAAGAATAAATTTATACCATTTTAAATTATTTAATAGAGTATTAAAATTAAAAGACATTTAGAAATATCTAAAAATATAAAAGGTCTTTTGTTCAGAAAGGATCTTTACAGGCACCAGAAAGGAGGCAGGACCAGATGGCCTCTGAGATTCGAGCAAACTTTAAATACAAGATAGCCTTAAAGAAGACTTTTAATACCTCCAAGCCTCAGTTTCCTTGCCTGACTCAAAAGATTAAGAATAAATGGAATGTCATGTTAACTGCAAGCACTATTACTGTCACTGAGCATGACACCTTCATAGGCAGTACTGCCAGTAAGAGGCACACTGACACTCCTTGATAACTCAGCCAAATGAATGGAGACCCTAGCGAACAAAAACTGCTAACCCTAGCAAACTGCTCCACACAAACTGCTCAAAACACATTAGATTTACTTTAATGAAAATTTGTGGCAAGAAATTAGTTATAACCACAACTGAAATACTGGGGACTGAAATAAATAATATGTAATAGATTTTGCCTGTTTCTCAGAAGATGCCATGTAATCAATTGCATTTTTGTCACTAAGTGGCAGTATTGACAAAGAACTTCGTAATACATGACAGGAAAATATATTGCAAAGGCAGTTACCAGGTGGTAGGGGGAGCCTGTTTAAAAAAAGACAAAACAATGGTATTTTCACACTAAGACAGCAGCACACCAACAATTCTTTTCACATGCTTACACCTTTGAGAAATCAAACGTACGTTATCAAATTTCCTGTACTTCCAAATAACTCCATACGGTACTTACCAAACCAATTTTCATTTCCCATCCCCAAATTCAGTTTATAATGGAAATTACTATAAAGCATTCTCGAAATAATAAAAACAATATTTCAAGGTATAAATCAAAAGGTAGGCCTCAGGAGCCGATGCAGCTCAATGGTTGAGTGCCTGCCTCCCATGTCCAAGTCCCGTCGGGTTCAATCACTGGTACCTCCTTAAAAAAAAGTAGGCCTTAGAGTTAAAAGAATTCTATAAAAAGAATAGGTGAGAAAAAGAAGTAATTTTTTAATTAGCATAATGTTAAAACATTAACATTAAGGAGGAATAAGATATGGCCAAAGCTTTGAGGGGTCAAAACTGAATGAATACATTTCTGTATTTCTATATCATCAGCTTTGTTTATGACTCCACTTCCTGCCATATTACTTGGGGGTCAGAATTTTGATCCTATTAGAAGCAAACAAAAATATACCAAATTAAAATGGGCCAATTCTTAATAGTCACTGTTGAGAGGTCTGCTATTAGAAAATATTAAAAGTTAAAATTCATTTAATAGGAACTATCTGAAATTTCAGGCCCATCCTACCCCCTTTACCACAGGTAAACAAGAACTGGCTAAAAAGAATAAGAACATTTTGTACTTGGAAAATATAAAACTAAGGTTAAACAAGAAGTTTTAATCTTCCATAAATATAATCTTAACAAAAATTAAACCACTCAAACTTTAGTATCAGAAAGATCAAGGAAATGAGAAGTTAAACAAATGGTTTAGAGCAGGAGGGTTAAATTGTGCAAAGGCCCCACCCTCAAGGTTAGAACCTAATAAGCAGGTGAAAACTTTTCTACCATTTGACAGTAACCCTTGTGCCTGAGACCATAAAGGCCATGAGAGGGCTAGACAGGGAGCCTGGAGCCAAGAGCCAACTTCCAACAGCAGGACCAAAGTTCCCTGGGGAGGCCAGGCTGGTCCAGCATCACATTCATTACAGACCTGATTTGTTAAACAGCTACATCTACCAAAAAGTGCGTAACACAGAGCCAGCAGACGGTAAAGATATACTGAAGGGAGATGAAGGTACAAAGTAGACCTACCCAAGATTCACTGTGTAAGGAATGCAGCTGTCCACCCTCAGGCATTTCCAAAGGAAGTGTTAACTTATTTCACCCACAGAATTAGCTGCCAGGGAAACAGGCAAAGGCTGTGAAACTCTCACCTAGTTCACCTGAAAGCCCAGGCACAACTCAGGAACCAGTCTAATGTAACCCTCTCCCCCAGGACAGTGGAAACATTTTATGCAGTAGAACAATGTGAGAGACCCAAGTCCAGAGCTACAACTAAGAGAAGAAAAACAGAAAATCAGAAAGCAAATTCAGGGAAGCAGATGTGGCTCAACTGATAGAGCATCCGCGTACCGTACAGGAGGTCTAGGGTTCAAACCCAGGGTCTCCTGGCCCATGTGATGAGCTGGCCCACATGCAGTGCTGCCGCACGCAAGGAGTGCCGTGCCACGCAGGGGTGTCCCCCGTGTAGGGGAGCCCCATGTGCAAGGAGTGCACTCCACAAGGAAAGGTGTCCCACACAAAAGAAGTACAGCCTGCCCAAGAGTGGTGCCGCACACACAGAGAGATGATGAAGCAAGATGACGCAACAAAAAAAGAGACACAGATCCCGGTGCTGCGGAGAATGCAAGTGGACGCAGAAGAACACACGGCAAATAGACACAAGAGCAGACAACACGGGGAAAAGGGGAGAGAAATAAATAAAATAAATCTTTAAAAAAAAAAGAAAGCAGATTCAGGCAGGACCCAAAAGAGTGAATAAAGAAAGAGAGGGAAATGGAGAAGGAAAAAAACGAGAATACCTGTAGAAACTACCTTGCAAATAGTACAAGCTTATTGATATTTAAAGTTTATTGTATAAATAATATAGGCATTTAAAAATTTGGAAAACAGCATTTTCTCTTGGTATTCATCAAATTCTGTTAGTATTTTGGTTTGCTTTCTACCTGAGTTTTGTTTTAGTATTGTGGGGTAAATGAAGGTAAAATGTCCTTTCCATGAACTCGAGGCCTGGGAGTATGGACGGGTTGTACTGGCCAGCGGCCCAGTCCTTAAAGATAAGAACCAAAATGTGGTGAGAATGTTTTGAGAAACACACATTGTGAGAAGCACAAGTATATTCCTATAGCGTTTCTGTAGCTGTTCTGGGCACTGTCCCTTCTCCCCTCTGCTGTAATACCTTTATAAGCCTCTACCCCCCAAGAGGTGGTACGAAGCTCCCGCTGATCTCCCACCATCGGGTCTGTAAGCAATACAGGCATGTCTACTCCTGCTGGACTCCCATGTGGTTTCTCTGGAATATCAAATTATTCAGTCAGCCATCCCGGGCCTGACCTCCTGCGTTACAACTGGACTAGTCAGCAGGATATGCCAGGGTCTCCTAATGGTGGAAGACCCGTGGGCAGCCTGGCAGTCACAGGGAATTCTACAGGGAAAATCCTAGGATGGCCCCATTCATCTCTGTGGTTTGAGCTGGCTTACCTCATAGACACTAGGGGTCCTGTATGTGACTTGGGGGATGCCCTGTATACACCTGCAGGGCTAGTACAGTTAGAGAAGAATGTAGAAGATATCTTCATGGGGAAAAAAAAAAAAAAAAAGAGCACAGGGCCATGGCTACAGCCACTGCTTGGCCCTTATAAGCAGCCTTGAGAAAGTGCTCCGAGAAACAGCAGGCTGCTGAATCCATGCACTCCAGGCAGCAGTAGAGCTTAACTTAGAAAGAGAGCTCAGGCTAGTCCAAGCAGATCAGAAAAAAAAAAATCATGAAAAAATTGAGGAATTATATATAAAGGAAAAGGGGCAACATGTTCTAGCTGCTGCTGTTGCATGACTGCTTCTCACCACTTTACAAGAGAGAAGAGATAAACAGTTGGATGCTGAAGCCAAAGTGCAGCAACGTGAGGAAAGCTAAATCAGATACAACATCCTGCACAAGCAGAAGGGCTAAACAGGGCACTTGTCAGTGAAACCACGCTTGTAAGAAAATATTCTGCTAAAGAATTAAACTATGATAAAGAAAACATTCTGGGAAATGAATGCGGCTCAACCAATTGGGCTCCTGTCTATCATATAGGAAGTCGAGGGTTTGATGCCCAGAGCCTCCTGGTGAGGGCTAGCTGGCCCACGTGGAATGCCAGCCCAAATGGGAATGCAGGCCCACACAGGAGTGCTGCCCTGCATGGGAATGCCGTCCTGTGCAGGAAAACCACACCCCACGCAGGAGTGCCGGCAGACGTGGAGAGCTGGTGCAGCAAGATAACGCTACAAGAGAGACAGAGGAGAGAAAATAAGAAGTAGCAGCAGAACAGGGAGCTGAAGGGGCACAAGAGAATAATTACCCCTCTCCCACTCCAGAAGGTACCAGGATCTGTTCCCGGAGCCGCCTAATGAGAATACAAGCAGACACAGCAAATGGACACAGAGAGCAGACAACAGGGGGAATGCCAGAGTGGGGGTGGGTAGAGAATAAATAAAATAAATCTTTAAAAAAAAAAAAAAAAAGAAAAGAAAACATTCTGGCAGCAAGTTCACAAAGCCCCTGCTCCCTGGATAGCTGACTGTAGGCTGGTGGGGGCTGAGAGAATTAGTTTAGCTGCTGGAGAATTAGAAACACTTAGCAACATTAATGTTCTCTGTTTTGGTTCCAGTTTAATTCTAATTGGGCCTACATAGCCACACATTGATAAAATTGGTGCTGATAAAATTTAGTAACTTTTAAACTGGACAAGTCTATGAAAGTAAGAGAAAAAAACAGAAGAATGCTGGCTGCTTTGTAAGCTTGCAATTAAATCATGGCTTAATCCTGGCAGCAGTCAACCTCCCCTGCCAACTTGCCTCTAAAAGACCGTTTCTAGTATTGCATGCTACTAGGTATTTGAAATAAAGGAAAGTTATGTGTGCACATAACCAAGTTAAAGTGTTATTCTCACAAGTTTGTTTAGTGTTAATGGTAATTTTGTATGTTGTAAGAGGTTTGCTTCCAGTTTCCCAAATCATTTTAATTACTTAAGTATGGAAGGTATATAGAATGTGTTTTATCATTATTAAGGAAAAATACAGTAATTTTGTCCTAAGAGAAAACGACTGGTTATTAAGAAAGAGTAAAATGTGGGACAAAAGCTAAATGGATAGAATGTGCAGAAAGTGTATGGAAAAGTAATTTTTGTGGTTAAAGTTGAGTAAGATAGGGAAAAGGACTTGGCCCAGTGGTTAGGGCATCCGTCTACCACATAGGAGGTCCGTGGTTCAAACCCCGGGCTTCATTGACCCGTGTGGAGCTGGCCCATGTGCAGTGCTGATGCGCGCAAGGAGTGCCCTGCCACGCAGGAGTGTCCCCCGCGAAGGGGAGCCCCACGTGCAAGGAGTGCACCCGTAGGGAGAGCCGCCCAGCGCGAAAGAAGGTGCAGCCTGCCAAGGAATGGCGCCGCCCACACTTCCCATGCCGCTGACGACAACAGAAGCAGACAAAGAAACAAGACACAGCAAATAGACACAGAGAAGAGACAACTGGGGGAGGGGGGGGGAATTAAATAAATAAATCTTTAAAAAAAAAAAAGTTGAGTAAGATTTTAATGGATTTATCTATAAAGTTTTAAAAGCTTTAGTATAATGATGCAAATCTAAAATTTTATTCTTTCTCTAATAATGTAACAGTTTCTTTAGTCAGTCTGTTTTAGTAAAAGTTTATAGTTTTTCTCCTGAATAGTCAGTATACAAAGAAAAAAGTCAATTTTATCATAATAGCTTCTTGTACTTTAACCTTATCCTTTTATTTCAAACTGTTGGAAAAGATTTGTTTTTTCACCTTAAAAAGTGAAGTACTAAAAATAGTTAAGTTCATTTGATATGTACAGCAGTTTGATATTGTTTATGCATTCCAAAAACAGATATTGGATTATGTTTGTCAACTGATCTGTTCCTCTGGGCATCTTATATTGTACTGGATTCAGAGGTTTCACTTGTACTTGATTAATTTATGATTAAGGCTTTGATTGGGCCACGTCAGTATGACACGGTCGTTGGGGACTCAGAGAAAATGACAAGGCAGAGGAGTTAGTGGGAGTTTTTTGAGCTGGAGCCCCGGGAAGTAAACACACAGAACACACAGAAGAGACATGAAGAAAGAGAGACGGTTCCATTCAACACAGCAGAGGCCCAAGAAGAGAGACGTGCCATTTGCCTGATAGTTTACGGTTGGCCTTGTAGAGAGAGCAGAGTAGATGAACCTGGAGAGAAACCAGCCTTAGAAGAGAGATGAGACTTATCCCAGCCTGAAGCTAATACTGAAAGAAGCTGGGACCATGGAGCCTTAAGAGGAAGAGGAAGCCTGCACCCTTGCAGATGTCATCAGCCATCTTGTTCCAACACATGGCAAGAGACGTTGGTGAGGGAAGTAACTTATGCTTTATGGTCTGGTAACTGTAAGCTTTTATCCCCAAAAAATACCCTTTTATAAAAACCAACAGATTTCTGATATTTTGTATCAGCACCCCTTTGGTTAACTATTACAATATAAGTTAAATGGAAAGTGTTTTAAAGTATTATAAAAATTAAAAGGGATTTTTAACTTTCACTTAAAGTTATAAAAGTAAAATGTTCATATAAATACTTAAAGATTGTATAAAATATCTAGAGATTTAACAATGTTTTCTGTATAATATTAGATAAAAGTAACATGTTATTAATCATGGTTAATTATTTTAAAGATGTTGTATGTCAGAAAAACAATCTCTCAGCCTGGGAATCAAGAAGCGGATGCTCTGGCTCCTATTGTCTGATTTGCTCCACCTCCACTGAGGAAGCATCTCTAAGGCTAAATAAAGAGAGTGGCCACTGGGAGCTGCCAGGGGTGACACATAACAGTAGATTATCATAAATCAGAGTAACACCACTGCTGTATGTAGTAGTCCCAAATATTGCTAGTTTATTGCAAGAAATTAGCACCCAGTTATGTCACTATCGCTTTGTTTTAGATCTTGCGAATGCTTTCTTTAGTATCTCCTTAGGTAAGTCAAGCCAGACTGCATTCACCTTCATGTGAGAAAGCCAACAACGATTTTTATGGTGCTTCCCCAAGGCTATGTACACAGCCCAATCATCTGGCACCAGGTTGTGGTAAAGGATCTGGCATGGAAGAAACCTGTGCATGTAACCCTATTCAATTATAGTGATGAGATTATGTTAATCAGTAATTCTCTTTCAGAATTAAAAGAAGCATCAAAGACAATGGTATCTTATCTTGAGAAGGGCAAAAAATTAGGATAAGCTGCAAAGTCCCAGTTGGCTGCTCTGTCAAATTCTTAAGTGTTGTTTGGTTAGGTAAGACAAAAACTATACCCTCTGCTATAATTGATAAAGTACAATGTTTTCTCACATTAATGGGGCTTGTAGTATTGTTGGGGTACTGGAGACCCTTCATCCCTCATTTAGCTCAGATAGTAAAACCATTGTATGAGTTTATCAGGAATGGTCATTGCCTAGGAAGGGAGAATCCCCCCCCAGGAGGCTGCTTTTAAAAAATAAAACAGGTACTAGTACAGGCCCAAGCAGTAAGGGGAGTGGATCCTGACTTACTCTGTAAATTGGATGTGGCCAGCACCAATACTGGCCTTAGGTGGGCTCTGTGGTAGAGGAAACATTCTAAGCAAATATCCCTCAGGTTTTGGTCATAATTGTGGAAATGGGCCCAAGTAAGATAAAGACCCTTGGAAAAGCAACTGTGTGCATGATCCACACCCTCTTGCAAGTCAAGGGCTTAACCTAGCAGTGTTAGGTCACTGTAAAGAATGCCATCCTATCCATTCTTTATGAATGGACTGTTGTAAACCATCCTCTGTGGGGGAGACATGTGCGGAAGGACATCTGGGACACCTAACAGCAGTGACTAGATAACTATCAAGTGCCCGCCCACTCTTCTAACACCCCTCTTGGGAATGTCGAAGCAAATACCTTTGTGAAGATTCAGAGCCATATCACTGAAACCTGAGAAACAAGAGAGTGACTCCACTGGAAAAGCAGAGAGCGTGGCTACCAGACTCTGTGGCCGCAGTTAAAACTGCCTGTTAATTTGCCAACAACTCATGGACATCACCCACGAGTGTCCATCACGCTCACTCCAACAACTGTGACAATTACCTCACTGGATGGAACATACTGGCTGAGTACAGATTCCAATAACACTATAGCAAGTGGATTACATCAGTTCCCTTCCACTCCTAGAAGAGGCAAAGCATGCTTTCACTACCAAAGACACTGCCATGGGACTCCTGAAGCCAACCAGTTAATACTTGCTGCCCAGAAAATATAAGTGCCCTATATAGGTATCAGCCCAAAATGGAAAGTAATAATAATCTGTTGTTGCCTATGCTTCAAACCATCCAATCTGGGGAAAATGAGGTCAATTGGCCATGGTACTGGCCTATGCAGCCTTGCTAGTTGGGAATCTTAAGTCCATGGGAAAGAGAAGTCATCCAAAACATTTTACAAAAAATGCCAGTAAAAATCATTATTAATGATCTGAGGTCTCCTATTCCGTGAAACTCTGTGTATTTTTGTGAACTCTTCTTATGCCTAAATTAGTTTTTAATGTCACTAGGAAACTCAGAGAATTTAGAAGGGAAAATTGTGTGGTATGAAAAACCTCCTTGTAAAACCCCCAAATTGTAATTTCACTGTCAAGACATGTTATTATTATTCTGGTGCCTTTTTTTACTGTTGCTATGAAATCTAAATACAATGTTCTAATGCTTTGATCCTCAAATATTGCATAAGATCTAATGAGCAGATTATATAGTGGAAAGAACATTGGGGTGGAATGTGGGGTAAATGAAGGCAAATTGCCCTTTCCATGAACTCAAGGCCCTGGAATGTGGATGAGTTGAACTGGTCAGCAACTCACCCTGAAGATAAGAGCCACAATGCCGTGAGAATATTTTAGGAATTACATGCATAAGCATATTCCTGTAGCATTTCTGTAGCTGTTACGGGTACTGTCCCTTCTCCCCCCTGCTGTAATACCTTAAAAGCCTCTACCCCCCGAGAGGTGGTGCGGAGCTCCCCCTGATCTGCCGCCATCGGGTCTGTAAGTAATAAAGGCATGTCTATGCCTGCTGGGCTGCCATGTGGTTTCTCTGGAATATCAAATTATTCGGTCAGCCTTCCCAGGCTTGACCTCCTGCATTACAAATGTACAGGGTAATTCTTAAAAATAACTATAATATAAACTCCATTTAATATGATTTTCTCATTTTTTAACATTATAACAAAAGTAAATAAATACCCTGTAGTTGAATGATAGTATGACATTAAAGTTTACCAGGTTTTCACAAAAACTATTTTACAGTATACCTGTTTACATCTTTACTTAGTTGATTTAAAAATTATAACTTTTAAAATGTTATACAAGAAAGGTTTTTCAAGGCAAGAAAATCTTGAAAAATTTCTCTACAATTAATACGTGTTTGTTAATCTTACAATTGAGTAATTTCATACACACATGCAAAAAGGTGCCTCTTCAAATCTAGAATATTGTGTTTATCAATCTAGTTTAGGACTAAACAAATTTGGATTTAAAATATGTCAAATGCTATCTAATAAACCAAGACAACCTAACAGCCTCTCAAATTTCAAAATATTACAAATGAAAACACTCAGTAACGTAGTCTTTCTTAGTCATTCTAAAAGTAAAAGAATAAAATGAAGAGAAAAAGCATATAAAGGAAGAAAAGGGATGATGTCCCACGTTTTTCAAAACACCAGGCCAGGCCAGGCTGTACCTTGGAGTCGCTTCTTGCAATCTGCGGGTTGGAGGGTGGTGCAGAGCTTCTCCAGATTCCCACTCTCTGCCTGGTGCATGAGGTAGAAGAGTTTCCACAGCATCTGGACTGACAGCGTCCCAAAGGGCATCTCAGACATAAACAGCCAAATGCCTAGTCTGCATGTTTTTAAAAAAAAAGCAGGGATGGTTTTACATATTAGTTTCACTACACTGAGAAATTAGAAATATTTTCAGCTCTGACAGGAAAAAAAAACATCTTCTATCACACTACAGCAATTTTTCTCTAACATGTTTCAGTCACAAACATATCAAAGGTGGAAAACAATAATAGCCAAATACTCAAGCAGCACTTATTCAGTGCCTGGCACTGTTCTAATCATGTAGTCAGACAGATCATCTCAGCTTATTTCAGTCTCACTAAAATCCTGAAGCAAGTACTATTATTGATATTATCCCCAATTCATACATGAGGATACTGAGGAACAGAGAGGAGAGGAAGAGGAAGAGCTAGGTTTTGAACCCAAGATGCTTTTACAACCCAGGAGGCAAAAGCTAATACTGAGATGTGAATGTGTGTGTCTGAGCACACATAAACATACACGTTGGGGGGGGGGGGGTGCAGGATCAAAACTCTCCATTGATTACTTTCTGATCACTGAATGAAGTTTAAACACCTCAGCTCAGCATATTCAAAGACTTCCACAATACAGCTGATCCATATTTCCAATGACTGCTCTCTCTGCATTCAGAATATTCGACATTGCCACAAGCCTGAAGAGAACCCACAGCCCCCAAGCTGACAACCCACCATTAGTATAGCTGTCCTCTGATTTATTCTTTAGCACTATCACAGGGCTTCATTCATACCTGACTTTTGCATTATCATACCTTTATCAGTGGTTCTCTCACGCTTTAGTGGGCATAAAAATCACTTGGAGGCTTTGTGAAAAACACAGTACCCCAAGCCCCACCTAAAGAGGTCCTAATTTTGTAGGTCTCAGCTGGGGCCTAAGAATTTGCATATTTTACATTTGACCCAAGTGATTCAGATCCAAGGGGTCTTTACACAGATAGCCTAACTAGCCTCCTAGCAATTTGAGAAGAGAAACAGGTTTTGTTCATTTTTGTATAAACCAGCATGTAACACACTGTATTTTAATTATGCTGTATTTAAACCAGGATCTTGAAAACAACCACCACTCAATATTTAATAAAAGTTTGTGTTATATGTATTTTATCTCAATAAAATTTTTTAAAAGTTAAAAAGAAAAAGAAAGGCAGGAAGGCACTTCAAACTGTTGCTGTATTGTGGCCACACCTGCAACTTGGCCAATTACAAATAAAACAAGTTTATTAAGAAAATAAGAGAAATTAAAGAGGGCATGCCCAATCCCCATCTATGGAACCTAGGCAGGATGTTGCCAGCTCAAACCCACCATTGACCTAGACTCTGGAAAAGTAACAGCTAGACTCCTAAGCAAGGGGCAGAGAAATTTCTCTAAGTGCAGGGAGGGCAGGCTTCTGTCTTATTATCCTAACACCTTACATGGGAACTGAAGCCATTTTAAAGTATCCCAAAACACTGGGGTGGGGGAGGGTGGGGGGGGGAATTACTTTTCGGTTTTCTTTTGTTTTGTATACTGTCTTAGAATTTTCCACAGGAGTGCCATATAAATTTAAATTTCAGGGATTTGAGTATCTGGTGGTCATATAATTTATTTCCTAAAATAAATCATACTCAAGAACAGTAACTCTCTAGCTTGCTGTGCCTGTGTACCTAGCAGACCATGTGTACCTCTCTGTACTATCTATGTCAATGCAACAGAGGAAATGAATAGACTCATCCAGTGTGACAGAGGCAGGGACACAAGAGAGCAGTAGACAGACTCATAGCCCTTTAAGGAAAAATCTGGGACTTTGTTTCCTGTCCAGGTCTACGTAGCCTTTAGACCTGGTAGTGGTAGTTGCAATAGCATCACCAGAAACAGAAAATACTTTTGAATTAAGAGGACATTCTTGGGGAGTATGAACCTTTCATCTTATTTTCTCCCCATGAATATGTATCCCAAAACTCCATTTAAAATCCATTTTAGTAGATGGTGCTGATGGTAGTATAACATTGTGAATGTAATTAACAGCAGTAAATTATATTCTGGAATGTAATTCAAAGGGGAAATTTTAAGTTGTATATATGTTACTACGTAAAAATTAAAAAACAAACATATGCTGTACAACACAGTGAATCCTATTGTAAACAATGGACTACAGTTAATAGTACAAACATAAAAATGGTCTTTCATGAATTGTGACAAATGTACCACAATAATATAAGGTGTTAACAATAGGGTGGGGTCTATTGGAATTCTGTATTTTATACATGATTTTCCTGTAAACCCATAACTTCTTTAATTAAAAATAAAAAAAGCAATAAAGTTCTGACATACACTACAACATGGATGAACCATGGAAACAGTATGCTGGTTACATGACATGTCGATAGGCAAATCCATAGAAACAAAGTAGGTCAGTGGTTTCCAGGGGCTGGGGGCATAGGATAATAGGAAGTAACTGCTAATGAGTATGGGTTTTCTTTTTGGGATGATGGAAATATTCTGAAATCACATTGTAGTGATGGCTGCACATCTCTGTGACTATACTAAAAAACCACTGAATCGTACACTTTAAAAGGGCAAATTTTATGGTATGTGAATGATATCTCAATAAAATTGTTATGAAAAAAGAATAACTCTCAACACTTTAAAAATTTAAAACAGTATCTTTGTGGAATACATATTTATGGTTACAGACAGGGTACACAGGTCAGTATATAAGAGCTAAGAAGTAACTAGGACAAGAGCATTGCCACTCAGATAAGCCAGCACAAGAATGACTGACAGACAACCAGAGGCGTAAGAATCCTTCCACGGGTCTGAGCTGCTGTACTGACTCCCTGACAGGCTTCTGCACAAGACTGGGTGCACCTCACAAGACCATCAAATTTATGGACAATCTAGAATGAGTAACTATAGTAATCTAAAGATAAATTGCTAAGTGCAGGTTCTACTTATCTTAGACCCGTGCCTTCTGAGTGCCTAAAAGTATCAAGACAGCCAAGGAGTTTAATCTCTCTGTGAGAAGTTACTCTGTCCTTCAACTGAAACGATGGAAGGACAAAACCACTTAAATCTGAAAAGTCCTTTATGGTTTAAAAAGTATTTCCATATTGGATTCAAACTTTATTAAAAAATATAAAAAAATTAAATTAAAAAAAGGAAAATAGAAAGTATTTCCACCTATTATCTTGTTTTATTCTCATAAATGTACACCTGAGGTCAATGAAGCAGGTACTTATCTTTATAATAATGTCCATTTTATAATTGAAGAAAGTAAGACCACAGATATTAAGTGACTTGCCCCATGTAAAAGTAAACTGCAGGCTAAGACTCAAACTCACTACATGATACACAATAAATCGAGGGCTGAGGGTAGAAGTCCCATCACAAAAGGGAGTTTACACAGGTGAGGAGAAGGCCAAAGTGCAGGGGAGCTGGCAGCCTATGAATGGAGCTGGAGAATCAGAGACTGACAGCTCCTAGTGGAGGCTGCAATGCTGTGACACAAACGGGTCCTATACTTCACTAGAGGCTCAGGAAGCAGTATGGGATGAACTGTTGTGTACCTGCCTAGTATCCTAGGCCATATTGTGGCAAAGACGGCATGATCAGAAGACAGCATTTATACAATCAAGAAGGGACCAGAATCCACAGTAGTCCTAGACCTTAAAATCTTTACAGTAAGACAAGATGAATAATGAAATCAGCAAATCATTTGTACTATTTACTAAGCACTTATTATGCCTCATTATAGTTGAATGTGTAACAGAATTCATCCTTGTTTTCCACTGTTCAAGGCTGCCTCAAAAACTCAGGGTGGCAAAATTGAACCATAAGAATTGGGGTATCTTAAGATAGAAAGAAACCGAAAGAGAGACCATTTCAGCCAACAGGAGGTATAGTACAGACAAACAGGGAAACCAAGGCCCAAGAATTTCCCCACGATAAGAAATAGATAAAATACATGAAGACATCATCACCAGAGATCTACTTCAGTCAATGACTTTCACTCCAAGCTTTTTACTAGCCAGGGAATTCTCTCTCAAGAACTATCACCATACTTCTTACCTTTTGGCTTTCAACACATGCAGGACAGACCTCAAAAACAACTCATCAAATTCAACCTGTAGTTTCTCCATGGAATAAGGCTGCATGTCCAATTCTGAGCCTTGGTTGTGACTCACATACTGTGCCCAGTGGTCACTCACATAGCCCAGGGTCATCCTGCATATGAAGAAAGGTAAAATATTACTTTTCACTAACTCAGAATTAGCATTAAATTCTTCAAAATTCAATGACTGAGTACCTACTATCTTCCAGTTTCTGATGGTAACACAATGAGAAAAAAAGCCAAAAGACCAAACCTTATCCGCATGAAGTTTACATTTCATAGAGGGCAAACAGACAAATATAACTAAGGAAAAGAAATAGTCTGTCACATGATAATAAGTAACAGAGAAAAATTAAGCAAGGGAGAGGAATAAAATATGTCAGGTGAGGCCTCACTGAGAGGGACATTTGAGTAAAGACCTGAAGTCTTTACGTGAGGCATTAGTCACAAGGATAACCAAGGGAAGAGTGTCCAGAAAGAAGAAATAGCCAGTGTGAAGGCTCCAAGGTGAGGTCAGTTACGTCTGAAGAACAGCAAGATGGAGAATGGATGTGGCTAAAGCATTTGAGCTCCCGTTTCCCACATGGGAAGTTCCAGGTTCAGTCCTGGGGCCTCCTAAAAACAAAAACAAAAACAAACAAACAAACAAAAAAAGAACAATAAGATGACCAGTGTGCTAAAGCAGAGTCAGTGAGAGGGAGACTGGCTGGAGAGAAAATCAGAAAGGTGACGGGAAATCAGATTATGGAGGGCCCTGCAGGCTACTATGAGGACTCTGGCTTTTATGCTGAGTAATATGGGGAGCAGAGGAAAGTTTTGAGCAGAAGAGTGATGGAGTTGACTCACAATTGAAAGGCAATGCTCTGGCAGTTTTGAGAATATACTGGAGTAGGGAGAGGTGTCTTTGGGCAAGGGCAGAAGCAGACAGTAAGGGAGGCTATTGTGATAATCAGGTGAGAAAGAACTGTGGAATGACCTCAGGTGGTAGCAGTGAATGGTGAAGAGAGGTTGGGTTCTGGATAGCATATTTTGTAATTCAAAAAGATATATATCTCTTTTTCACTTTAACATCTCTATAGTGGACTGCGTACTAAAATTTCTAATAAACCATAATTTGGCAGCATTTATTTCGTAGTGGTACATAAAATACATATTTAGAATTGTTACGATTTTAGATTTGATGAAAGATATTTGAAGGGTAGAAATGATAGAATTTGCTATTAGCTTGGATGTGAGGTATAAAAGAAGTAGAAAAGCCTATATGACACCAGTTTTTTGGCCTGAGCAACTACAAGAATAAAGTTGCCTTTGGGAAGATGAAGAAGGAGTATTTTGGGAAGTGAGGAGAGAAAGTTCAGTTTGAGATTATTAAGATGTTCATGAGTCATTTAAGTGGAGGTACTGAGCTGTCAGCTCAAGACACATATTTATGAGAAGCATGGGCTGGAAATTTAACTCTGAGAACTATAAGGGTATATAGCTGATATTTAAAAACATGAGAATGGATGAGAACCCTAGATATGAGTTTGGATAAAGAGAAAAAGACCATGGTCTCAGTTCTGAGGCACTTCAATAAGAGGTCTGGGAAGTGTAAATGAAACAAACAAGGAGGCAGAAAATGAATAGCCAGTAAAATGGAAAAGAAACCAGGAAAAGTGTGGCACCCTGGAAACCCAGCAAAGGAAATGTTTTAGAGAAAAAGTGATTATGTGACAGGTTGCTATGTGAACTGTGTAAAAGATGTCAAGTAGAATGAAGATGTAGAAGTGCCTACTGTTTATAGTGACACAAATTTCATTAGCATCTTTCATAAGACCTGTTTGGGTAGTGCTGGGAATAAGCCAAATTGTGGTGAGTTCAAGTAAGAATGGAGGGAAAACTGTTCCACAGTTAGAAGGTTTGAGAAAAATCTGAAATAGATACAAAGAAGAGCATTCTCGGAAAAACACTACTCACTACCATTACATAGAAATAAGAAGGTAAACAATGAATTTTTATCTTAAAACAATAACATTATCTTCCATATAGTTACTGAGAGATGAAAATGGAAAGGCACATTTCTGGCCCATAGTAAGCACTCAATCCTATAGCCTATTCATGAGCCAAAGGACAGATTTTATTTATAGCCTTACCTACCAAGGAGAATCAGAAAACTAATAGCTGAACTTCTAATAATAAGCTGACAGTCTTTTGGCTTTTAAGAAATACTCTCCAAGTCACCAGTCATGTTTCCTCTTATCTTCTCATTTTCATGACCTTTTCTGAAGGATTTCTCGAGAGTTTAATAGTGACCCCCTCAGCCTTTCAAGGCATCCTATAATAATTTATCTGGTTTTATAATGCCAATAGATATACACTTATATATGTAAATTTAAAATAAGTTAATTGAAATAAATTTTGTTTTGGAAACGAAAGCAAAGAGAAGGGAAAGTTTAAGTTTGGTGATTTTAGGGTTTTTTTTTTTTCCTTATTTTGAGTGGAAAAAATAATCTGCTGCAGAGAATAATCCAATAAGGAAAGAAAAACTCATGATGCATAAAAGAGGCTATAGGGAAGCGGACTTGGCCCAGTGGTTAGGGTATCCGTCTACCACATGGGAGGTCTGCGGTTCAAACCCTGGGCCTTCTTGACCTGTGTGGAGCTGGCCCACACGCAGTGCTGATGAACACAAGGAGTGCCGTGCCCTGCAGGGGTGCCCCTCACGCAAGGAGTGCGCCCCGTAGGAAGAGCCGCCCAGCGCGAAAAAAAGTGCAACCTGCCCAGGAATGGCACTGCACACACAGAGAGCTGACACAACAAGATGACGCAACAAAAAGAAACACAGATTCCTGTGTCGTTGACAACAACATAAGCAGACAAAGAAGAACATGCAGCATAACAGACACAGAGAACAGACAACGGGGGGCAGGGAGAATATTAATTTTTTTAAAAACTATTAAAAAAAAGAGGCTATAAAATTAATTTTTTAAAAAGCAGTATTCTCAAGGTTTACTCAAACACCTGGTAACAACATAAACCCTCTTTTCACACAAATAAATAATGCTTTCCCACAATTCAAATATAGTAGCCTCTGATAAGTCTTTGCAAATTTTTAAATGGTATTTTAACAGAAACTAGAATAAAAATAAATAATAGGAAAAAAAGAGAAGCAAAGACCTAAAGGGCTATTACCAATTTTCCACAGCTAAGTTGCAATGCCAGGGTAAAAACTAGGAGGTAGGAAAGAAAAGAGAGCAAAGGAAGTGGAAAGAGCCTGCATTTTCCATGACCCCTCTTCTCTGGCCCAAAGTACAACCCAGCAGCAGTTTTGAGGATCTTGACACAAAGAAGTTAGCTAGTAAACCAGTTAATTTTGAGATAATTAACCCAATAGGAAGCATTTATAAAATGTCCATTAAGTAGATAGTAAAAAAAAATCTTACTTTTATGAAAAATGAGAAAAAAGTATACCACTATAAAGTCAGTCATTCCCAATTATGCAGTGCCTGTGTCCAAACAGGGCAAAAGCAAATAGACGTGGGTGTACCAACAGCAACATTACCTGATCATATAGCCAATTCGTTTCACAAACTGCCTATAGCGTGCTCTGTTAAAGGTTTCTAGACCTACAGCCAAAAGTTCCACTAATGAGTTGGCAAAGGCAAAAATTTTCATCATCCCTTGAGGTCTTGTTGTTTCAGGTAAATAATCATCTAGAAGTTAATAAAAGAAAAGGAAAAAATACATAATTACTATGTAAAGCACCAAAGGGTACAGCTATAAATGCTCCAGTGAGGATGTGAGAATATCTAGGGAGCAAAGTCAATAAATAATAATCCCCATACACTGGTTCCTATATCAACATGAAATGGGAAATAGAGACAAAGTACAAAATTAAAACAATTTACTAAAGCTGGGCAATTTATTAGGGTGTTCCAGAGAAACAGAACCAACAGGGTATGTATATATATATTCATATGCATATATATGGAAATATTATGAGATTTATTATAGGAATTGGCTCATGCAACCTTGAGAAGTGGAAAATCTGATGAAGTTTTCAATGAATTGCCCAGAATCTGGCTGGCTGAAGTAGAAAGAGAAATTCTTCTTTCTGGTTGTTGAAATCATTAGTTTTCACTTTAAGGCAGGGATTGTTAGCCGTTTTTTGTCCCACAGACCCCTCTGCCAGTCAGGTGAAAACCACAGACCCCTTACTAAATCCACACTATACTGTGTATTATTTGATAAATATATCACACCCATACCAACACATCCCCATGAGAATAATGTTTTTTTGAATTTCAATTCAAGCTGGAACCCTTGTTAAGACCTCCTGCTTTAAGACCTTGAACTGTTTGGATGAGACTACTCTCACTATTGAAGGCAATCTCCTTTGTTGACTGCAGATGTAATCACCCATAGATGCAATTAACTGACTGATGATTTATTACCACGATACCCTCCGAGTAACAATCAGGCCAATGCTTGCTTGAACCAAACTAGACATGATAACCTGGCTAAGGCGACATATAAGCTTAATTATCAAAGGCAATGTGTAAGTTAGTTGGCCTTCTCACATTTAAGCATCAAGTGAGAAATTACAACCACAGAGAAAGGAAGGAAACTTATCAAGGTGATAATCATTTCTCTGTAGTAAAGCCAGGCAAAGGGAAAACTGAATCAGGAGCCTGCAAAGAATTAAGACTTGATGCCAAGATACCACATTTGAGCTTGCCGCTACCACATTTTACATATAACAAAATAAATTAATTTACCTTTCGATTTAAACCCAAGAAGATGTTGGAAAAGTTCATGAAATGGAAACTGTGATAAAAGGATAACCAAGTCATCTTCATTAAGGAGACTCCAACTAGTCTCAGGGTCTTCATCCTAAAGGAAAAGATGCACAATCATGTTGGTCGGTTTGATCAGATCACCCATGATCTAGAATTACAGGAGCTAAATTATTACAGGTCTCAATGGTTCACATGTGGTATTCACATGTGAATCTTCATGGACTGTCCCTCCAACACAGAGAAAGATTCATCAGTCTCACGTCCACAGATGGGTTGTAAATCCCCTGAAATTGTGGGCACACTTTAATGTGTATCTGAGTCATGTCCATTCTTCCATGGGTAAACTTCCATCTCAAAGGTCATTAAAAAACCAGTCCTCTATGGTAGAGCTCTAACTCTAAGGAACACCGTACTACAGTCCAAGTTACTCCAGCACTTACAAGAATTATCAGGAAGCAATTAGCATTTGTTATGGACTACTGAAGTTCTGTTGTCTTAAGCGCTGCTGAAGTAGGATAAAAATAAAAGACAGACACAGAAAGGGATTATATAAGGGAACTCTTTGGTTTGTATTTTGTTTTTTAATACAGAGCATTCAAGTCACCTTAGGAAAATCAAGTTGACTTGTGTCCTAAGACAGGTTCCATTCAAAAAGGAATGCTTTGAGAAGATCCAGAGATCCTGAAGACTATTTTGCCTCAATTTCAATAAGAAACTAATGCAATTGATTGATAATTTCTTTAAGTCACCTCATAGTTATCCTTTTATGGGTCCAAAGTGGTGAAAAAACAAAAGGCTCAGAAACTTAGAGCTTCAGCTGCATATCAGAATCACCCGGGAGGCTTTTAAACATCTGTCTGGGGATGGGCCTAGGCAATTTTTTTAAGTTGCACAGGTAATTCTAGTATACAGCTAGTACCGAGAAACCACTGATCCAGACAATCCAGAGTGCCTGCCTCCCCATAGCCTTTTTCTTGATTCAGTAACACTCCCAACTTTCTCACCTACTCCACAAGTTCTTGAATTCACTCAACATTTGATGAATGTTAACCAGAAGCCAGAGAAATTATGTATCTGGGATTAAATGCAGTAAACCTACCATTAAAAAAAATACTTTCCTCTCAGGATAGACCACTCTGAAAGAAAAATTCCCCCAACACAATCTCTAAAAGACCAATCTGTAGCAGTTTCTGAGAAGCCAGCTTCAGGATGACTGTTAAGGTCTCTAGCAAAGGTGTTCAAACATTCACATCATTTACCTCCATCTCACAGCCTCCTGCCAATTTCAGGAGTAAAAGAGTTCCCCAATTATGAATGAACACCTGGGTCAATACAGACATAATGCCCATAGCTGTCACAACTGTCATGCAGAAAGGTGTTCTCTGCATACTCTGATCTACCTCCAAAGAGAGAGTTTTTAAAAATTCAATTCCTAACTATCCTTAGAGTTAGCATATAAAATAAGGATGTGAACCATAAAAAAGCACCAGAGCTGACAATTAGTTGGAGGACAAACTCTTTACAAATGCATTAACCATGTATAGAGTAGGAAGAAAAAATTAACGAGCATTATCTCCAGGAACTTGATTTTGATCATTAAATTCACACCAAAAATAGACAACCATTGTCTGCCTTTCAAATGAGGAAGATCCGGTTAAAATGTTTCTAAGAGTTAAGGCAGAACTTTGGTAATTCCAGATCTTTATTATAGAGACTCAGATTATAGGAAGTGAAATCCCGACCCCCCAAATTTTTTACTACATAGAAGAAAACCCTACTTTAAATGTTATACAATATGGCTGAATTTCATTTTCAAGCTCCAAATCCTCCCAGCTGATCAGAAGGATGTTCTTAGGGATCAGTGGGAGCATAGTTCCCTAGTTCAGAGCACAGGCTTCTGGGGGCTCTACCACTTAATGATCATATGATTTGGGACAAGTTTCTTCATGCCCTTTGTACCTCAGTTTCCTCACCTGTAAAATGGGGATCACAACAGTACATACCTCATGATGTTGTTGTGAGGATTAAATGAGGAAATACGTGAAATGTGCTTAGAACAATACCTGGAACATTAGAAGAGCTCAAAAACTAGTAATAGGAAACGGACTTTGGCCCAGTGGTTAGGGCGTCCGTCTACCATATGGGAGGTCCGTGGTTCAAACCCCGGGCCTCCTTGACCCGTGTGCAGCTGGCCCATGCGCAGTGCTGATGCGCCCAAGGAGTGCCGTGCCACACAAAGGTGTCCCCCGCGTGGGGGAGCCCCACCCACAAGGAGTGCGCCCGTGAGGAAAGCCGCCCAGCACGAAAAGAAAGAGCAGCCTGCCCAGGAATGGCGCCGCCCACACTTCCCATGCCGCTGACAACAACAGAAGCGGACAAAGAAATAAGACGCAGCAAACAGACACAGAAAACAGACAACCAGGGGAGGGGGGGAATTAAATAAATAAATAAATCTTAAAAAAAAAAAAAAAAAAAAAACTAGTAATAAAATAAGGCAGACATCACAAGTTACCTCTTCTCCTCCCTCATCTACTAGTGTCCAGGTCCCAGACTCAGGCCCAGAGGAAGACAGTTTCCATTCACTGGGCTTCATGTGACACATAAATTCTGCTCGATTTCTAAAAGGAAAGAGAAATCATTCAGATCACATAAGCATATAAAGTTACACGAGGGGGCGGGCTTGGCCCAGTGGTTAGGGCGTCCGTCTACCATATGGGAGGCCCTAGGTTCAAACCCCGGGCCTCCTTGACCCGTGTGGAGCTGGCCCATGAGCAGTGCTGATGCGCACAAGGAGTGCCCTGCCACACAGGGTTGTCCCCCACGTAGGGGAGCCCCACACACAAGGAGTGTGCCCCGTAAGGAGAGCCACCCAGTGCGAAAGAAAGTGCAGCCTGCCCAGGAATGGTACCGCACACACGGAGAGCTGACACAACAAGATGACGCGACAAAAAGAAACACAGATTCCCATGCCGCAGACAACAACAGAAGCGGACAAAGAAGACACAGCAAAATGGACAGAGAGAACAGACAACAGGGGTTGAGGGGGGGAAGGGGAGAAAAATAAATAAATAAATAAGTAAGTAAGTTACACTTAAGTGCATTTGGGATCATCTTCTTAACCTGAAGTAGAGTCAGCCATCAACACAATCTACACATCGTTTAAATACTAAAGAAGATAAAAGAACTGGCTAAAAATCATGAAGACTAAACCTAATTTGGGTGGAAAGACCATAACCACACTAAATTAGTAATGATTAGTAGTTGTGAAAAAGCAGCTCTACTAGCACAGCTCCTGGCACCCTAGGGGAACCTCAAAACATATGGATCGCTGTAATACCTTAAGTCTAAACAAGCTTACATGACTTTAAGAAACATGTTTTAGAAAATAAAAGAAGAGTAATCCACAGGTAATACAGAAGCTTGTTTAGGGTAAAAAAAAAATTTTACATCTAAATCCAAAAATATTTTTGAGTCAAATCACATCTACCACATGTAGGCAGGCAGTGAGAGAGAGGAGTCTAGAATTGCTGCCAGGCAGGCTTTTTCACAAGGTGCTGGTTGACAATAACGAATAAGTGACTAGGAAAGTTTATTCTCTTAGTCTACAACCCAAGGCTCAGTCCTATGTTCCTTATTCTCCATTCTGACCCTGAAAATTCATCTATTCCTAACTTTAACCTTGGACTTTCTTCCATGACTTCCAGTCCCATAGATCTAGGGCTGTTTTTTCCTCCTGAACTCCAATCCTAAAGCTCCAAATGTCCACTGATGTGTGAAGTCACTTGTGTGACCTCAAGTTTTCTTTCCTACAAAACAGCTCTCCTTTCTGTTTTTTTCTATTAGGTCCACCAACACGTTCTCAGTCACTCAGACTCAGAAATCTAGAATTATGTCTGAAACATTTCTTTCCTGCATTCTCTTTAGAAACCTACTTAAATTTTTCCTGGGAAGACAACCTTTAGGTTCCCCTCTAGCTCTTTCTCACACCATTATCCCACTTCAGGCTCTGAGGAGGGAAAGGCTTTCCAGGACACAGTCGTTGCCTGAGACTGTCCTGGATTACCTAGACACACACCCTGCTTTCTCCCCCAATGAAAGTTGTGCCATCTTGCTACTGGAATTTTCCCTTGACCTTGAGTCCGATGTGGGGTGTACCTCTATTGGAAAAGTCTTGCTAAGACATGATGCATCTACTTCCATAATAAATAGGTAAAATCACCTGGCTTATAGAAAGATCACCATCTGTGATTGTGAAATAAATCAGGAATTTGGGGGTGGGGAGGTTATTGCCCTTCTTGCCAACTGATAATCCATCTGAAATACTGGAAACACCACATCTGCTTGACTTCCCTTATGTCAGAGTCTTCTAACTCCAGTCCATCGTAATCTTCCTTAAATACAACTTTTGCCTTGTTTAAACACTCCCAATTGCTACAAAGTCGGGACATATCAGATTCTATCAAGCCTCTGCCTTTTTCAAGACCTTATATAATTCAACCCACCCTAGTTATTCATCTTTACTACCATCCCCCACACCACCCGTCTCCAGCCAGGCTGAACTCCTCCCTATCCTCTGCATGGCTCTCCTCACCTATACTCTGAGACTTTGCTCATAGTATTTTCCCTATCTTTGGTGCCCTCCATATTCCTTCTCTGCTGATATGTTCCATTTTCTCCAAACTCCCAGTTCACCCACTGTGGAATCCTTTTTGACTACTCCATCAATTCTCTTCCTTCTCTTCATTTCTATTGTATCAATTGTAGCTTCCCAATTTAGCACTTAAAGCTCTTTGTGGGTTTTTACCACTGCCACTAAATCTCTTCTTCTAAGGAACAGATTTTTTTTTCTCCCCCTGGCCCCTTCACGATGAAAAATATATGCCAGGAAAGGTAATCTGGCAGTACAAATACTCTCAAAAGGGGACCCAAGAAAAGCTAATCATTTATACAATTTTAAAAAGCAGTTAACAAGGGCCATTTTGAGAGAAGAGGTATCAAACCCAAAGAAAATCTGCAATGTTAAACTCTAGAATGTCAATACTTCCATTAGCAATATTTCTTGAATCCAGGCAATTAGGAAGCGAGCCTTTTGACAGAAAAAAATATTTCAATTTCTACTTCACAAATCTCTCCCACACTTACCTGACAGGAGACATTAGCAGGGCCAGAGACTGCATAAAGTGAAAGACCCCTGATGGGTTATTCAACACTTTGATCTGAAATCAGAAAAGGAAAAAGTATACTGTAGAAAACTAACAACTCAAGTGTCCATAATCTTAGTTCACTAGTCCTTTATGTTCAATATAGCCCCTAATAACAAAAGGAATTAGAAAGAAAACAAAGGTGAATAGACATTTAACCCACAAGAGTGAGACCACAGCTCATGGGTTACCTGGCAACACTGATTCAGCTATATTCAAAGAGTAGAGGATGCTGAGCAAAAAGGAATGACGTGTAATTTCCTGTAACAAAATGGAATAAAGGATAATACTGCTAATTTAATCCAAAGGGAAATAAAACAACAAAACATTTTCTATTGCCCTAAAAAGATTTAAACTTCTTGCCACCATAGATACTAAAAAGAAAATGTGGAGAGGGTAAACTTGCATACTTTTTAGCTCCTACCCATTGGCATGGTTACTATGAGTAAATGCCCAAAGGCAAACAGGAGAAAGGAAAAACTTTAAGCCATATAATCAACTCCTAAATATGATTATCACACAGCCTTGAGATCTTTGCTAGTACTTACAGAACTCTGGGTTGCTGGTGGTCTCTATTTTATCTGCACCAACTGTTGAATGGGATGAATCAATTTAGGAAATTGTGTTGAGTACCACCCCGCCAAACCTTCCTGCACAGAAATTTTACAATACTACTGACCCTGCCAAGCCAGTTTACAAATGAACTTTAGCAATTCTATCATAATTTCATCTACTGCGGGTGGCCCAAGAAGTTTCAGCATAAAAACTCTTAAGAGTATATACTGAATATATTTTAAGAATTTTATCTGAAATATCGATATTTTTCAGTAGCCTTTTTTAGTAATTTCTTCAGGAAAACTGTCTATTAAAGCCTTCCCCCTACACACCTCAAAATCAGGAGGCCATTCACCATACCTGAATGAAAGGAACTGCCCATTTACTAACACCAGCTGGGCATCGAAGAATATGGTTTAGAAGGAAGAAGTGATCTCCAGGACAGCCAACTCTTTGTAATACTGATACCTGAATAACAAAGGACACATGGTTCCACTACTTAAAAAGAGGAAGAATTAATCAAGGGGTCTAGTCACTTACCCAATGTTTAAAAAAATACATATAATTTTTCAAAAGAGCAATCAGGTATAAACAATATGATGGAATGGGTGGGTTTTTTACCACACAGAGACAGTATGTTCTATGAATCTATGAGTACTATGGTAAACATTTCATAAGTAGTTTCTCCACAATTTCGATTTCTACTTTCTGGCAAATTACAAATTACTCACGTTTCTGTCAACATAAATAGATATATGGCAAGTAGTTTACCCTATTCTCAATGTTTAGTAGTTTCTCAAACCCATAAATGTCTGCTTAGCACCTGATCCCATATTCAAGAACTCTACTATAACACTAAATACATACACACACACCCCCAGAAAAACAACACTCAAGGAAGACCCATTGAAAAACATAACCAATAAATATCCACCCCCTCTTAGCACACCTAACATCTTTCCTAAGTTTTCCAAATCTGGTATTTTTCTTCTTTTCATTAAAAAATAAATAAAGTATGACTAAGTACAACACTAAACATAAGATGATAAAAAGAAATGAGATATATATGGAAAAATTTTAGCTCAGATATCTATATTCTGAACATGCATTTATTCTTAAATTTGGCATACTTCCCAAATTCTTCTTCCTAAGTTGAAGGCCAGGGTACATTTACCACAAGGCTTATTAGAGAGACTAGCACTTTGTGTTTAGTAAATGTACTAGATAATTATAATTTATTACCATGTGTCTTGATCAAAGAAAATGTTGCTACCTCATTAAGTAAATTAGTTTAAGATGCTAAAGAAAAACTATGATGAAATAAGAGATAATTCAGAAATAACCAGAGAAATAAAAGAAAGATTATTATGCCTATTTCTATTCTCTTACCAATTTCTGTAGCCAAAGAAGAATATCATCATGGAATTGGGTATCTTCATTAAGTCTCCTGGTGAACATGAATAAGACACTAATGCACTCCTTTAGTAGACACAGATCAGAAGGAATGCTTTCTGTCTGTTCAGAAGCTGTAAATTCAGAAAAGGCTTAAATGAGTCCACATAAATGGGTTTTTAAGAGAATTTTTAGTCTTCATTTAAAACAAACCAAAAAACAAAACAAAACCCTTAAAATATTTACTTCAGGTAAAAATCCAAGAAAAGTTTTATCAAAATATTATTTTAATTTCCACTAATATATAAACTAAAAATAACTTTGTGAAGTTCAAAATAAGGGGAAATTTATCAAAATTTATCATTTGTTATTTAAAGGGAGCAGATTTCTGCTCTATTTGCAGTTCACTGATTAGTTAAGATAGTCTGGGAGGGAGGTTTTTTGTTTTTGTTTTTTTTTTAAATCCTAATTTCTCTTCCAGAAATAATAATTCTATAACTTAATAACTATATTTAATATTTAACAAATCATGTAGTAAAGGCTAATTACTTAAAACCTAAAATACTGTGAAAAATTCAGAATATTATAGGTCTTCTGTTAAAAATTAGAATAAAACAGCCCAATAAACTAAATAAGCAGAAATAAAGTACAAAAGACAGTGAATAAAAATGTATTCTCATTATTAGCTTTGGGCTCTCTTTGGACTTTTCTGGGGACCAAGCACATGTCCTAGTTGCAGACCAGAGCAAGGGATAGTAATGATTAAAAGAAAAAAAAAGAGCTTTTCAACACTGTAAATGTAATTAATACCACTGAATTATATATTTGACTGTGGTTACAAATGGGAAATTTTATGTTGTGTATATGTTACCACAATAAATATTTTAAAAGAAAGAGCTTTTTGGCATCCTAAAAAAGCATAGAATGGTCGCCCGTGGGGAAAGGAGACCTAGCACTGCTCCAGACAAATGTCATCACGGCAGATCTCATTCTACATTGGGGGATGCAAAAAAAACAGCAAGCACAAATATTACCTTTTAATATCAATTAGTATACAGTCAATTTAATTAGATCGTATCATTTAATTCTTTTTTCATTTCAGACCACAAGGAGAGACACCTTCATTACTTACACACCTGGGCCTTGGTGATGAATTGCTAATGACCTTAGAACAGCTGAACTACTGAGCAATGCATAGATGTAAGACTCCACTTGCAATCTCGAGAGCAGTGAGGTGTAAGAATGCAGAGCCAGGCTCTGGTGGAGGTGCTCAGATTTGGCATCAAATAACTTCTTTAGCTCCCCCAGTGCATTTTCATTCATCTCTACTCTTTGGTAGCGATGATAGCCTGAAACTTTCACTTGATCTGCACAGATACCCTAGTGGACAAAAGGGTAAATCATGAAACCAGTTACTACTGGCACTTGAAACAATTAGGCAACAAGTATAGAACATCTACAATGCATAGGTTTCAGTACTATCCTCAAAGAGCTTATAATCTCAGAGAAAACACAATACTATCACATAGAGAACAAAACATGCAAATATTTAATCAGTTGCCAAGGACTAAAATGCCAATTACAAATGCATCGCAAGTTCAAAGACGGGAAGAGCAACCCTAACAATTTAATGGGAAAAGTGCCAGAAAATAATAAAGTTGTCCCTAGGACTCTCTTGATTGATGATCTCATCTTCTACATGATTAACATTAAGGCCAATGTGATACCCCTCAATTTCAAGGTACCTCAACAGCTCTCTCTAACTAATCTCATCATTCTTTGTGGTTCTGCTCACCAGAACCACAGAAAGGACTCCTCTCCTTTCCAATATCAACTCTTCTAGCTATGTTCTTGATTCTATCCTCTTTTCTCCATAGACTCCTTCCTATCTACAAAGAGACACACACAGGTCTCCCACTGAATGAGTGTTGGAGTTAGGGAGAAATCACCTGTTTCTCCCTGGTATCTCCACCAGCTTTCCTTCACTGCCAAACTTGTCAGGAGTGGACGTCTCTTCCCTGGAACCCCTCTCAGTCCACTATGAAACAGTTTTCTTTATAGTCACCCTAGCCTCTACAGGGTCACACCTAATTGTGACCACATCTAATCATCTCCTCATACTCTACCTTGTTCCATGGATCATCTTCTACCTGACACTCTTTATCCTCTGGATGTTCATGGCATATGCCCAAAGTTACAAACTAACACAAACTAATGGCTGTGGGCTGAATTTTACCTAGAGACATGGTTTGCTTGGCCTCTACTGTACAGGTATATGTGTTTATGTGCCTATGTATGTTTAATTAGTTGTCAACATTTATAAATCAGAATCTCTCACATAAAAATCCAGATTTCTAGCTTCTTTTGGAAAATCACAAGATGTAGTTATGCTGGAAAATAACACAACCTTATAGCAAAAAACAGCTAGAACTCAAGTGGAAAATCACAAGATGTAGTTATGCTGGAAAATAACACAACCTTATGGCAAAAAACAGCTAGAACTCAAGTGGTTGCTCCCTCTAGACCAGCATGAGCTTTCACAATCATCACCATCCCACTCAGCCTGCTTCACTCCTTCAGGTTACCTGTAGGCATGTGATTCTGTGATCCCTGCACTGTATCTAAAACAGAGATACTGTGAGAAGAAGCAGGCTCCAGACCTGGACACCATCACAGGAACAAGAGCCACACTGCAAATTTTCCATGCTTCTGAAAACTTTACAGACTACCAGTCAAAATACCTGTACAGACATCTGTTCGTCCGAAAAGTACCACAGTCGACTTTTAGCATTTTGGCAATCAGACATTAAAGCAAGCAGCTCAGCTTCAGCCAGCAGCAGTTGCTTCCTACATCTTGAGTAGTTCAAAAGCAACTCATAAAATTCATGCCTCTCCTGATGAGCCATGGTGTCAAATTCTTCTAAATATGACTCAACATTTTCCAGCCATGAACCAGGTTCAAATATTTTTAGCTGTTCTTTAGTAAATGGTACTAGTGCTGGTTGAGATGGGAGTTCTGGGTAGAGTCGTTCATTACGAAGCAAGGGTTTCACTGCCACCAAAGCTGGTACTTCTCCAGCAATTTCAGATGGCAATTGAGGATACAATTTTTTCACTCTAGGTAGCTGAAAAACACCTTTGGCTTCACAAGAAATCTGCAAGTCATCACTTTGTATTACATCTGAAGAAAGGCCCAGGGCTTGTTTGTCTTCTTTCCTATTCTGAATTTCTCTAACCTGTAAATTCTCCATATCCTGTTGAATATAAGAAAAATTAGATTGCAGTGTGCTTTCTGAAAGTCCACATTGCATCAATTTATTTTCCTCTACTTCCCTAACATTCTTGGGGATTTCTACTTTGGTTCCAACATTGTCTCCAGAGTTGACCTTCTGCTTAACTTCTTCACTGACACAGGCTCTGACCTCTCCCCCTTCCTTTGTGGTCTCTGTCTTATTTATCAGGGACTCTTCATTGATTACAGTTAAGGAAGTGAGCGGTACATCAAACATTTCACTCTCGTCTTGTCCACTGATGTCATTCTGGGGCTGAGAATCAGTTAACACCTTCAGATGAGCTCCTTTGAATTCACAAGTTGGCAAAGGGATTTCCCACTCTCTGAGGGTTTTTGGAAGGGAGACTTCATCAGATTCTTCCCTCTGAAGGGTTTCATATTTCTTCTTTTCCTAAAAACAAGATTTATAATGTGAAATAACATTTAATGTAACAATTGATGCTTTCAACATGAGAAATTTTTAACTGTAAATAAAATTTCATTTTGTCAATGAACAAGTGGAATCTAAATTTACTTCATAAGCCATGTGTTTTATATTCCCTATTATCCAATTTTGAGTATATTCAGTTTGGAGCTTCCCTAGTTCTAATTCAGAAAGGAAAAGACATCATAATAAGCAGCAAATTACGATTCAAGAATTGGGAAGCAAAGTCTTATTAGATTGTTTTCCATTCTGCCAGAGGTTAAATGAAATAGAACTGTCTCCAACCATCTTAGGGCTCCATAGGTTTTTGGCTTCATTTTGACAAACATTCACTCAAAACTCAGGTAGGAAAAGTTGGACCAACTTGAACAACAAAATAAATAACTATAGGGAAGTGGACTTGGCCCAGTGGTTAGGGCATCCGTCTACCACATGGGAGGTGTGCGGTTCAAACCCCGGGCCTCCTTGACCCGTGTGCAGCTGGCCTATGCGCGGTGCTGATGCGCACAAGGAGTGCCATGCCACGTTGGGGTGTCCCCCGCGTAGGGGAGCCCTATGTGCAAGGATTGCGCCCCATAAGGAGAGCCGCCCAGCGCGAAAGAAAGTGCAGCCTGCCTAAGAATGGCGCCGCCCACATGGAGAGCTGACACAACAAGATGATGCAACCAAAAGAAACACTGATTCCCGTGCTGCTGATAACAACAGAAGCGGACAAAGAAGAAGATGCAGCAAATAGATACAGAAGAACAGACAACCAGGGTGGGTGGGAAAGGGAGAGAAATAAATAAGTAAATCTTTTTTTTTTTTAATTTAAAATAAATTAAAGAACTATAGTATTGTATTAGAACCCACAAAATAAAACAAATATCCAGGAGCCAATACTGGTATAAATAAACAACTGAATAAATAAATTGATGAGCAAGAAGCAATAACTCTTCCTTACAGAGGAATTTCAATTAATAAATGTAGAAGGAATAAGAAAAATAGAAAATCACCAATAGAACACCATGGTAATAACTGCTGCAGGCAAGATCTACTGATGGACGCTAAAATGAATGAGTGGAAGGTCAAGGAGAAACAAGATATTTGCAAAGTTTCAAAGTATCTCCTCCCAAATATGTAGTAATTACAAAGGGAAAAGTTTCCATGGAGAATCCTGGCATATATTACCTTAACCAAATGATCAAGGTTAATATTACCAGTAATACATACTGGCTTCATAACCATCTACCATCTTCTAATAGGACATTCTGAGAAGACATTGCACCTTGTGGTATCCTTCCTAATAATGCATAACTTCGATTTAATCATGGGAAAACAAAAACAGACAAATATCGAAACTAAGAGGCAATCACAAAATAATAGAAGGATAATGGTCGTGAAAAATAAGAGAAGACTAAAGAATTGTCAGAGATAGGAGAAATCTACAAAGACATGACAAGTAAATGCAATGTGGGAACCCAGACTAGATAACAGAACTGAAAAAGGGCATCAGTAGAAAAACCGATAAAATCCAAATTAAGTTCTATACTTTAGTCACCAGTAGTATCATACCAACATTAATTTCCTGGTTTTGATAATTGTTCTTTACCATAGAATTTTAGATGTTATGTAAAGTCATGTAATTTTATAGAGGTTATGTAAGATATTAACAAAAGGAGATGCTATGTGAAGGGAATATGGGAACTCTCTATTATAGTTGCAACTCTTTTCTCAGTCCAAAACTACCTCCAAAAAAAAAAAAGTCGACTGATAAAAAATAAAATAAAATGAATTATGGTTAAAAAAAGAACAAAAGGGAAGCAGACTTGGCCCAATGTATAGGGCGTCCGCCTACCACATGGGAGGTTCGCGGTTCAAACACCGGGCCTCCTTGACCTGTGTGGAGCTGGCCCGTGCACAGTGCTGATGCGCACAAGGAGTGCCGTGCCAAGCAGGGGTGTCCCCACCACATAGGGGAGCCCAACGCACAAGGAGTGCACCCCATAAGGAGAGCCGCCCAGCGCGAAAGAAAGTGTAGCCTGCCCAAGAATGGCACTGCACACACAGAGAGCTGACACAACAAGATGATGCAACAAAAAGAAACACAGATTCCCAGCGCTGCTGATAAGGATAGAAGCCGTCACAGAAGAACACACAGCGAGTGGACACAGAGAACAAACAATTGGGGGGCGGGGGGAAGGGGAGAGGAAAAAAAAAAGAACAAAAACCCCTTAGGCAGGAAACACACAGACTACATATACATGAAACCAGGCTAGACACAGAAGAAAAAAGTTAAGGTAAAATTTTTTAAATAAAATCAAACCTTTTATATTTCACCTTCAAACAAACAAAAATAGACTGAAATCACCCAAATATTTCCTTTTCACTATGATTTTTAAGGAAGGCACACACTACATAAATTAACACACTAGATGCTTTACCCCATGTTACTAAGAAAGGGCTATAGTTATATAGTTATCAGTGACCTGGATTATTTTACTCTAAATGTCCATCAAAAATTCTGACAGATTAAACAGCCAAAGTGTGATATTTACATTGACTTAATATTAAAAAGAAAAGATCATTTTTTAAAACTGGAATTTGAGATCAGCTTGGTAATGATGAACATTTGCTACCAAACATTTATAAATCATAGTGACTCAAGAAGTAATATGTTCCTTCAAAATTACAATGAACCATGGATATCAGATTCATGTCAGCCACACAATGCATATCTAACACAAATCAGTTTGTCAAAATGCCTAAAATCATGAATAACATGAAAACACTATAAGTGTTTACAAGAAATGAAAAAGTAGACCCAATTACCTGAAAATGATGTTTAGCATATGTAGCAGTTTGGTATGGTTAAGAATTCCAAAAATAGATATTGGATTATTTCTGTAATCTGGTTTGTACCTGGGCATGATTAAGTTATGATCAGGGATTTGATTGGGCCATGTCATTAGGGCACTGAGTCCCCGCCCCTTAGTGGATGGGGACTCACAGATAAAAGGCACAGCAAAGGACAGAATTGAGGGTTCTTAATGTTGGAGTTGGATGCTAAAGTCTTAAGCTGAAGCCCCAGGAAGTAAGCACACAGAGGAAAGAGAATCAAGCCCCAGGAAGAGAGTAACCCTGAACCCAGAGAGAAGCAAGACCCTGGGAGGAGGAACCCAAGAAGTTGGAACCCTCACATACGTCTGCAGCCATCTTGCTCCAACACATGAAAATAGACTTGGTGAGGGAAGTAACTTATGCTTTATGGCCTGGTATCTGTAAGCTCCTACCCCAGATAAATACTCTTTATAAAAGCCAACCATTTTCTGGTATTTTGCATCAGCACCCCTTTAGCTAACTAATACAACATACTTCTTATATTAAATAAGTTCTCAGATTTGGGGGCCAGAAAATTGGGAGAGGCCAATGGTTACAACAGAGAGAAAAATATTAGACTTAATGAAATTAAGACAATTCCATTTGTTCAAAAAGAACAAACCTCACAGAGATAAATTTAACAAAAGAACTTCAAAAGTTGTACTCTGAAAAATTACAAAACATTGCTGAAAGAAATTAAAGACAACTCAATAAATAAACAGGCATGCCATGTTCATTGATCAGAAGACAATATTGGGAAGCAAGTTGTGGCTCAACTGATAGAGCATCCACCTACCATATGGAGGGGTCCAGGGTTCTATACCCAGAGCCTCCTGACCCATGTGGTCAGCTGGCCCACGTGCAGTGCTGCCGCACGCAAGGAGTGCCGTGCCACATAGGGGTGTCCCCCATGTAGGGGAGCCCCACACACAAGGAGTGCATCCCATGCAAAAAAAGCGCAGCCCACCCAGGACTGGTGCCATACACACGGAGAGCTGACGCAGCAAGATGGCGCAACAAAAGAGCAACAGTTTCCTGGTGCCGCAAGAGAAGAATACAAGTGGACACAGGAGAACACACAGCGAATGGACACAGAGAGCAGACAGCAAGCAAGCCACAAGGGGAAGGGAATTTTTTTTTTTAATTAAATGGGTGGAGTGTATAGTACTTGAATTATATCTAATTAAAGCTGTTTTTTTAAAAAGAGAAAACTAGTTGAGAAATACATGAAAAGTAAGAGACAAGACTAGAATGTGGAATAAAGAGATTTTATTTCTATTTTCTTAAGCTGTAGGAAACCTCCAGAACTGTTAAGTGCTCACAGAGAGAAAGTCAAGAGACAGGGAGTGGGAAGCAGGCACAGGATGGGTCACGTGATGCCCCGCATTGCAAACAACCCTACCTCACCCCCACCCAGCATACCACTGCAGGCTTCCTCTCCAGCCAGTCCCTCAGGCAGTTTTTACAGCCACTGCCAACACACACAACCACAAACACACCATTGATAAATAAAATCTATTAGGCCCAACATTAGCAAATCCAGAAACCTAAACTAGTTTCTATTTCCTGTAAATGCTCAGCTTTCCCAGAAAACCAAATTTAAGCACAGCAGATCACTAAGGTGAGGCTGGATTTAAATTGTTGTGGCTCAACATTCTCATTCCTAAGCAACCACCTGCTTGCCACTTCGTAAAAAGCACCCTCCCAAGTAAAACGGAAACAATGTCAGCCAATCAGACAACATGAGATCCCAAACTGCATGAATAGTTTTTCTTTATCACCACACATACACATCCCTCACTGCTCCTCTCTGCTAACCAGGATTGCCCTTGCAATTGCAAATTCTTGCCCTCAACTAAGCAAAATAATTCAAGTCTCCACCTACTGCTCCCAAACATGGATGCTCACAACCTGCAGATCTACCCTCCTGGGAATAATCATAACCATAATAGCAACAGCTAAGGTGGTCAGATGATCAACTGAAGAAAGACTTTTTTTAAAAAATCTTCCTAGCTCCTTCTAGAACACACAAGTCTTTGTTTAGTGCCCCACCCCCCATACCCCTACTCTTTGGAGTGGAATTCACAGCTTCTCTGGGTTTCAGAAGTGGAATCAAAGAAAACTGTCCCATGTCCCTGGCCCCATCCCCCACCCCCACCCCCACCCCCGTCTTTGTTATGGAAGTTAGGAAAAATGAGGAATCGCCCTAAAGTTGCCCTGGAGAAGGAGTTGGGAGGAGGGGATGGAGAAGGGGGAGAGAAGCTGGAGCTTTGATTCAAAGAATGTTCTAGTCAGACCTGAGAAGGTAGGCTGGAGGAAGGATGAACAACTGGTAGACCGGCCTGACCCTGCTTCCTGGCAGAACCCCGGATAGGAACAGGACTTCTGCAATGTGTATGGGGTAGCAGGGTTCGCTGCAAACATCACCAAGCACCATGGCCTCAAGAGCAGTGGTGAGGCCTCTATGGCTGCATCTGACTTCACTAAAGCACAGAAAAAGGGTGCAGGTCCAACTGGTCTCCAGACTCCAGCCTCTGCCCTACCTCCAATCCATCCCAAACACCATTATAAAATTGGTCTTCCTAAAACACTGGTCTGATTAAACACTAAAACAGCCATGGCTCTCCACTAAATGAAAGACTGATGCTTAATTCTGAAATTCAGTGCCCTGGATGACTTAGTTATAATCCCTTCCCGCTATAAAATCATCTACCATCATGCCAACCCTTCCAAACATGCTTTCCTCTGGAACTCCTGCAACATTTACTTGTCATCCAGCCTTGGTCAGGTATTACCTCACAGGTTATCTTTACATTCTGTCTCTCCCAAATAGACCACAGAATCTTGAGGACAGAGTCTGTATGCCTCTTTAGATCTCTGATTTTTCACTCTATTGAAGCCCGCTAGTAAGAAAGAGATCAAAAGACAGATCTGGAACCTGGCTAAGAGTCCACGTGGACATTAACAACCCCAAGATGGCTGTTGGAAGACCCCCTATAAGATTCTACCATACATAACAAGATTTCCTCCGGAAGCCAGGAGAAGCCCCAGATATTATCATAAAGCTCCAGACTTTATCACTGGACCTTCCCGGGGGATTGAAGGGTAGGGTAATAAATCAAAACAGCAAAGAGCTGGAACTCCTCCCCTGCCATTAGCAAAGGGGTAGAATAATTAATAGTTCCAAAAGCAGGCGCAAGGCCTGAACACTCTCTCCCCTTTGGACCCCGATTCTGGGTGCCTTCTCTCCCCACATGGATCAACATGCAAGTAAAACCTGTGAAGCAGTCTAGTAAGATAGGGAATTAATAGATGGATCTGGAACCTGGCAGAGAGTCCACGTGGACATCAGCAACCCCAAGATTCTGTCATTCAGAAGACTTCCTCCGAACCAGGAGTAGCCCCGGATATTCCCCCAAGGACTTTATCATTGGGCCCTCCTGGGAGATTGATGGGTGGGGTAATCAATCAAAACAGCAAACAGCAGGAACCCTTCCCCTGCCATTAGCAAAGGGATGGAATAATTAGTTTATAAAGCAAACTGGGAGGCCTGAGTGAGCTCTCACCCTGCTCTCTTGCCTCTGGACATGTTCCTGTCCTCTGTGCACTGCCCTCGCGATTTTTCCTCTGCTATGTGGCCACTCAAGTAAACCTGGGGATTGGATTTATAATCTATAATGGGGAACTGTAGCTTGTAAATCAGCCCTCTTTATCCCTTTTCACCCCCTTCCTCTCTGCCTGGGACCCCTGCTCGGTTATTTTCTACCATTTTTCTTCCCTCCCTACCTGAATAAATTACTGACCTAACTCACCCGGCTTTCTCTTGAAATTCATTTCTGCAGCATAGCCAAAAACCTAAATTAAATCCATTAACATCTGGGCATTTATAATCTACAGTGGGAAAATTGTAGTCTGTGAATCAGCCTGCTTTATCACTTTTCAGCCCCTTCCTCTCTACCTTGGCCCCGTGATCTGTTATTTTTTTCCCATTTCTCTTTCCTACCTTAATAAATTACTGGGGGAAGCGGACTTGGCCCAGTGGATAGGGCGTCTGTCTACCACATGGGAGGTCTGCAGTTCAAACCCCGTGCCTCCTTGACCCGTGTGCAGCTGGCCCTCGTGCAGTGCTGATGCGTGCAAGGAGTACCGTACCACGCAGGGGTGTCCCCTGTGTAGGGGAGCCCAACGCGCAAGGAGTGTGCCCCGTAAGGAGAGCCGCCCAGCGCAAAAGAAAGTGCAGTCTGCCCAAGAATGGTGCCGCACACACGGAGAGGTGACACAACGAGCTGACGCAACAAAAAGAAACACAGATTCCTATGCCGCTGATAACAACAGAAGTGGACAAAGAAGAAGGCACAGAAAAAAAACACAGAGAACAGACAACTGGGGCGGGGGGGGGCAGGGGAGAGAAATAAATAAATATTTTTAAAAATAATTAATTAATTAATTAATTAAATTACCGGCCTAACTCAACCAACGTGCTCTTGAAATTCATTTCTGCAGCAGTCAAGAATCTAGACAAAATCTGGTAACACTGTGCTCAATAAATATTTGAGATAACAGTGATGACCTCTAACTCATAAGAATTTACTGAGTACCAACAGCATGCCAAGTTCTGCCCCAGGTACACAAAAAATTCAAGAAATTATTGAATTATCCAACAAATATTTATACTTTTCATGTGCTGTAACACATTCATAAGTTCATTTTTATCTGTCCCTCAGAAAGCAGAAGATACATCCAATAAATTCAGAAGAAAATGAACTTACACACATATGAATCTATTCTTATATTTAAATTGCAAAATCCATTTCATTTAAATTTATTTTAAAGCCAGGTTCCAATTATCTTGCCTACTTCAATTAACTAAAGATAAAAATTAAAGGAGGACATATTGTATATGTAATATTCATTACAAATCACAAAATAAATTCAAACCAAACTCTATGCATATGGAGTCACACGTGCAAAAATTAGTACTTCTGAAACAGGCTAGTTTACGGAATGGGAAGCCGAAGCTAAAACCTGGCAGAAAAACATGGCTGCGAAACAGGTGGCCATGGAACCCCCCCCTGGAAACTCCAAGTACCCTAACTGGGACTACCAAAGGGGACAAACAGATGTAAGGAAAAGGGACCATATGACAGCATGTTTATTAGAGGGAAGGAAAAAGTGTGTCATAAAGCCTGTTAACTATAAGCCGCAAAAAATAACCCCCCGAAAAAAAAAAGAAAATCCTGCCCTGTTCAAAGGGATGCTAGTGGAAGCCATAACGAAGTATACCTAGTTTAATCCAGACTCACCAGAGGGACAGATTATGTTAAAAGCCTATTTTATCAGCCAGTCAGCCCTAGATATTAGAAGGAAGCTCCAAAAACTAGCACTAGGATCCTAAACCCCAATGAATTCTCTTTTAGAAGCATCCTTCTTCATCTTCAACAACTGTGATAAGGCTATTGGGCAGTCAAAGATTGCTCTAAACCACTGCAACCCCGCAGGGAGGCCGCCAACCCCCCAACCCCATCTCTGACCCCAATCCAGGAAAACAGGTCATTGGTCTCAGTAGTGTACTGAATCCTGAAGGGGAGGAAGAGCACGACCTACAGGCCCTTATTGCAAAGGCTGCTGGGGAGGACTGAAGGGGCCCAGGGCAAAAAGTGGCTCCTTGGATGACTTCATGGATTGCTGAACTAGAAAAGCCCCAGGTGACCTTTAACCTGACAGGTAAGATTTTTAAATTAATATGGGAGCCACCTATTCAGTTTTAATCTGCCACTCCAAATCTCCCTTCCCCTAAGCCTGTCCAGTAGAGGGTGTTGACAATATATCTAAAATTAGATCTTTTATTGAGTTTCTCCTCTGCCAAATAGGAGACTACTTGTAAACCATCAATTTTTAATTCTCCTAGAATGCCCCACCCCCTTCTGGGGAAGAGATTTCCATATCCTGGGGGCATGCATACGACTAGTAGGGATGAATAAAACCTCTTACGTGCCTGTAGCCCAATGCTCAAGGAAAGAATGTGGAACTCTGTGCTTAGCCACGATTCTAGATAAGGAACTGGGTGCCTCATCCATAGCTATACTCCAGGAAATCAAAAGCAAAGTAAATCGTATGGTCTGAGAAACAGGGATACCCAGAAGGGCCCTCCAGTTCCCCCAGGTTCCATTGCTAATAACACCAACCAGCTCAACCAGCTCTACCCTCATAGAAAGCAGTATGCCCTCAAGGAAGAAGCTGCTATAGGCCCATGGTTAAAGAGTTCTTGGAAAATGGCGTATTAGTCCCCTGCCACTCTCCTTGCAACACACCCATTCTTCCTGTTTAAAAAAAAAAAAAAGCCCACTGGCAGCTATCAGCTAGTTCAAGACTTAAGAGCAGTGGATAGCTTTGTAATACCAATTCATCTGGTCATACCCAACCCTTACACTCTGTTAAAGGAGGTCTTAGAAACCACAGCTCGTTTTACTGTTATTGACTTAAAGGATGCCTTTTTCTGCATTCCACCCTTCCCGAACTCCCAATTCCTTTTTGCCATTCCTGAACTCCCAATTCCTTTTTGCCTTTGAATGGCAGGAGTCCAACTCTAAACCTCCTGTCCAGCTTATGTGGACCGTGTTGCCACAAGTGAAGCCGGCTAGTAAGACAGGGAATCAATAGATGTATCTGGAACCTGGCAAAAAGTCCATGTGGACATCAATAACCCCAAGATGGCTCCTGGAAGACCCTCCCCAAGATTCTGCCACTCAAAAGACTTCCTCCAGAAGTCAGGAGAAGCCCCAGATATTCCCCAAGGACTTTATTATTGGGTCCTCTTGGAAGATTGATGAGAGAAACAAGCAATCAAAAAGTAAACAGCTGGAACTCCTCCCCTACCATTAGCAAAGGGTTGGGATAATTAACAGTTCAAAAACTAACAGTTCCCCCTCTCCCTCTCCCTTTCCCTCTCTCCCCCTCCCTCTCTTGTGTGCTCTCTGGCCTGTGGACCCATCCTGCCCTATGCACACCACTCTATGTGGCTACGCAAGTAAAACTTGGGCATTTATAACCTAAAATGGGGAACTGTAGTCTGTAAATCAGCCCTCTTTATCACTTTTCAACCCCTTCCTCTCTAAGTTGGACCCCTGATCTGTTATTTTCTCCCATTTCTTGTTCCTCCCTATCTGAATAAATTACTGGTCTAACTCATCCAACATGCTCGTGAAATTCATTTCTGCAGCACAAAGAACCTAGTTAAAATCCGGTAACACTGATGTAGGCTATGGGGTGGGGGGCTGTTCATCTCTTCATAGATAACCTGAGCTGTATGTGTCCTGAGCTGTGCATTTGGGACAGTGAGAACTGCAGCCCTGCCCTTGGTAACCATGACAACAACTCCAGTCCCAGAAAAACAGTTTAGCAATGCAAACTCTATAAAATTTAAATATTCAGGGAAGGGAAGTGGATTTGGCTCAATGGACAAGAGCATCCACCTACAACATGGGAGGTCCAGGGTTCAAACCCAGGGCCTCCTGACTTGTGTGGTGAAGCTGGCCTACGCACAATGCTGATGTGCACAAGGAGTGCTGTGCCATACAGGGGTGTCCCCCATGTAGGGGAGCCCCACACACAAGGAGTGTGCCCCGTAAGGAGAGCCGCCCCACGTAAAAAGAGTACAGCCTGCCCAGGAGTGGGGTCATACACACGGAGAGCTGATGCAGCAAGATGATGCAACAAAAAGAGACACAGATTCTGGGTGTCACCAACAAGAGTACAAGCGGACACAGAAGAATACACAGCGAATGAACACAGAGAACAGACAACTGGGGGGGAAGGGGAGAGAAATAAATAAAAAATAAATCTAAAAAAAAAAAATATTCAGGGAAAATATAAACCAAATGTGTTAAAAGCGTACATGGAATGTATGAAGTCCATGCTAAAAGCTTACCTAGAATGTGGAAGATATATGTTAATTCAAGCTTACTGAGCACTGAAACAGAGAACCATCTGGCCCTTCCTCTATATAAAAAGAACTCAAAAATCTTGTTCCGGGCTCAGATTTTGAATGAGAAGCTCTGAGCCTAGCCGGTTGTAAATAAATCCTTTTTCCTTCCCAAAATTATTCCTGAGTCCTGGCCCTTCTGAACACAAATAATTGAACTTCTCGACTTTTACAACAGCACGAGGGTTCCAAGACAGCCCCCATATTTTTGGGAATGCCATATCTCAGGACCTAGCTATCTTCACTTGCCTCAGAGATCCCTCCTACGATATGTGGATGATCTGTTGCTTTGCAGTCCAACAAAGGAAGTTTCCAATGTCAACACCATTTTAGTCCTTAATTTCCTGAGTGTCAGCATCCATGGCGCAAATCTCTTGGCAGTAAGTCTCCTACTTGGGATTTCTTCTATCCCCAGAAAGAGTTCAAGCTATCACTAGTATTCCCCAGCTTCAAACAAAGAAACAACTGCAGGCTTCCCTAGGAATGGCTGGTTACTGTAGACTGTGAATACTCAGGCTTGGCAAAATAGCCCAACCATTGTACAGTGCTATTGCAGGGGCTGATAACCATCCCTCAGAACGAGGAACAAACCAGGAAATTGCCTTCTATGCTTTAAAACAGGCTTTAATTAGCCCTCCAGCCTTAGGAATTCCTAACCTAAACAAGACTTTCTTTCTGTATGTAACTGAGAAGGAAGTGGCTCTTGAGGTGTTAGTCCAAAAACTGGGTGATATTTCTTGACCAATACCTTATTTCTCCAAACCTCCAGATAACACAGCACAGCGATGTCCAACTTGCCTGACAGCAGTGGTGGCAACAGCCCTTTTAATTGAGCAAGCCACCAAATTAACTTGGGGGCAACCTTTCACAATCTTCCCCTCACACCAGGTGAAAGACGTGCTTGAGGCCAGGGGCCACAAATGGCTAACAGATAGCCGGATGACCAAATACCAGGCTCAATTGCTAGAGACCCCTGAGGTGCAGCTAAGGGTGTGTAAGACCCTCAACCCAGACACCCTGCTACCAGCAAAGCATCCAAGGTCAGATCCTGAGGGGCCCCTTCTCCACTCCTGCCAGGGATGCCAAGTACTGAAGAAGGGCGGATTTAGAGGACCCAGGTCTCCATCCTAGCCCTTATTCCAGAACCTGTCCCCTCATATCCTGGGGAGTTCTGACAAACCCACATGACAACCTGCCAGGGCTAAACATTTCCCACCAGAAGGGAAATAGCAAATGAGATGGCTAAGGACCCACTTCAGCTTAGCCCCTTCGAGATGGTCTATGGGTAACCTTTCCTCATCCAGGACTTGATCAAAACCTGGAATAACGGGCCTCACTCTCAATTAGAGCCAAAATGGAAGGGACCTTACTCTGTGGTTATCATTACTCCCACAGCTGTTAAAATTAAAGGAATTGGGGAGTGGATGTGGTTCAAGCAGTTGGGAACCTGCCTCCCACACAAGAAGTCCCAGGTTCAGTTCCCAGTGCCTCCTAAAAAAGATGAGTGGACACAACAAGTGGACAACAAGCAGACACAGCAAGCAGCCAATGAACAGACAGACGAGGGAGCCATGGTGGGGGGGTAAAGGAACTGCCAACTGGGTGTATTTACCCCGAGTGAAACCAGCTGCCCATGGACGCACCAACACACCAGAAGCACCTGATGGGAGGTACAAGTGCCAACCATTGGACAGCCTGAAATACCTCTTCAAGAGACAAAGCTAGGTAGTCTCAGTGTCAAAGACAGCTGTTCCCTCTAACTCTAGCCCAAACGCCTATTGCCAGGCGGAAGGCAAGACAGACATTCCTTAAGAAATCTTGTTTGGGGCAGTGGACTTGGCCCAGTGGTTAGGGCATCCGGCTACCACATGGGAGGTCCACTGTTCCGGCCCCGGGCCTCCTTGACCTGTGTGGAGCTGGCCCATGCGCAGTGCTGATGTGCGCAAGGAGTGCCGTGCCACGCAGGGGTGTCCCCCTCGTAGGGGAACCCCACGCGCAAGGAGTGCGCCCCATAAGGAGAGTCGCCCAGCACGAAAAAAAGTGCACCCTGCCTAAGAATGGTGCTGCACACACGGAGAACTGACACAACAAGATGACACAATAAAAAGAAACACAGATTCCCATGCCGCTGATAACAACAGAAGCGGACAAAGACGCAGCAAACAGACACAGAGAACAGACAACCAGGGTGGGGGGGGGAGGGGAGGGGAGAGAAATAAATAAATAAGAAATCTTGTTTGTTTACATTTCCTGTATTTTCTCCCTATATAGTAACTAAAAGGGCAAAGCTGTGGACCTCCCATGTGGTAGACAGATATCTTGACCCATGTGGAGCTGGCCCATGAGCAGTGCTGATGCGTGCAAGGAGTGCCATGCCACGCAGAGGTGTCCCCCGCGTAGGGGACCCCCACGCGCAAGGAGTGTGCCCCATAAGGAGAGCCGCCCAGCACGAAAGAAAGTGCACCCTGCCCAGGAATGGTGCTGCACACACAGAGAGCTGACACAACAAGATGACACAACAAAAAGAAACACAGATTCCCATGCCGCTGACAACAACAGAAGCGGACAAAGAAGACGCAGCAAATAGACACAGAGAACAGACAACCGGGGGGGGGGGGGGGTAAATAAATAAATAAATAAATAAATAAATCTTTAAAAAAAAAAAGGCAATGCCTCTTCTCATTCCCCTCTTAGCTGTCTTAGGCATAATCACCAATGTGGGAACTGGGGTTAGCAGTTTATAACAAACCCCAGTCTACTACAGTCTCTCCCTAGAGCTAACTTCTAAACAGCATTCGAAACCTGCAAGATGAAGCCCACCAACTTTGGAAGGATGCAGCCCTTGGAGGCACCTGGCCTTTCCTACTCTCATGGTCCAGTATACCTTTAGCAGGACCATGTATCTTCAAAATTCTAAGTTTATTTCTTCCAGAAGCAATGCCTTGTTAGCCATGCAGGGATTTCATGAAGCTCTACCCATAGTACCAGACTCATCTTACTTCAATCACAAAAAAGCAGCAAGAGGGTTTTACACATTGTCAGGTGCCCCTTACCAGCAGGAAGTAATTACAGAAGAATGACTATCATTCTTCAGCATCCCCTTAAGGATAAGGATATAAACCCTCTGAGGAGGGAGCTAAGGCAGGCTAGTTTAGGGAATGGGAAGATGAGTCTAAAATTTGGCAGGAAAACATGGCCACAAAATATGTGGCCCATTTGTGAACATGTGTGAACCCCATCTGGAAACCTCCTGAGGGAAAGACCCCACCAGAAGGCTGCTGGAGGAATCCCACAAGAACCCAGCTATGAGGACTCCATTTGGAACAAGACTTCATCTGGGGTCAAAGGAAAGCCCCGGCTATCCTTAAGGGGCTCATCATCGGGCCATCTGAGGAACTGATGAGTGGGGTAATCAATGAAAACAGCAAACAGCTGGGACCCCTCCCAAAACATTAGCAAGGGGAGAAATAATTATTAACTTAAAAGGTTAAAAACACAAGCCCAATCTCTCTCTCTACCTGGAGCAGCCTGCACCTATACCTGAGGATCCGTAATCTGTTATTTTCTCCCATTTCTATTTCTTCTCCCATTTTTCTTAATAAACTACTAGCCTAACTAAACCAGCATGTTATTAACTTCTTTTACATAACACAGCCAAGAACCTAGAGGAATCCGGCTTCACTTCTATAATTTTATTTTAAACAAAAGACATTTTTCTTGCAACTAAAAATGGCCAGGCAGATTAAGAAAAAAATGTATATTTATTTTTTTATGTATACATATAGAGAACCACTTATAAAATAATTCCACAGCAGAAAAAAATGTAGGAAGTTATATAGAATTGTTGATAAACAAAGAAAGCATACTTAATTATACAGTACAATAAACATGCCCTGAATTGTTGGAGTGTCCATAGGGAAAAACAAGAAACTGTTACCAACTTACCAACAGTTATCTCCAGGAGATGGAGTTCATTTTTGGAATGAAAGCACACACTCCTAAGTATGCACTTTTTTTTAAATAACAAGCACTTTAGTAATCAGAAAAAAAAATACAAGTTTTTTCTTTTAAATTCTGGAGAACAAATAGGAAGTTTCTATTCATCATTTGTATTTCTTTCTCTATGAACTGTATTAAGTAAAAATATAACTCTTTTCCTTCCTTAAAAATAATGAGCTGCTTCTTCACTATTGATAGAAGGTACAACTGTGCACATTTCAGAAAATATTTGCCTTTGGATTTTTTAAAAGCAGGATCCAGCATTCATGTCTATATCCCCAGCACTCAGTGCAATGCCTGGCACAGAGTAGATAAAAAGGGCTTGGACACTCTAATCCAACTATCAGATAAAGAGCTCTCAGGGCCATTTTACCATCTCTCCTCAGTGTATACAAGAACGCTATGCAAATAGAAAGGTTTGTCGGGGAGGGTGGGGATTAGCATTTTCCTGTGAATACATCTCTTCCTCGTCTGACACTTCTTCCGTGGTACGTGGTACTCTTAATAATCTTACTTAATGTATCAGCAGCAAGTTATATGCTTGATCTCTCCCTTCTCCTTCATACACTTTCTTCACTCAGCTTCCAGGAGGGGACATTCTACTGGTTTACCTCCTACTTCACTGGTCACTCCTTCTCCCACTCTTTTGCTGGTTCCTCTTCTCCCCAACCTCTTAAAACTGGAGTAACCCTGGCTTTAGTTCTTGGTCACATTTTCTTAAGTGACCTAAAATGTCCCTGGCTTTAATACCTTCTATAAACTGATGACTCCCAAATCTTTAGGTCCAGCCAGCGCTCTCTCCCATACAGCAGATTCAAACATCCAACCCTACCCTACATAGACATTTATTTCAAAGTTAACATGTCAAAACTAAACTTCTCATCTTCCACAAAAAAACTATTCCATTCACAGCCTTCTCCATCTAATCATCCTGTTTCTTTCATTCCCCACATTCAAACCATCAGCAAATCCCCAAGGCTCTAATCCAAAAACTCCCCAGAATTTAAACACTTCTCACCACTTTCACTCCTACAACTCTGGTCCAAGCCGCCATCACCTCTTGCCTGGTTTACTGCAGGGGTCCCTCAACTGGTCTCTCTGCTTCTACCCTTGTCCCCTTACAGACTATTCCCAACATAGCAACTATAACGATCCTTTAAAGTGTAAGTCAAATCATGTCACTCCTCTACACAAAACCCTGAGGTGAGTAAATATTTCAAAGTAAAAAAGCTAAAGTCCTTACAATAGCCTAGGAGGCACTATGTGAGCTGCCCTCCGTTAGTTTTCTGACGTTAACCCCTACTATGCTCCCTCACTCACTCCACACTAACCATACAACTTCCTGGCTGTTTTTAGGACAGAACAAGCATGCCACTGCCTTACAGTATTTGTACCTGCTGTTTCCTCTGCCTGGAATGCTTCTTCCCCAGTACCCACATGGGTAACTCCTTCATCTCCTTCACATTTTTACTCGTATGTCACCTTCAATAAGGATTACTTTCACCACCTATTTAAAACTGCAATCCATTCTAGTCTCTCATCAGTACTCCCTACCTCCTGACCCTACTCTTTTTTCCACAGCATTTATCACCTTCTAACATATGATTTTGGTCTGCCTTCTCCCTCTAGAATGTAAGCTCCATTAAGGCCAGGTTCTTTGTTTTTTCTCTCTGCTATATTCCAAACACCTAGAACAGTTCCTGGGACATAGCAAGTGACCAAGGAGTGTTTGTTCAACAAATGAATGGATCTCAGGAAGCACTGAAGGAGCTAAAAAATAATACAGAGCATCTCCCAACTTCATTCCTATAACCATTCAGGGAGAAGAAGGGTTAAGAGATTGAAATCACGTAGGGAGGATAGGAATTGTAAAGATCTTTCCGCTCCTGTTATCAATTTCCAGGACGCAACTTGGTTTGTCCTTAACAGTTACCATATGCTCTCACTACTAATGAGGCTGTTGGCCTTAAGAATTTAGTATTAACTGTAAAAATACTTTATATGACTGTAAAATCCACTGCTTCTGCGGAGTAATTCTAAACCTAAAAACCTGTTCTTAACCCATAGTCTACCAAGATCAGCAAACACAGGATCCTTAGAGGTTGGAGATATTTTAGCAGAGGATATTAAAAGAATGAAAAATTTATTAGGACTGTCTCTTAGATATCAGATGAATAGCACAAGATAACCAAAAGTTAGCTACATGAAGTCATTTAACATATGATTAACATTGAGGAATGTAGGTCAGCTGCTTAGTAAACACCAGAAGCCACTCAAACTATCTAAATGAAGGAACACATGACACCATTCACTTCCTGAACTGAATCTTTGGCTACCACTTTATGGTTCCATAAATAGTTGCCAAGTTATACCACAGATGATAATGATTTCATTAATATAGGACTTTATAACCATGACCAAACAATGGCCAGCATTAGAAAGAAAAAATAATTTTCTAAATTGACAAGCATGAAGACCTTGCTGGTGTCATGGATTTTTTCCATTTGCCTCTTCATACTAGTGAGAGGAAATTTATTAGAGTAAATCGTTCTAAGTGACAAAGTTTAGAAACAGTCTTCAGCAGTGGCATTTTATTTCTTCATTCAGCAAACATTATCACGTGGCTAATAGGATGGTGAAGGACATTAGGAAGACATCTGTGAACAACACAGGTCCTTCCCTCATTGAGTTCACAATTTAAGAGGGAAAAGTTATGTTAACAAAGTAACTACAAGTTACATGAATGACACAAAGTACAAAACGGAAGGGGGAGAAGAGTAATAGGAGGATGATCAGAGAAAGCTTTTCTGAAGAAATTAGCTGAGACCTGTGAACAAGTAGTAGTTGACTAGGTGGAGAGAAAAAGGAAAAGGTACCAGGGAAGAAGGAACACCATATGTAAGTTCCTGAAGCAGAAAAGGATATATATAGTTGGAAATCAAAAGAGATAGGGATGGTGGATAGGACTTTGGACTCTAGTTTCTGAAACCTTTCAAGAATTTTGAGCAGAACATTATCAGTTTTTGTTATGTTTCTTGGTTCTTTTTTGGCCAGTTTTGTTTTTAAAAATATCAGTCCAGCTTTTATTTAGAGAATAGGCAATAAGAACAGATGCGGATTTAGGAGAAATCCAGAGATGATAATATTTTGGAGAAGGGCTGTTATAGTTAAGATGGTGTAAAACGGGCAGAATCAAGACAATAAATAGGAAATACAACTGGCAAGATTTGGTATCTGATTAGATTTGGAAGGTAAGGAAAAGCATGTCTCAAGGATTTCTGGTTTGATTAAATGCCTCTAAAATGAAGACCTCTTCATGGCAATTCAGATTTTAAAAATTTCACTAATGTATGCTTGGGTAGGGGAGTTGCCTGAAATGTGTCAGTAAAGTGAAAAATTAGTTTTCATTATGGATTTAGAGTTCAATGTTTTTAACTTTTTAATTTATAAATTGTTTTAAACAAAAAAGAAAAGCCTCTTAACTGACCATTTTTAAGTATTTACAACATCATCTCTATAGACACAGAAATTTACATGTAACTATATGAAATAATTACTAAACTACTAAACTTAAAGTCAAGATTTTTGGCCTTCACCTGAGTTCCCTCACAAACTGCAAGACTTTGGACTTATTGTTTAACCTCTCTAGATTTTATTTACATCATTTATTCGGGGAGGGGAACACAGAGATTAATATTTCTAGTTTTTCTAGTTAAAGTTTTAAAGATTCTACTCTCTACAGATGACTGATGTTTGTGTGTTAGGCACTACTGTTGGGGGCTTATGGCATGACTGGCCAATGGCTTTTTTGCTTCCTCCTCTGTGTTGATGGTTCTTTGACACTCAATATGATGCAAAATTATTTCTTTTGAAAATATTTCTGAAATTAAGTGGCAAAATGGTTTTCACACCAGAGTGACTTCTCATAGGCATGGGTACACTGATGCACACAGCTCCACTACAACCTTTTTATAATGGCATTGTAATGAAAGGGATCTACCCAAGTCAAACAGTTTATTAAAGGACCACAAGTATCATTGTATAACCTTGGTTCCATGAGAAAATCAGGTTTTGTTATTGTTTTCAGATTACACCTGCTCTGTTCCATCATCCACTTCTGGAAAAGAAAACTATCTGTTGTAATACCACCCTCATAACTCTTTAATGTAAATTCCGTTTCAGGTAAGCCAAAATCACCTAGGTCAAGCCAGCCAGGGACAACATTTAATACGTTCACTGGAAAATAAATGGTACTTCAAAAAAAAACACGTAGGAACAGAATGAAAATTCAGACTGCACCTAATAATAAATTAACTAAAAACCACATCTCAATCTGATCCAGGAAACCCAGAAAGTACAAGTATGTCCCCACTATGTAAGTCAAGCACTGATTTAATTGGTGGACATTTATGCCCCACCATAAACAACAAGAACAATGAGAAATAAGCAGCAGGACATCACTGTAATAATGAATTCTGAAAGTGAAGAGGACTGTCACCTCACTACCGTCTATCTCTGTCGCTATCCATAAAATTCTGTCAAAGGATTTCTTCTCCACGTGAAGGAAATGGCCCTTCCCTCTTTATGCATAGGAAGGAAAGAACATGTTCCCGGGTAGAGAGAAGAAAACAGAGTCAAAATGGGCTAGAAGGAGTAAAGCTACTTCAGGGCAAGATTCCAGAACGCAGGTGAGAAAAGCCAAGAGAGAAACAGAAACCAGTGAAGTCAGAGAAGGGAGAAAAATTAATGGGCTCCAGACAAAATCTGACAGGAGACTGTGGCAATAAAAGAACAAGGCCAGTGTCAATAAGCAGTAAGATCAAACAGCGAGAGATCTGAGAAAATGATTCTGAAGGTTCAGGGAACAAGAAAGAGGCGGTTCGAAGGGCCGAAAAGTAATGGAGACTGAGCGCCCAAGACAGGGGCTTGGGGCGGGGGAAGTCCTCACCTTGGCTTTAGTTCGGCTGGCCTTGGCCTTGGCCCGGCGCGGGGGTCTCACCGCCTCGGCCATAGACCCTGTAGCGGCGCCGCCGCCGTTTGTTTTTGTCAGAACCCTACGCTTCCCTCACCAGCCCAGTTCCTGCCTCCGGTATTGTCACATGACCGAATTTCCAGCACTCCGGGAGAAGAGGCGGCAGCTCTGACCCTCTACGGGCCGCGATGTTGGACAAACTACGTCGAGAGGCAATTTCACTGGAGGATCTTGGCTCCGCCCCTTCTTGAGCCTCAGACCCCACCCCTGGGGCCGACCCGCGGATCGACTCGCGAGCGTCCGAGCTTTGCGGCTGCGCGGTTGCTGTCCAGCTGTACTTTTCGGGGTTAGTGACCTGTCTAGCTCAATAGTATCCTCCGTTTTCCTGGCCTCGGGTACGTTGGCGCACTTCAGCCACGTTGGCTTAAAGGACGTAGGGGAGAGATGCTTTTCAATCATATTTTACCCTTAGATAATCGGATCCAGCCAGTTTAGCCGAATTTCTGGAGTGTGCTACATATGGAGCAGAAGAAAGAACCTTGATTTCCACCGGGTTGTGCCCTTCACTTTTTCACTTTTGTAAAGGGGAATGATGATATTTCCCTTTTCGGATATAATGAGGATTAAATGAGCTAATGGTGAAAGGTGCCTGGCCATAATAGGCATGTCAATAAATGGTAGTTTCTAGTTATTACTATGCAAAATCCCAAAGTGGGGGGGGGGGGGGATCTGCCCAAATAAAAAAATAAGACAAACCTTGGCCTGTAGAAGTATTCTTAGTATAAAATTTACAGATTTTGCTTCTTTTTAAAGTCTTGTATGTGAACAATTTGACTCCCTAACTTCCTTTTCCAGTTCTACATTTTCAATTTTCCCACACACTTAGGGCTTATTAAATATTATATAGTTTGCATTTGTATTTATTATTGTTATCTCTCAACCCCACTAAAATACGAAATCTTCAAAGTTAGGTTCCTTGTTTTGCTTTGGCCAAAATGACTATCAAAAATTTTCATTTAAAAGATACTGAGGAAGAAGCAGATTTGGCCCAATGGATAGGGCTTCTGCCTACCAAGGTTCAAACCCAGGGCCTCCTGACCCGTGTGATGAGCTGGCCCATGTGCAGTGCTGATGGATGCAAGGAGTGCCATGCCACGCAGGGGTATCCCCCGCTTAGGGGAGCCGCCCAGCGCGAAAAAAGTCCAGCCATTCTGGGAATGGCACCGCACACACGGAGAGCTGACACAGTAAGATGACAGGGACAGATTCTGGGTGCCACTGACAAGAATACAAGCAGACACAGAAGAACACACAGGAAATGGACACAGAGAGCAGACAACGGGGGGGGGGGGGTTGGGGGGAGGGGAGAGAAATAAGTAAAAAATAAAAAAATCTTTAAAAAAATAAAAAGATACTGGATTATTTATCATAATCACAGTGTTGTCTGTTGGGTGGGTATGGGTTATATATTGTTTCCTTCAAGAATTTCTCTAGGCGGCGGACTTGGCCCAGTGGTTAGGGCGTCTGTCCACCACATGGGAGGTCCATGGTTCAAACCCCGGGCCTCCTTGACCTGTGTGGAGCTGCCCCACGTGCAGTGCTGATGCGCGCAAGGAGTGCCCTGCCACACAGGGTGTCCCCCGCGTACGGGAGCCCCACACGCAAGGAGTGTGCCCCGTAAGGAGAGCTGCCCAGCGTGAAAGAAAGTGCAGCCTGCCCCCGAATGGTGCCGCACACGCGGAGAGCTGACACCACAAGATGATGCAACGAAAAGAAACACAGATTCCTGTGCCACTGACATCAACAGAAGCGGACAAAGAAGACACAGCAAACAGACACAGAGAACAGACAACCGGGGTGGGGAAGGGGAGAGAAATAAATAAATAAATAAATAAAATAAAATCTTAAAAAAAAAAAAATTTCCCTACTAGGGAAGCAGATGGCTCAAGGGATAGGGTTTCTGCCTACCATATGGAAGGGCCCAGGTTCAATCCCTGGGGCCTCCTGGTGAAATAGAAGAGAAAGTATGTCTGCAAAGTGAGCCAGTGCCTGTGTGGCAAGCCGCATGCCCATGCAGTGAGAGTGCCCATGTGGTGAGCCAGTGCCCATGCAAGTGAGTCATGCAGCAAGATGATGACATAACAAAAGAGAGACGAGCTGGGTGGTGCTGCAGGGACAGTCACCAGACATTGTATGTCCTCCCATGGCCCACTGGGTGGACTGTGGGAGAGTGTGGGCTATGGTGTGGACCATTGACCATGAGGTTCAGGTGTTCAGAGATGTATTCACCAAGTGCAATGAATGGCTCATAATGATGGAGAAGGTTGTTGTTATGGGGGGAGGAGTGGGGTGAAGGGGGTGGGAGGCATATGAGGACCTCATATTTTTTTAATGTAACATTAAAAAAATAAAGACAAAAAAAAAAAAAAGAAACGAAGAGGAGAGTCAAGATGAAGTGCAGCAGAAACCAGGAACTGAGGTGGCGCAGCTAACGGAAACTCTCTCCACATCAGAGGTCTCCAGGATCAAATCCCAGTGAATCCTAGAGGAGAAAAAATGAGAAGACCAAAAAGAGAAATAGATACAAAAGATCACACAGCAAATGGATGCAGACAGCAAAAACAGCAGGGCGGGGGGAGGGAGAGGGAAAAGGGGGAAATTAAATAAATAAATAAATCTTAAAAAACAAAACAAAACTAATTTCCCTAATAATTTCGAATTATAATGTTCTGTTAGGGACCCCTCCATCAAGTCCTCAGCACGTAGCTGCTTGCATGACCTAGATGTAAGAACCCTCCCCGGAGGGGAAGAGAATGCATAGATGTTATCTAAAGTATAATCTTCCCAAAGCAGTAAACATCCTTGGTAAGCATTCTTCCTATGAACATAGTGAAAACATCACCAGACCCCATGTGCACGCTTCAAGTGACCCTGCAGGAACTCTGTTCTCACACCCTATGGAATGCCCTTGTTCTGAAACCCCAGAGCGCTGTCTTCATTCTCTGAACCACTGTCATCAGAGATTCTCTCCTGTCCATAAGTCCCAATAAAGCTAAAGCCTGACTAAATGCCAGCAGTGTTCTTTGGTCTCACGGCCTCACCAACTCATTCCCTTCAGGAGTTGGGTTGGAACATGTTCTTAAACGTGTCTGCAAACAATCTAGAAGAATATATGATAAAAAGTTAACACTCTCCTCCCCAAAATTAGCTATTGTTAACAATTTAGTGTGTATTCTTTCAGACTTCTTCTAAATATGTACAAATACATTCCTAAATATTCAACATCTCTCTATATGTTGCCTTTTAATTAATAAATCTTGGAGATCTTCCCTTGTAAGGACAGATAACTACCTCATTTTTCCCTTAATACAATATTACATAATTTCATTTAAACAGACCCTGATGAACATGTTTCCAATTTTTCAGTATTAAAAACAATGCTTACAAGCAACACTCTCGTACATATATTTTTGTGCATGCGTATTTCAATAAAGTAGATGCCTAGATGTGAAATTGCTGGTCGAGAGGCATTCTCATTTTTTATTTTGATAAATATTTGCCTAATTTCCCCCCAATAGTCTGTATTATTTTCATTGCAACTTCCAGAATTTAAAATAATTTTTGATCTCATGAGAAAAATCTCAATCAAAAACAAGAAATAAGAATTCGTAAATAGATTATAATTCACATATTATATGATGGCATTCCAAAATTTAATATGACTGTGATTCAAAGGTCAACCAGTATCTGGTACAGTGCTTATCATAAAATAGATTCAGTAAAAGCTGCTGAACTCATGGAGTCCTGCTAAGACTTTCTTAAATCCTGTTATAAAATTAGATTCCACAAATCTCTGTTGCCATCTTGTGGCGATTCTGGTGACACCTCCCCTTCTGGGGATTTCTGAGAAGTCTTTCATTCTACAATAATTACAATTCTTCCTGTACATCATTCTGTAAGAGGCATAATCACTTCATCATTCTTGATTAAATACATTTTGTAAAATTATAAAGAAATCATGTTACTCCTAAAATATTTTAGCTTTCTTGAGAAAATTAGCTGGCAGTGCAAGTACCAAAAATTTCTAGTCTACATTTTTTTTAAAATTTTATTGTGGCAAGATATATACAACATAACATTTCCCATTTTAACCACTTTCAAGTGAACAATTTTATACTTGTATATGTATACCGAATACAAATCCGTATACACATTATACATTATTCACAATGCCTATACTTTTTAACAGACTCTTCCATAGATGGGGGATACCAGAAACAAAGCACATAAAACTTGTCTCTTTTCTATTACTTCCTCTCTCATAATCTTCCCCACTAAAAATAAAAGTTAAATGAGTGATAGGAATAGTTATTTGTACCCCCAAAGCATCAGACACTGCTGTTACCCCACTTATATTCCTTTGGCATTTACCATTTCTGAGCCGGCAGGCCCAAATTCCAACTCCTAACACCTCTGCTCGAACGCTTCTTCAGTCCATGCTTATGACAGGCTGAAAGTGCCAGGGAATAACGCACTCCGCAACCGAAGAGCAGCCCTCAACCAGTGACAGATAGGAGTGGAGTAGCTCGGAGGTGTGTGTTCCTTGCTGTCTCCCAAGGGTTCCCCAATGGGATCAAGCTCCAGTTTCCCACAGTGGCAACTAACTTGTTAACACTCTCGATTCACCTCCTTTTCTTTCCCTTCTTACTTCCCCCTTCCACTAATGGTGTTTTCTGGGATCACCTCTTAAACTACTTGATCTCAAATTCTTGTCTCAGGATTTGCTTCTGGGAGAACCCAAACTAAGACAGTTGGTATCAGAAGTGATATTCAGAAGTAGATCATCAGAAAAGGGTTATGGATTTTGATCCCTCCCCAGCCAGCTGGCAACAAAAGTCTCATTACTTCTGATAAAAGAGATGGTGATAAACTCTATGCTACAGTATCACAATTCCTAAGGTCTCACCTGTGGTGAACTGGGCTGGGATGCAGGGTGAAAAAGGCTTATGAAACATTTGAAGATATGGAGACAAGGATAATTACAGGGACTATAGTGAAGGTTAGTTGTTATTAAGTGCTATTGACTTATGAAGAAAATTGCAAGCATAGGTATTATAATTCAGGGAATACTGGGAAAGCCAGAAAACCTCTATCACAGCATTTTTTAGGAGGTACTGGGAATTGAACCCAGGACCTCATACATAAAAAGTAGGCATTCAACCACTGAGCTAAACCCACTCCACTTTTTTCTTCCTTTTTTTTTTAAATCACAGCATTTTAAATGATGCATTTTGCAAAAGTATAAAGGAAGCAGGATCATGAAAATAAATAATACTATTCAAAATTATTTTCACTTTCTTTCACAGCTTCTGTGTCATAAGTCAGGCAGGTACATCAGCAAACCATCATCAATGGAAGTGGTACATTCTTAGATGAAGCCTAACAAGATCCAGAAAGCACAAGTAAGTTACAAAAACAGGCAATGCAGACAATTCCATCGCCTTCCTCTATTGCACGATGCCTTTCCCACAGCTCACACCTATGGCCTTATAGGACCTGCTTCCTTTCAAGCAAGTTGACTGAGAAGAAAAAAAACTCAGGCCAGGTTCAAGGGTAGAACAGCTCTATATGTTAATTGTTGTTAGTCTTTATGTGGACTGCTGCCATTCTACACCCCCAAACAGGAATGGCTGCAAAAAGGAGTGAAGAGAAAAACTCCCAGGAGGCAGAGCTTCCAGAAATACAGCTAGTCATCAACTTCATCTGGAGGAAGAAGTAGCACAAGGTAAGGATATATACAGGTTCCTGGAATTGACATATGACTTGAATGGTTGGTCAAGGAACAAAATTAGAAGACTGAAGTCAAAGAGTTCGAGGGATGATGCATGTGGGTGGACCTATAGCAATGGGCAACAAAACACAAAATCTTTGTATTTCACATCAATGCCCACAAAAAGTATCCATCACAAAGGAAGCACTGAACAACCAGGTGGCCAGGATGACACATTCAGTGGAGTCTCCTTTGGCCACCCCAGTGCTTCCTCAGTGGGCCCATGAACAGAATAGCCACGGTGGTTGGGATGGAGGCCACGCAGCCCCCATCACCACCTCCACCAAGCCTAATGTAGCAACTACTGGTGAATGTCTGACCGATTAGCCCCATAGGCTGAGACTGGGGCTGAGGCCTCAGTATGTCACCATCCCTCCCAGAAATTAATCAGCACATGGTGGCAAATGCATTCCATAGAACCCCTTCCAACCTGGAAGAGGCAGAGAATCAGTTCCACTGGGATTGATGCATATTCCAAGAATGAGTTCATCTTTTCTGCCTGCAGTGCCTCAGCAAGTACTAGCCCAGGGCTTATAGAGAGTGTAATGTGTCATTGGAATTCCACATAACAACATTGCCTTACACCAGTGCTTCTCAAACTGTTTTTCATTATCTCTCCGCAATCACCAAGGAGATTTTTCAGGTATTTTTTTTTCTCAATCACCACCCCAAGAAGCTTCAAAACCACAGGTATACTGCATTTATGTTTATGTACTGGTTGTGTATCTGTGCTTTATATACAAAATGTAAGTTTTTTGTGCCCCTTAAGAACCAATTCTCACCCCCTTGGAGGCAATATTATCTCTATTGAGAATGCATGCCTTAGACCAAGAGATTTACTTTATAGCAAAGATGGTGCAACAATGGACAAATGCCCCACTTTGCCCCTATATACCACATCACCCAGAAGCTGCTGTCCTGATAAAATGTTGGAACAGCCTATTAAAAGTTCAGCTAATGTACTACATAAAGTACTCCATACTGCATGATTCCATTTATATAAAACTTAAATATAAATCAATTTATAAAGATGGAATTAGATTAGTGGTTATGTAGGGCTGGGGAAGGATAGAGGGATTGATAGGTGACTGGTAAAAGGTGTGGAGTTTTTCTTTTTGGAGTAATGAAATTGCTCTAAAATTTTTTGTGGTGATGAATGTGCAACCCCGCTTATTCCAAAAGCCATTGATTATACACTTTAGATAGATTCCATGGTTTGTGGATATATGACAATAAAACTTTTTAAAAATCAAAACGAAAGTGCAGCTAAAGTGCTCGGCTTGGGAATAACCCTTGGCATGGCTGAGTGGTGGTCTTGAAACTGAGGTATTATATGGTGCTTACATGGCTATTACATATAATGTAATGACTCTATGTTAGAAAACACAGGTCTGAAAACAAAGAGTTGCCTTTGTCACTACAGTTCTTAATAGCCCATTTGAGAAATCTGTGCTTTCTATCCTTTCAACTTTGGGTTCTACTGGACTAGAGCTCCTGGCTCCTAAGGGTTGACAGGGGATATGTCTACCAGCAGATATGAAAGAGTTTCACCAAACCTAAAACTTTGGCTGATGCCTGATCATTTAGGGTTTCTCATGTCAGTATAGAGCAAATAAAGAAAGGAGTTACTATAATGGCAGGAGAAAGTAACTATCATAAGGAAGGAGGGACAGGGATGGAAATATGTCTGAAATGCAGGGACTTCACTGGGGTACCTCTTTGTACTCCCATCTGTGCTGATAAACATAAATTGGCAATTTCAGCGAACAGAATATGACAAAAGCCAATAATGATGGACTAACATCCCTTAGAAATTAAGGTCTGAGTTAACCCACCAGTCAAGCAACCGAGTACAGCAGAAGAATCAGTCAAGTGTGAGGAGAATCTAGAATGGACGGAAAAGGAGGGACATTATGGGTATCAATTACGGATTGCAGCAACAGTGATGACAGCTTGTCCCACTAAGGTTCCAGTTTTGTTTATGTGTATTTGTTTTGGAAATTGTGACTTGAAAAATAGTACAGAATGGAATAAATTGCCATGGAGCACAGGTGGGTCTGAGCATAGCAGGGGGCAGGCACTGTGAGCGCCCCATCCATATTCCCTTAGTACCACGATTTCCTTAAACATCACCCAACCTCCAACTGCCAGGAACTGTGTCCCTAACCAAGGACTCTCTCAGACTGAGCTACTCTGCCAATGGTCATGGCAGGTCAGAAGTGCCAGGGAATTAATGCCTTCCAGGAGTAGCCCTTATCAATGACTGACAGGAATTGATGGACAAATACCCCAGCTCCCTCACACCTCAGGTGAGGCACTGCTAAGGAGTGTGTTCTACATTGTTTCCCAAGATTCCCTGACAGGACTGAGCTCCAAATGCCCACAGCAGTCACTTGCTTGATAACGCACCTTTTAGGTTTCCTTCTTTTCCCTGTTTCACTTCCCTACTTCCACTAAGTCTATTTATATTCACTAAATCTAACATGTGTACATGCATACGTATATGACCGGCTTCACTCCCTTAACACTCATCTCTCCCTCAAGTGGCCGTCCCTACAGCTACATTCTCTTAAAGACCAGTAGATCTTTCGTGAACCCATATTTACTATTTTCCAGGTGCCAGGATATAGCACCTGGAAGAACGGTGATATGAGATGGCCTGGGCCTTCGTTCTACCCCTAACAAGCTGGGGGAACTATGAGGAAATTGGGGTAACACTTCGGGGCCTCATTTCCTCATATCTCATATGTAAAATGAGAAAGTGTGATCAGATGCCCTCTGAGTCTCCCAGCAAATAAAGAAAGGTCATTTTATATCTTGCACCATTGACAGTGTGTGTACTTGTGGAAATTCCACAGCCAAGCTGCCCCCTGAAGTCAAAGAAGCTTCTTCTACAAGTTGATGACTGATTCTAATACAGGTACTTTTGCCCTCGACTCCACCCCCCCACACACACACCAAAAAGAACCAACACTCCAAATTCAGAAACTTTTCCTGCTTCCTAAGTAGAAAATACAATTCATTCACAATTTCAGTAACTGGCTAGGAAATGACGTAAGGATAATTCTTAAGTCTAGTTGAAGGTTATAGATGAGGAGGGCAGACAGACCTTGAACAAATAATTTCAAGAATGAATGCTGTAATAACAAGGACAGTGAAGAGGGAAAGGAAGGATAGAGAGGTGGGATCCAACCTAATTGACCTTCCTGAGAAAGAGACATTGCCACGAACACCAGGAAGATTGGTAGGAGGCAGCACTGGGCTCTGCTCAGCCTTCCTGACCAACCATTTGTGTCTCTGTAGTCTAAAATAGTAAATGCGGGAAGAGGTGAAATAAAGCTGGGAAGAGAGACATGGTAAGCACACACAAAAAGCAAAATTAATCTCAAATCACCAAGAACCTTTATTTCACTTCATATCAAACTGAAAGAATAAAATAAACATATTTTCATTTCGCAAAACACTTTTACATCAACAGAGAAAAGAGTGAAATCCCTGAGGAATTGCCGATAATAAGTAAAATACTTAAAAATAGAATGTTCTGAGTTTGAAGGAAATTTTCCTGAGCCTGTTCAGTTTGGGGAAGTCAATGACCCTTTGCAAATTTCAGTTTCTCAAAAGGATATCCAACTGATGCAAGTTTCCTGTCATGACAAGATGCTATCATACTCAGTAGCACCTTACATTGAAAGGAAAGAATAATGGATCTTCTTTCAGTTCCCAGTAGATCTGGGAAAGCTGCATAGAGCAGAAGAAAAAAAATTGCTCCTTGTGATAAAAAAGTACTATACAATATACTTTATAAATGCCAGTGCTATTTTAGCTTGTCATTAACTAAAATGTACTGTTTTCTCACAGTGTGCAATAGCTGTACAAAATGTAAATAACATTCTTGCTATTTATGGAGGACAAAAGGAAGATCCAAATATTTGTAAAAAGGTAAAATTGACCCTTTAAAGATTCTGGGGTCTAGCAAGGGAAAGATTCTCTGTGAAGACCTAGGATTGAGGATTGGCTTTGTAATTATAAAATTCTCTTGAGGAATAGAGTCAAAATACTGTATTTCATTTATTCTAAAATATACTTTTTCACACTTTCGCATCTCAAATTCAAATGGTCTTGACCATCAGTGACTTGTCACAGGTTAACTGGCAACTCTACCACCCCACCTTCTTAGAGGTACCTAAAATAATGGCATGTTCTACAATCAATAGCTTCTTATTAAGTTAAATATGGCAGCCTGTAGTTCAGTACACACTGTGATCCTTACAAAAATAGTTTGACATTTAAACTCTGGTAATTTTCCCAATTAAAAAACAAAAACAAAAAACACTGGCAAAGACATTTGGCATCCTAAATTACAGCATGAGCACTGCAGCCTCAGGAAGAGTTAGAAGAACGGTGATATGGCATGGCCTGGGCCTTCGTTCTACCCCTAACCAGCTGGGGGAACTATGAGGAAATTGGGGTAACACTTCGGGCCTCATTTCCTCATATCTCATATGTAAAATGAGAAAGTGTGATCAGATGCCCTCTGAGTCTCCCAGCAAATAAAGAAAGGTCATTTTATATCTTGCACCATTGACAGTGTGTGTACTTGTGGAAATTCTACAGCCAAGCTGCCCCCTGAAGTCAAAGAAGCTTCTTCTACAAGTTGATGACTGATTCTAATACAGGTACTTTTACCCTCGACTTCCCCCACCCCTCACCAAAAAGAACCAACACTCCAAATCCAGAGACTTTTCCTGCTTGCCAAGTAGAAAACACAATTCATTCATAATTTCAGTAACTGGCTGGGAAATGATGAAAGGCAAATTCTTCAGTCTTGGGTAATTTGCAAACTTCTTCAAAAAAACTGCAGAGCTCTATTAACTTAAGTTGAACTGAATGTCTACCATAAATTTAAAATATTAAAAAATTACAGCAAGATTTCACTTCAAAATCTTCACGAGCAACACAATTTCGCTATGGACTCTGCAGCTCAGAGTGCCTCCTTCCATGCCACTGAAGCTACAGCTGAAAAAACTTGGTTTTCTGAAAGAAAATAACAGAGAAATTTCATTGAATTAACCATTCATGTTAGCATCTCCTCCCATCTTGGGAGTGTATTCAACAAAAATAAATGTACTTGGCTTAGGAAAACAAGTAGAAGGGAATGGGTATTCCAAGCGGTGAGAAGTGGATTATGATGGTAATAGCATGGCTTTATGGTAAATAATACATGCATTTTTTATTTTATGATACAAATGCTTTTAAATTAAAAGTTATACCCTATCTTTATCTACACATATTAGAATTAAACATGGAACTGCAGCTAAAACCAACAACTGCAAAACAAATCACAAATTCCTAAACTTTCCTATTTAAATTTCAATTCAGGGGTTCTTTCAAATTATTTAAAATGTTGTGATAAGCTGCTTACATAATTATTAACTAAACTAGCTTCCTTCTTTAAATTTCTCTTAAATTCAGTCAATTATAGATGAGTAAGATGAGCCCCTATTCACTGAATTGGCACAGACATTAGTGCACTCCTATGAAACAATATTAACTCAAGAAATGTAACTGAATAAACGTGTTGGTAGTAGCATCTTGCATTTAAACATCAGATTCTTGCACTTGAGGGAGGAGGGTTATTGAGTCAAAGGCTATCATTAAAAGTAAACAGAGGAAAATGGATGTCCCTCAAGCAGTTTGGGCTCCCATCTACCATAAAGGAGGTCCAGGGTTCGATACCCAGGGTCTCCTGGTGAAGGCAAGCTGGTGTGTGCGGTGAGATGCCCCAAGTGGTGTGCTGGCCCACGCAGAGTGCCGGCCCACGCGGGAGTGCCACCCAACACAGGAGTGCTGCCCCGCTCAGGAGTGCCCACTGACGCAGAGAGCTGGTGCAGCAAGATGACACAACAAAAAGAGACACAGAGGAGAGACATTAAGAGACGTAGCAGAACAGGGAGCTGAGGTGGCGCAAGAGAGTAATCACCTCTTTCCACTCCAGAAGGTCCCAGGATCAGTTCCTGTAGCTGCCTAATGAGAATACAAGCAGACACAGAAGAACACACAGTGAATGGACACAAAGAGCAGACAACAGGGGCGTGGGGGGGAGAGAAATAAATAAACCTATCTTTAAAAAAAAAGCAAATATATATACTTCACCCAAATTGGTAAAAGCAGAAAAGAAGGAAAAAATTAATGCTTGTGTTGCCAATGCCCCACACCATAGCCATCGTCTACATGATGTTTCTTCCAGAGAAAGATTTATAACGAATCATCGATTTCCTGAGTTTCTTCTCTGCCTATAATCTGGGTTTTGCCTCTTTCATGAGAAAGACTATACTTTTGAAATAAAGACAAATTGATGACTGGTGGTAAAGACTACAATTCGTTTGTAGGTCAGAAAGTTATAGATAGGTAAAGAACGAGGTATTTTATGTTTTCAGTTTCCATTATCTTTTACTACAAAGTTGCTTACGTATTAAATCTATTAAGCAATTCAAGGACTAATGCTTAAATATAAATACATACTAGTCAACTATTTCATCTAATTAAGACAACTTGGCTTTTGTGCTATAGAACTAATGGCTACTAGTCACAAAGTAGTGTTTATTTAGCGACTGAAGGCAAAATGTGAAGTGCTCACTTCCAAGCACTTCTAAGTGAACACTGTAGGAAAATCCCCAAGAACGACTGTTAAAAACCCATTTTGTTCCCTAAGTGACTGTAAATGTCAACACCACCAAACCAGGAAGGGTGGGAGAGAGGCTCTTTCAGTTCCCTTGTGTCTTCCTGTATCCCACCTCCTCACCCCTCTATCCTGACCCTCCCAGGAACACAAGAAGATTGGTCACATGCAAGAGGATCAACTCATTAAAACAGTTTTTAATTGAAGAGGTAATAAATTTTCATTGTATATGACTTGGAAAACAAAGATAAATGAGGAAAAAATATTACCTTTATAGGAATATATCCTTTCAGACTTTTTCTTAGCTTATATATGAATATATAGTCATCCCCCAATATACATATGTTGGGGTTAAATGAGGAAAACTTTATGAGGCATTTCCTTTTGTATTGCTACTCTGATTTCTGAGGCACTGCTTGTCATTTAGGAAGACTGATTTTGACTTGGGGCATGTTGCAAGCAGCTGCGTGTCAAAGAAGAAGAGCTACCTTGCAGTCACTTTTGCCGCCTCGGTTAGCTTAGCGATGTTCAGAGTTCCCCCGTGAAGCCTTGTGGTTTGCAAGTTTAGAGCAGTGACAATCTGGTACAGGATGACCCCTATGACACCCATTTGTTTGGTGTTATATGATTTGCACTGTTTTCACAGACTTCTTTTTCTTGACATTTCCCTTTTTAAGGGATGGGAAGAGTACAGTAAAGGCTAAATTTCTTAAACAATGAAGATCATGTGTGTTTATAAGCATCACCTTAAGTCTAGCTGTGTAATAGCTACAAAGGAGCTCATCAAGGGCAGATAAGAATTATAGAATAATTTTTTAAAAAGATTTATTTATTTCTCACACATACACATTGTCTGCTCTTTGTGTTCATTCACTGTGTGCTCTTCTGTATCTGCTTGTATTTTCATTAGGTGGCTCTGGGAACTGATCCTGGGACCTTCTGGAGTGGAAGAGAGGCGATCATTCTCTTGCACCACCTAAGCTCCCTGTTCTGCTACACCTCTTACTGTCTCTCCTCTGTGTCTTTTGTTGCGTCACCTTGCTTGTGCCAGCTCTCCGCATTGGCTGGCACTCCTGCGCAGGACGGCACTCCCGCACAGGGTGGCACTCCCGCACAGGTTGGCATTCCCATGAGGGATGGCACTCCCATGTGGGCCAGCACTCCACGTGGGCCAGCTTGCCATGTTGGCCAGTTTGCCTTCACCAGGAGGCCCTAGGCATCGAACCCCTGGTAGATGGGAGCCCAACTGCTTGAGCCACATCCATTTCCCTAGAATAATTAATGAAGAGAAAATGCCCTCATTGAAACAGGTATTGAGTGGTCTCCAGTCCCCTTCCAATTGCAGAATCCAAAGAGTCTGTCCTGCAAGGAGCCCACATCGACCAGTGTGCAGGCCTGAGGGAAGGCCATGCTTACTTATGGCAATATAGAAAAAATCTCCAAAGCCTTCAAAAACACAGTCACTAGTTGTAGCAGTTTAATATTATTGATGAATTCCAGAAATAAATATTGGATTATGCAAGTAATCTGATCTGTACCTGGGCATGACTGAGTTATGATTAGGGCATTGAGTCCCTACCCACCAAGAGGTGGGGACTCACAGATAAAAGGCATGGCAAAGAACAGAGTTGAGGGCTTTTAATGTTGGAGTTTTGATTTTGGAGTTTGATGTTGAAGACTTAAACTGGAGCCCTGGGAAGTCAGCACACAGAGGAAAGAGAATCCAGCCCCAGAAAGGAAGGAACCTTGAAGCCAGAGCAAAGCAAGCCCCAGGAACGTAGGAACCCAGGAAGTCTGAACCCTTGCAGAAGTCGGCAGCCATCTTGCTCCAAATAGACTCTGGTGAGGGATGTAACTTATGTTTTATGGCCTGATATCTGTAAGCTCCTACCCCACATAAATGCCCTTTATAAAGACCAACCAATTTCTGGTATTTTGCATCAGCACCCTTTTGGTTGACTAATACACTAGTCTAAGTGCAATTCAATTATATTAAAAGTAAAGATTCTTACCATTGGTGCTACTGATAGATCAAACTGTAGTCACCCACCAAAGAATAATCAGAGTTCTCTGTGATGGACAGAATACACGGCAACAGTCAGTTCATATTTTTTCATAAGACGTTAGCCCTTTTCAAACCAAGGCATACTGGTGACTGCCATTATATAAGAAGAAAATCTTCCTGTAATTAGTATTTCTACAAATGATAGTCATGGCTATAAATCAGAGAACATTCTGGAAATCACTATTTAGACCCAATTGCCCTTTACAATTATGCCCAAATAGCAGCAGTGATCTTCAAAAACGGACAACAATAAAGTCCCACATTATCAAGTGGTAATTATAAAGCAACAAGAAATGAATATAACTTAAATATCCAGATTGTTCAAAGATTCAACTTGAACCACTAAATTTTTAGTAAGCCCCTAAATGCAACTTGAGTTGTCTTCTTCCTTCAATTCCTTGAACAGAAACAGGTATATCTTCCTTTTAATAAAATAATAAATGTTCATTGAACACCTGCTATGTTACCAGGACTGTGTTAGATGTTGTGTGTAATACAGAGGGAGACCAAGTCCCTTCCTTCAAAGGACATGATCATTATCCAGGAAATACAATGAATAAAAAATGCTAAAATGTGTGTTCTTTCAAAGGTATCACAGGAATTCAGAAGAAAAAGAGACCAGCATCATCAGTGACAGATCCAAATTGTAGGCAGCATACTAAATATATTATTTTAAGTTATATGTTTCTAGTCATCTATACCTTCAAGAAATTATATGTATGGGTAACCCAAAGGAAATTATATCTCAGTTCTGTTGTTTTCATGCTCCCAAGTTTAAATAATCTCTTTGATAAGATTACCTTATAATGAGGTATTTCAGTAACTGAATTCTCTTACATAAACTATAAAATAGACCACCAATTACCAAATTCCACTGTGTGGCAAATAGTGTTATTCTAATGTAGGCTCCTTCTCTTCAGAATTTAATTCCACTGATTCCCTTCTTTTCCTTTATTTCAAAATTCTAGCTACCTAACTTTAAAGAAAAGCCGACATAAGCATTTTAAATAGTTTCTTGGTGACCTACCTGATAAACTTTTAGGAACTGGGAGTGGTCCTCTCCTGTAGGAAATGAAAAAAAAAGGTCTTTCAGAGAAATTCTTATTTTTATAATTTTCCACATCTGGTTTCTACTTTGGAGGTCAATAAAAGTACAGATAAAGCAACAGATCTGTGGCCCTGACCTACTGAACTCTTAAGTTCAACCAAGAGGCAGGAGGGTCCAGTGGTTAGAAGCACAGACACTCCCACCCTCCCACCTACCTCCAACTCAGCCTGGCAGGCTTAAAATATCAGTTGTGTGGCAAATTTCCTGATCTCCTTGAGCATTGGTACCTTTGTGTGTAAAATGAAAAATACAAACAGCCCTTACCTGTTGTGAGGATTAAATGAGTTAATTCATGTTAACTTTTGAACTGTGCCTGTCATTCATAAATACTGATGATGATCATGCAAACGTCACCCACCAGCAAGCCCCCTTCCCCTTTTTCTAAAAGGTACTATGAATTCAACAGCCCTGACTTCAACTTGACTTCTCATGAAACAAGCCTCTCATCCCACATGATCCACTGTACCAGGGAGCATCAAACATTTTCTACCAAGGGCCAGATAATAAATGTTTAGGCTTGGTTAGCCACAGATGTTCCTGTCACAACTAGTCAACTCTAGCATGAAAGCAGCCATGGGGGTGGGAGGGAGGAAAGAATGAGCATAGCTGTGTTCCAATAAGATTTTATATAATTTTCATATGTCATGAAATATTATCCTTTTGATTTTTTTTAAAACCTTTAAAAACGTCAAACTAGTCTTAGCTCATAGGCCTTACACAAACAGGCAAAGTCACATTTGACCTACTGGGTGCTATCACTTGCTGGCTCTTGCCTTCTCTAGGCTATAAGGAAGGTATGGGATTCATAAATGAATAACAGCACACTCAAGGATGATATAGTCCTCCTTGAATTATGATTAGTAAAAGCATTTAGCATTTTCCAAAAAAATGCTATGCTAGAAATCTAGCAACTTCAGTAAGCAAATTCAGTGGTAGATATGTTCCAACTCTAATATGACTTAGAGTATTAATGATTAAAATGTTTTTTAAGTTATTTTCTTGGAGAGCAGATGGAGCTCAGTGGTTGAGCACCTGCTTCTCATTTACAAGGTCCTGGGTTCAATCCCCGTACCTCCTAAAAAAAGAAAAAAAGTTATTCTCTTTATGTTAAAGGCAACTGGTCATTACCTTGCCAAATTAGGCCCCGTGGTCTTTCCTGGTGGGGCTGCATTCTTCTGGGGACAGTAAAAATTCTCATACATGATTGGTGCTAGGAGAATAATCAAGAAACAAAACATTAAGAATCAGGTCTCTACTCCCCAGAACATGTTACAAGAGAAGCTAACAGAGTGGCTACAACACCCCACCATCATTGCCCCATTCACCTGGTGGACTTTGTCCAGTCTTGCGTTGATTCACAAAGTACTCAATGTCCTTCTCAATGCTGCACATTTCTAAACTCTTACGAACTTTTTCATATATCTAACAAAAAGAAGATAAATCAGTAGGCACAGTTATGTCCATGTTAACTGTGACACAGCTCATTAAAAAAATAGGTTTGATGACAGGCTGACTCTTTTCCAAGGGAAAGGAACAAGAAGGAAAAAGGAATCATTTCTCAAGTTCTGCACTCAAAAAAAAAGGATTCTCTCTGACACAAATGTTATTAAATTTTTAAAAGACAGGAAATATATCTTTGTGGCAGCACAAAAATATGGGTTAACATATTTAAAATATTTTAAACGGATACCAAGTTTCATGAGACAAGACCAATGTCATACATAAATGCAAAGACGTATTTAACGTGGAGAATCTTCCTTTCAATCCTATTGATTTTCTGGGTTCTTAATTGTTCTTCTAAAGTGAATGTCCTGTCTACATGAGGTAGCTGTTTCTTAGCAAAGGTTGTGATAACTTGATTCTGGTCCCTTTGAGATCTGAGAACCTTATGATTAGTACTGTGCCTTGTTAAGACTGGATAATGGCCCAGGGAACACCACAGAAGTAAATGTTCAACTCTGGAGTGACCACCAGCCTGGACATGGGTCAGTGTGCTCAGGGTAGAGTGGGATGGCTCCATGTGTGTCTGCTAGCACTTGGTGCTGTTCCAGATTGCTTTGATCTCTGGGACTCATGTTCATGCCGTGATATCTTTATCTTTTATAAATTAAACTGGGTTGGGTCCCTCTTTGCTCTCCTGCCCTAACTCTGAATTTCTTAAAGAGCAGGTCATGGTGGTAGAATAGAACAGGAATCAGGCAAGTTAGGTTTTTATCTGGACCCTTCTATCAACTTAATGTGTTATCTTAAACAAGTCACTTTACGTTCTTGGCCTCAAATGGAAGGAGTTGAACTAATAAATGTCTACAGTTCCCTGTACTCTAATGAATTCAATATGCAGAGCCACAATCCTCAGATGATGCCTCAGACTTACTTCATCACTTGTGACACACTGTTGTGACAGTTGATTCATGTGTAACCACACTGCATTCCGGAAGAAGTTTATCCGTTCACATTCTTGAGCCTCAAACACCTACAGAAACATAACTATATGTACATGCATATGCAAGGGAAGGGGACTATTTGTTTAAACTGGCCATGACACTGTATAGTGTCAACCCTCAATTATTTTAAGTTTTTAGATAATTTAGGATACTCCCCCTACCACACAGGAAGCTCATAAACTCTTAACACAGGCAAAGAATGCAAATGGACTCCAATATCATATTAACACAAACAGGATGGGATACAGTTCTGAGGAAGTAATGATTGGTCCCAAGCACCAATGTTCTAACCTGAATTCCAGCTCACATTTCAATTGCCTACTGGGCACAGCCACCTGGGCAGCTTGCCAGTGTCTTAGATTCAAAATATCCAACCCGACAGCATCCTCCATCATTACTTTGTAGTCCAAGCCATAAAATTAGGACTCTCCCCATTCTACTTCTGAGTCCCAGAAGTATCCCAGAAGTATAACATTAACATCAGGAATAATCCTACTTACATGACAATAAGTCTCCCCTTCCCTCCCAGGATGAATGGTCATAATTGTTTTATTTTATTTATTTATTTATTTTTATTTTTATTAAAGTTAATAGGTCACATAGAACATTACATTAAAATGATCATAATTGCTGAAACTGGTTTATGAGTACATGGGGACCCTTACACTTGCTTCTATCTTTGTGCATATTTGAAATTTTCCTTGATAAAAAAGTAAATAAAGGTCACTGCCTGAACAGTAGTAAACAAATATCAATTTTTGGAAACTCAAGCTATTCTACGAAGTTTTTCAACAGTGGAAAATATATATTATTATATATTTTTTATCTTGAATACCATAGCTATTATACTTCAAACTTTTATAATGGAAAACTTCAAGCATATACAGGAGTAGAAAGAATAGTGAATGAACCCTCATGTACCCATCACCAGCTTTAACACTTATCAAGGCATAACCAATCTTGTTTACCTATATCCTTATCAACTCTCCCACCCCTTGGATTATCCTGAAGCAAATACATTACTTCATCTGTAAATGTTAGTGTTTATGTATTGAAATACCACATTACTTTTATATAGAATATTTCACATAAAGAGCAACATATGAATACTCATGTACCAACCACCTAGCATTGTCAAAATTTTGGCCATATTTGCTTCAGATCCCATTGAAGTCCCTGTGTATCTTGCCCAATCTCTGTCACTTTCCTCCTTCCCCAGAGATAACTGCTATCTGAAACTTATAATTTCCACGCCAGGTTTTAATATTACATGTGTATCCATAAAATGTACATGGTATTGCTTTGCATGTTTTAAAACTTTCTATAAATCTCCTTCTGGGATTTTCCATGAGAGTATAGAAAACCATGTTTTAGGAGGGAGGTAGTGAGTAACAGTATCAGATGACAGAGAGAGGACAAATAAGATTAGAAACTGCAAAGATCCACTGAGGCCCACACCAAGGGGATCCTTGGTGACCTCAGAGAAAGCAGCTGCAGTGAAGCAAATCCACACGCAACAGAAAGGGATAGCTGAGGATGTGAGGCCATTGAGATAACTCCTTGAAGAAATGCAGTGGTGAAGAGAGAGAGAGAGTAGCAGATGGCAAGCAAGGAATGAGCTGAATCTGTCAACGAAATAGGAGGAGTTCATATTAAAGGTAATCCAAAGGGTTGGGGGAAAACCAGCTGGATGGGATCCTGAGCCCAAGTGGTGTGATAAGACCCTGATTTGGGTAAGGGAGAGGCTCCTTTTCCACTGTAACAAGAGAAAAGGGGATGGGGTACAGATCGGTGGTTCTCTTACTTGAACATGCATCAGAATAACCTGGAGGGTTTATTAACACAGAGCCCACTGACCACAGCCCAGAGTTTCTGATTCAGTAGATCTGGGGGCGGGGCCAGACAAGTTCCCAGGTGATGCTGATGCTGTTGTCCAGTGACCCCATTTTGAGAAAGACTGGTTTAGAGGTAAGAAAATATATAGACAAGGTGACAGGAACTTGAGGGGGTCTTCAGGTTATGCCTTTTATTTTCTCTGAGAAATTTAAGTGAGGTCATGTACTGAAAATGAAGGGGGGCAGTCATCAAGGTGAACGTGTAAGGAGAGTAAAAATTCTCAAGTGTGCTACCCTTGCTATCTCCATCCCCATTAGCACCTAGAAAGTACAGGTGAGGCTCTCTGAATGCAATTATGTAACCAACTAATAAATGATTTAGTTGCTGCATGCCTGCACTAACCAAATGTCAGATGAAGGCCATGAACAGAGATGGACAGCACGGTCAGAGGGGGAGAACACTCCAGTTCCTTCCATCTTCCACTTAAATTCTTGATTTCTAATGTGCCCTCAAGCTCTTTAACTCAATGAGAACTGGGGTGCAACAATTCAGGGCAGGGCGCTTATACAAAAGTAGATCCTCCAGGTTCTAGAAGGAAGACACGCCACACCCCTCCTGAGTGGCTTCCCACTCCCTTACCTCGCAGGCCTTGATGTGCTCACTCTGCCACTCTTCTCTGACCTTATCCAGTGTGTTAATGTGCAGCATATAAGCTTTATCTGAAAATGAAGGGAGAGGTCTGGGTTCAGAAACTGGACTTGGACATGTGGCAGAGCTACCCCACAGGGTCATCCCAGTTTACAAAAGAAAGTCAAGAGTTGAGGGGAGTTCACAAGTTCCCAAGGAACTCTAAACATTGAAAGGACATAATGACACTGCTCACTCTAAAGTTTTTGTGAAATAAGGAAAGATGAGTATCACTTCCTTTTCAAACATTGCACTATGCAATTAGCAAGAAACCTCAGTACTCCAAGGAAAGAGAAGTGAAAGCTATGAACTTACACCAGGGTTTTCTTTGTCTAATCCACCTAATTAGGTCCCAGTACTTTTCATTTTTGCGAAAGTCATTAGATGAAGGATACGAGAAGAGAACTATCTTGAGCCTTAAAGGGGCACCAAGGTACATTAGATCTAAATGTACAGGCTTATTAGATAGTCACATCAGGAGAGGCTTGTTTCCTACAAGATACCCTAGGAATCAGAAGCCTTTCCAAAGCTGGTTTGGTTCTTAGCCAAGATGCAAGGCTTTATCACTGAAATCCATTTCTTTCACAGTAGAAAAGAGTTACCAGGGCAGAAAGAGGCTTTTAGTGCTTTAGATAGATGGTCTCAAAAAATCAGAGAGACCAGTTGATTACAAAGCATCTGCTATGAAGACCACTATTCCTTTTGCCACCCCAATTCGCTTGTAAGGCAGCAAGACTGAAGGCAGCTGGAGGTCAGAAACTGCTGACTCCTTTGCTTCCTCTGGCTTTCCCAGATTTTGACATTCCCCTCCTCCCCCTGTCCCTTCCTGCTTTCCTCCCCTCTTCCTTTCCTTCCTCCCTCCCACCGTTCCTTCCAATACATTTTGTAAATTCTACTGTAGATCCATATATTCTTTACTGAAAGATATATAAAATTGCCTTTCTCGGAGACACACTTGGGATGATGTAACCCCGCACCACCCTCTCCCATCCGTGGAGCAGCCCCTCACCAGAGTCCTCCACTGCTGTCTTTGAAGTCGCCAGTTTCACAAAAAGCTGTGAGGACAGAAAAGAACAAGAGATGGGGAATGCCAGGCCAGCCTTCCATAGGCAAAACAGATTTAAAAGCAATGACCATCAAGGGGCAAGCTCTAGTATGAGTCCTACCTACGTTTCCCTCTTGAGCAAATCAACTTGCCTTATAATCTTATGGTCATTAGAAAATACCCACAAAGCATCTTGTTTTGTGTCTTCCTAAAGCATACCCCTGCCCTCTGGTTGTGACAATATTGGTATTGAGATTTTATCAAATTAAATTTATAATCCACCCAAGCAGGAAGTAGCTGGCAACAAAGAATATACAAGCTGAGTTTGGCAGAAAGATGGAAAAAAACAGAACACACCCCTAACCCTTATCTTTCCTCCACCCCACTTCCTCCCATGGCCACAGTTCTCTAACTTTTTCCCCAACCCCAACAATGTGACAAGGATTTTTCCTTTTCAGGGAACCCCGATAGTCTGAAGGGGCTTAGAGTGCTGGTCCATTTTCTATTAAGAGTCATAATTGCCTTTGGACTGATATATTTTTCAGGGTCTTGGCCCTCAAACAACTGCATTGCCTTTGGGGTACCTTTTCTTGTTGTTTCGGGTTTACCAGGTTGGCACTCCGGTGGACAGCCTGCTCTGCTTCATCTTTGTCCCGGCATTTCTGCTCATAGATCTTCTTTGCCTTTGTTATTATGAACCAAGATAGGACCAAAACAGATTATCAGACCATAATCCTTAAAAGCAGCCACCCAAGCCCACCACGTCCTGCAAAGATCAGGGCACTCCGATCAGGGCCATGATCACCACTAGACCATAGGCTTTTAGAGGGTAGATATTCTGTCTTATTCATTTTTGAAAGGTCTCTCTAGCCCTTTTCCAAATTAGGTATGTAGTGGCAACCAATTCAAGGAAGTAATGAGCAGCAAACAAAATTTTTCAATGACCAGTTTTAAAAATTGACTGAAACAAAAGATGGAATTTGTAATAGACAAAAACAAAATATATATGGAACTACAAAATACATAATTCAGCATTTATGAAACATTCATAACTCCCAGAATACATGCAATAATTTTGTCATTGGTTAACTCATGGTAATTATAATTATGCTTTAGTATTCCGAAGTGCTTCCCCATAGCATGTGGGGGTGGGGAGCATAATACCACCATTTCTTTCACTTAAGGGCAGTAATGTTCCTTTTTGATTTAAAGAATTCTGTTTTTAGTTTTAAAATAGGCTGTGGTCTATCCTGGTCTACCTTTACTACCAGTATTGTGAGAAGTTTAACAATTATCATCCTTAGTGAATCAAAGAAATAATTTCCAACTATTAAAGCAAAAACTTAACTTGTTTACACAAAGTAAAGTTGTAATTCATACAATTAGCTAATAAATAAAAAAAAACCACCTGGATTGTTTTTTTGTATACACTTTATCTATACAGGTGACTAACGTCACTATGAACATGGGTATGCAGGTGTCTGTTCGTGACACTATTCTCAGTTCTTCTGGGTAGTGATATTGCTGGGTCACATGGTGAGACTCTATTCAATTTCCTTCAGAACTGCCAAACAGTCCTCCACAGTGGCTGTACCATTCTGCATTCCCACCAACAGTGAGTAAGTGTTCCTATCTTTCCATATCCTCTCCAACACTTGTAGTTTTCTGATTTTTTAATAGTGGTCAGTATGATAAGTGTGAAATGATATTTCATTGTAGTTTTGGTTTATATTTCCCTAATTGCTAGTACTTCGTCTTTGGACAAACATCTATTCAAGTCTTTTGCCCATTTTTTAATCAGGTCATTTGTCTTTTTATTGTTGAGTTATAGTATCTCTTTATATATCATGGCTATTAAATCCTTATCAGATAAATGATTTCCAAATAGTTTCTCCTATTGAGTTGACTGCCTTTTCACCCTTTTGACAAAGTCTTTTGATGTGCAAAAGTGTTTAATTTTGAGGAGATCCCATTTATCTCTTTTTTCTTTTGTTGTTCATGCTTTTGGAGTAAGGTTTAAGAAACTACTACCTATGAGAAGATTTCAAAGATGTTTTTCCACATTTTCTTCTAGGAATTTTATAGTTGTTGCTTCTATATTTAGGTTGTTGATCCACTTTGAGTTAATGTTTGTATAAGGTATGAGATAGGGGTCCACTTTCTTTCTTTTGGCTATGGATATTCAGTTCTCCCAGCACCATTTTTTTAATAGACTGTTCTGGCCCAGCTGGGAGGGCTTGACCGTCCTGTCAAAAACCACGTGACTATAGATGTAAGGGCCTATTTCTGAGTTTTCGATTTGTTTCATTGGAACTCAACATTTTTAATGTTGTAAATATACATATATAACAAGATTTTCTTCACCTCTCTCTTTATGGATATTCATTTTCCCCTTTTTTTAATAACATAAAAGTAGTGTGAATTTTGGAGAGGTTAAGTGTGAATTTATCTATACAGATCAAATTCCTAGAAGTATAATTGTTTGGTAAAATATATACACATCAGATTTCCCTCCAAAACGTTTGCAACAATTTAAACTTTTACCAATAGTATACCAGAGTACCTTTTTCCTTGCATTCTCACCATGACCAAACTTAGTCAATATTTTTAATCTTTACTAACATTAGAGAAGAAAATCTTAACGTATTGTTTATTTGCATTTATATCCTTCTTTACTTGCATATATATCATTACTAAAGTTGAACATTTTTTCTACTTCATCTTTTTTCCTAAAAGACAGTGTTTTTTTAAATTTTTATCTTGAAATAGTTTCAAACTTAAAAAACAGTTGCAAAAATGATGCAAAACCCATAAAAGAATGCCAACATACACACACCCAGGTATCCAGATCTACCAACTTTTAACATTTTGCTACATTTGCCTCTACTTCGTATCCTCTATCTAATTTTCTATTGGAATACTATTTTAATTGGTTTTTAAGAATATGGTGCATGTTAAGAATACAAACTGGCTGTAAGTTACGTAAATCCCAAATGCATCTTCCAGTTTGTCGTATCTTAGAACCAGGATCTTTTTTTCCTTTGTCATAAAGAAGTTTTAACCCACACAATGGGAGAAAATATTTGGCAACCATATATCTGATAAGAGACTTATAACTTGCATATATAAAGAACTCATATATCTCGAAAACAAAAAGATAAACAACCCATTTAAAAAATGGGAAAAAGATTTAAACAGACACTTCTCCAAAGAAGAAATACAAATGGCTAAAAAGCACATGAAAAAATGCTCCAAATCCCTAGCTATCAGGGAAATGCAAATCAAAACTACAATGAGATACCATCTTACTCCCATAAGATTGGCAGCCATGAAAAAAACAGTAGAATACAAATGCTGGAGAGGATGTGAAGAAAGGGGAACACTCATCCATTGCTGGTGGGAATGCAGAAGGATCCAACCATTCTGGAGGACAGTTTGGCAGTTTCTCAAAAAATTATCCATAGATTTGCCATATGACCCAGCAATACCACTGCTGGGTATATACCCATCAGATCTGAAAACAAGGACACAAACCGATATATGTACACCAATGTTCATAGCAGCATTGTTCACCATCGCCAAAAGTTGGAATCAATCCAAAAGTCCATCAACAGATGAGTGGATCAATAAAATGTGGTATATACACACAATGGAATACTACTCAGCTGTAAGAACCAATACACTACAATCGCACGTGATAACATGGATGAACCTTGAGAATCTTATGTTAAGTGAAGCAACCCAGGCATTGAAGGACAAATACTATATGACCTCAATGATATGAAATAAGTTAACTGCCTCAGAGAGCTAGACTCTGGAAAAGTGGCTTACTGGAAATCGGGGGGTGGAGGAAGGATGTGAGTTAATGTCTGTAGGGGTGGAATCTGTGATGAGCTGGGGGTAAGTATGAGCACAAAGAAGGGACAAAATGGGGGCAAGGGGTTACCTTCAGGTGGGGTTTTCTGGGTTTGAGGGGGGCTGGGGATGGGAAGAGGGGTAATATGGTCCAAGAAATAGGTGGGAGGGAGGGACAACATACAAACATGGGAGAGTGCCAGAAGTTCGTTGAGAACTAAATGTTGAGTAAAACGTATCAAAGTATAAATAGGAGGGTCACCTGGTTAGGACGCTCAGGGGGTATGGTCTGATGCGGGACGGACTCCGGAGGGAATAGCTGAAGGCTCATTTTGCCAAGGTGGGTTCTACCATTGGGTGGGGTGGACCCATATCCTGGGGAAGACTAATGCCGTCGAATAGAGAGAACTGTATCTCTCGTGAGAAAGGACGGCTCCCAGGGCATTAGATTGGCAGGCGTTGTGGGCCCTAAGGGGAGGGGAAAATGGACGTGCAATGGATAGAACAAAGGTAAATAAGGGGGCAAAAGAGGAGTTATGTGAGAGTACACGAGGATGAATATAAAACAGCTAATATTACACCAAAAACATATAGGGGACGACAGACTAATAATGAAAACCATAAGACAAAACATAAGATAACTAAAAAATTTAGAAAACTGTACAACCTAAAGTATGGACCACATAGTAAGCACAAATGTTACCTTGTTTGAAAACTATAGTTTCGGAATCTGTACATCAGTTTCAGGAAATATGATATGAATAAGTTAAAAGATTATTGCTGAGGAAGGGAAAAGGTTTTATGGTGGATCTGGGGAAATACTGTATATTGTATATATGAATTTTGGTGATCTAAGACTCTTCTGAAGCTGACATTATGTTGGGATTCACTTTACGGGAAGTTTTGGATCACAGAGTGGTTCAACAATGGCAGCGGAGGAATACTGATATGGGATGTTATTGACAGGATATATATGGTTGACAGGGAGTTATACAGGGCATATGCCCAGGGTATATGGTAATGTCTATATATACTCATAGTGGAAACAATTAAAAACAACAGCTGGGGGGGTACTGGGCTCCTGGCCGGGGGGTCACTGTTGTGGGCCCTGGGAGAGCAGCGGCAATCCTCCAGGTGCAACGGCAAGAACCAGGAAGGAAGGAGGGCCCAACAGTGGGCTCTTGATACTAATGGCTACACTTTTGAGCCTATGCACCTGCAATAAGAACAAGGCCTAGAGTAGCATTGTGCCTGGGGGTTTCCTCCTGACAGCCTTCATGTTACTCAAATGTGGCCACTCTCACAGCCAAACTCAGCGTGTAGATGTGATGCATTCCCCCCAGCGTGGGACACGACACCCGGGGATGAGCCTCCCTGGCACCGAGGGATCACTACCACATACCAGCTAAAGAAGGAACTAGAAAATGACCTTGAATTAAAGATTCAATGCGGAACAGCAGAATATACCTGTCTACATATAATAACATGACTTCGGGAAGTGGTTTGACCTAATGTAAGGGGGAAATGGAAAGGAGAAATGAGATTATAAGGCTGTGAGTCTCTAAAAAAGAGTCTGGAGGTTGTCAGAAGGAATACCCCTATGTACAACCGAACAGAGTCTAAGAGACAGATAAGGTAGATACAACCCCAGGTATTGGTTCTTTTGAGGGATAAAGAGACCCACGGGTTCTATGGTCATGGCAGAAGGGGTTCACTGCCATGACAGATGGCCCTTCTTTGGAGCTGGTGTTTCTGCGTGATGGAAATGGACTCAGAGGGGATCTCTTTTCACAAGACTTGCATGCTACTTTATTGGAATTGTAGTTGGTGCTGAGTTTAAGATATATGTAGGGGATTTGAATCTCTGGACTGATAATATGACACCCAGGCCCAGAGCCTCAACAGACTTCAGCTCCTACACTTTGACTTATTGGACTTACTCCACTCAGCTAACATGGAGTTGAAGAAGGTCAACCACCACAACATGAAGCCTAGAGTGTCTACAACTAGAAGCGGGAAGAGTGCATCCAGTACCCATGTGGAATCTAAGCCCTCACTTGACATAGGTGTGCAATGGACACAACCAATCCAATGTCCACAGAGGAAATGTGAAATGGGTGTGGGAACGGTAGCCATGGGGGCTGCTGGGTGTGGGGAACGGGAGGAAGAGATGAGATGTGGAGGTGTTTTCGGGATGTGGAGTTGTCCTGGATAGTGCTTCACGGACAATTACGGGACACTGTAGATCCCCCCAGGGCCCACTGGATGGAACGTGAGAGAGTCTGGGCTATGATGTGGACCATTGACTATGGGGTGCAGTGATGCTCAGAGATGAACTTACCAGGTGCAATGGATGTATCACGATGATGGGAGAGAGTGTTGCTGTGGGGGGAGTGGGGGGCGGGGGCGATGGGGTTGAATGGGACCTCATATATTTTTTTTAATGTAATTAAAAAATAATAATAATAAATAAATATTTTAAAAAAAGAAGTTTTAAATTTTAATATTGTCAAAGGCACCAATCTTTCTCTATTCTGTTTTATTTTTTTATTTGACATGTTGAACATTTTTCTCTTGCTACATACATAATTTATTTAATCTTTTCCCAATTTTTGTCATTAATTTACAATTTTCAATACTGTAAGTAATGGGCATGCTCATGCCTTCATGCTTTTGTTTTTCTTATCTTGGTTGATTTTCTGAAAGCAGAACCTTAAATTCTTAGCATAAGATTGATGGGGTATTATCATATTTATGGCCCTAAAAACATATTGCAAAAACATTTTTAAAAATCCTTTTGAGAGGATGGAGTACATACTTTCCCTTATTCCCCCATGAAATATACAACTAAAAAAATATATAAAACAAACATAAGGAGAGTCTTAAAGGTGGAGAGAAGAAGACCAGCTAGGGATCTTGGACTCAAAGAGCAATCCAACAGGGAGTTCCCTGGGTTTCCTTCTTCCTAGTACAGCAGACTGAGTGCTAAAGAGGCAAGCACCTGAAGATGCCAATGGACACAAACAACAAAAGCCACAATAAAATCCTGCTGTCTGTAGGCAAAGGACCAGGAGAGGGACCACCTAGTAGGACAGAAACTCTTAAAAAAATTACCACTATACTGTACCCAAACACCAGACACACACACAAAAACTGTGACCCAAACCTCCCAGCCCCATCCTCATGCCAGCAAAAGCCAAACTATGAGTCTAGACTTCCTTCATCACCAGGCTATAACGAGGTGCCCCATCCCCTTATCAAGGAGGTGTTCGAAAACAGAAAAGCAAAATTGTGAACACAGTGCTGGTCCTTAGAAAAGATCAACAAAATTGAAAAACCTCTAGCAAGACAAAGGAAAAGAGAGAAAGCACACAAATTACCAATGTCAAGAATGAAACTTAGAAAATCACTACAGACCTTGCAGACATCAAATGGATAATATATAGACAACTTTACACACACAAATTCTACCACTTAGAAGAAATGGCCCAATTTTTTCCACACAAACTACCACAACTCACTCAACAGCAAAGAGATCATTTGAATAGCCCTTTTAACTGTTAAGGAAATTAAATCATAATTTTAAAACTCCCCAAAATGAAATCTCCAGGCATAGATGGTTTCGCTGGAGAAGACTACCAAATGGTTATAGAATAATTAACATCAATTTTATATAATCTCTTCCAAAAAATAAGTAGAAGGGGAAATACTTCCCTATTCACTTTAAGAAGCTAGAAATAATCTGATACCAAAACCAAAGACAGTACAAGAAAATAAAACTAGAAACCAATATCTCTCATGAGTATAGAAGCAAATATCCTTAATTAATATGAGCAAACAATTGAACAACATAAAAAAAAGTATACACCATGAATGAGTAGAGTTTATTCAAGTGACTCAGGCTGATTCCACATACAAAAATCAACCAATGTAATGTTTCATATCAACAGGCTATAAAAGAAAAATCACATGATCCTATTAATTGACTCAGAGAAAGCTTTTGACAAAATCCAACGCATTCATGACAAGAACTCTCAGAAAAACAGGAATAGAAGGGAACTTCCTCATCTTGGTAATATACATGAAACACTGAAAGGAACTCATTTTAAAACAGTGACAATGCAAAATGCTGACAAAGATGCAGGAAATCTGAATCATTCATACATTGCTGGTGGAAATATAAAATGGTACATCCACTCTGGAAAATAGTTTGGTAGTTCCTTAAGAAAACTGAACATACAACTATAATACAACTCAGCAATTGCACTCCTGGGTATTTACCCAAGAAAAATTAAGGCTATGTTCACACACAAAAAATCTGTACACAAATGTCTATAGCCACTTTATTTGTAATAGCCAAAAGCTGACTCGTTCAGTTGTTCTTCAAAGAGTGAATGATTAAACAAATTGTGGTACATACATACCAGAGCAATAAAACGGAAGGAATTACTGATGTATACAACAACCTGAATCAATCTCCAGAGAGTTATGTTGAATGAAAAAAAGAGACAATCTCAAAAGGTTACTTACATACTGTATGATACCATTTATATAGCATTCTCTTTTTTAAAAAAAGCTCTATATATGCACCATGTCACTCATTTAAAATGTGCAATTCAATGGTTTTTACCCTATTTGCAGAGAATGCAACATAAAAAATTCTTGAAATGAAAAAGTATAGAAATAGAGAAGATTAGTGGTTATCAGGGATTAAGGAGGGGGTGGAACAGGAGGGAAATGGGTGTAACTACAAAAGCAACATCCCGGCTCTACATGGAGATGGAAATTTCTGTATCTTTACTGTATCAATGTCAATATTGTGGTTGTGGTATCAAACTATGTTATGCAAGATGTTACTACTATTGGAAATGCAGGGTACATGGGATCTCTCTGTATTATTTCTTTGAATTGCATTTAAATGAATCTACAATCAACCTAAACCAAAAAGTTGAATTTTAAAAAGGCTATGCAAAAACATTCTCTGTACCATATTTGCAACATTTTTGTAAATTTGAGATTGTTAAATTTAATTTTAAAAGGAGGTTATACAACTCTACCTCTTCTTAACACTGAAGAAAATGTACTTTTTTTTTTTTAAGTATGAAGGATGAAAAGGGATAGGCCCACCACATAGGGAAGATGAGTGATAGCCAAACATATCAGTGTGAAAAAGGACCATTAACTGCTTTTTTGGTTCTATCTTCTGCAGAAAGCAAAATTGATTTACAAACTTGAAAGAGTATGAGAAATATCTTCAAGAAAAGAGGAAACTCTTAATAAAAAGGTGTTTAAAGTTCATCTGGCCATTGAATAAGGTCAGATCTCCAGGCCCAAGTAGAATATGACAAATCACAAAAAGAATATGATAATTACTCAGGTACATTTGGAGCACTTTAGGAATCTTTGAGAAAACATAGAAAAAAGGGAGAAATGTCATGAAACAAGGTACCTGGTCTAATATTCAAAATGAGGCAAAATCCTCATACTTGACATCAAACCAAAAAAAAAAGTAGAAGAGCTCACAAAAATCATTTGTGAGAAATAAGTAAAGAAAGTGGTAATCACTAGAGAAGGCAGAGAAGGCATAGGTTTGTTAACATTAGTATTTCTGCTTTTCTGATGTAGTGTTCTATACCATATCTGCTTTCCTGAAACATAAAAATCTTATGTTAGGCAAAATTTCATACTACAAATAAAGAGCTTGTGGGAAAATAAAATTTAAAACTGAACTTCTTTATTAAGCCATTTTTTTAACACAAGGAAAAATGCCTTTGCAGCTCCTTCACCTGCTTTTGCAGCTGAGCTTTGCATTATGGAAAGAACAGAGGTCCCTGAAGCTACTAAACCAGGCACCACTTCACTAAAAGGAGGCTCTTCTGTAGATTTTTCTCAGTTGTCTTCACATATGGATAAGGCTTTTGTTTTAATTGTGAGAAAGCTTGCCCCAGTCTGCTTCAAAATGTAAAAAGTCTGGTAAAAATCTGTATCATCTAACACTATTTCTGCATTCCACTGACATCATTCCCTTTTTATAAATTGTTTATGGGGTAATCTGTATAAAAGAAAAACACATTGCAGCAGAACAGACTGCATATCCCATCAGCATTGGTGACTTGTTCTTTTTGGACCAGGTAACTGAATGTCATGTCATAGTCATATCTTGATGATTTTTCTGTCCAAAGATGGAGTCATAGATGTTCCCAAAACAGAATTCATTATACCCAGAGTTTAACAGATTCATGACAAGCAAGAGTGAAATCCATAGCAACTTATATTAGATTGGTTTTAAGCATTTTTTATAAATTACTTGAAGGATAACAGGCTTTCACACTTTGCAGATATCTTAAAATAGAAGGGGTACTCCGTAAAAAAATAAAGAATCAAGATTCAAAATTGTCACAGAAAAGAAGTACAAATCCAACAAGATAAATGACATCATAGAGTATACATGCTTTTGTGTCCTTGCCTGAAATATTTAAATCAACTTGCTACATTTCCTTAGGTTAGAGAAAGATAACATCGCTGTGTTTCCACTATCTAGTTTCATCCTCAATCTTTCCAAGGCCTTACAAAAGAAGAAAAGACAAACCATTAAAAGTTGTTTTGTCTAAAATGCTGCATTAATCAATAATAATATCATTGAAATGTTATTTGAGTAGTAATATGTTCCTATATACCATAGGATTTCAGAAAACATCTCCATTACAAAAAATAATAATAAAATGTGACTTACATCCATGGTTTTCTTGAATTGTAAGCTCTTTTGCTTATGGGCAGCATCCATTACAAGCTCTGTCTGTGAAGAAAGACAGAAACATATGCTATTAATAATAAAAACAAATTATTATTAATACCAGCTAATTGTGATTGAGGGCTAAGTACCTGACAAGGATTAGCTCAATTATTATACATATAGCCCAGAAGGTGTGCTATTTATTACTGCAGCTTAGAGATGCTAAACAATTTGCCCCAGGTCTTAGAGCTGTTTGGTTAATGGTGGGGCTCACCTTTGAACTTGGGCAATTTGACCCCAGAGCTGAACTCCCAGCCACAAGACTCACTGATCACCTTAGAACAATCCGTTCAATAAATCTGGAATCAGGGAACTTTGGTTTTAGAAAGTGTAACGGTTTGATATGGCTATGAATTTTCCAAAAATAGATATTGTATTATGTTTGTAATCTGGTCTATTACTGGGTATGATTGGGTTATGATTAGGGCTTTGATTGGGCCACGTCATTAGGGCATCCAGCCCTAACCCTTCGTGGGTGGGGACTCGGAGATAAAAGGCATGGCAAAGGACAGAGTTGAAACTTTTGATGGAAGCGTTTTTGTGTTTTTTTGCTTTTTTTAAAAGATATATTTATTTCTCTCCCCTTCCCCCCGCCCCCCAGTTGTCTGCTCTCTGTGTCCATTTGCTGTGCGTTCTTCTGTGACCACTTCTATCCTTATCAGCGGCACTGGGAATCAGTGTTTCTTTTGCACTGGGAATCTGTGTTTCTTTTTGTTGCGTCACCTTGTTGTGTCAGCTCTCCGTGTGTGCGGGGCCATTCTTGGGCAGGCTGAACTTTCCTTCGCGCTGGGTGGCTCTCCTCATGGGGCACACTCCTTGCACGTGGGGCTCCCCTACGCAGGGGACACCCCTGCGTGGCAGGGCACTCCTGCGCACATCAGTGCTGCGCATGGGCCAGCTCCACATGGGTCAAGGAGGCCCGGGGTTTGAACCACAGACCTCCCATGTAGTAGGCGGACACCCTATCCATTGGGCCAAGTCCACTTCCCTGGAAGGGTTTTTGATGCAGGAACTTTGATGTTGGAGCCCTAAGCTGGAGTCCTGGGGAAACAGAAGCAAGCCCTGGGAAGAGAGGACCTGAGCCAGGAGAAGAACACAGAGGAATAGAAACAGCTCCTTAGACATGGCAGAAACCCCAGGGAGAGAGACAGAGCCATTCACCTGATAGTCTACAGCTGACCTTGTGGAGAAAACAGAGGAGCTGAGTCCAGAGGAACCCAGGAAGCCTGAACCCTTGCAGATGTCGGCAGCCATCTTGCTCCAACACATGAATATAGACTTTGGTGAGGGAATTAACTTATGCTTTATGGCCTGGTATCTGTAAGCTCCTACCCCAAATAAATACCCTTTATAAAAACCAACCAATTTCTGGTATTTTGCATTAGCACCCCTTTGGCTGACTAATACAGGAAGATATTTTAAAACTTTTGTTAATGTATCATTTATATTTTTAAAAGGGTGGTTAATCTCTACATTTATGTCAGCACAGTTAATAGAAATGCAAAAACATTCACTTCTGTGATACATGTCAATGACATGCCCTTAGCCAACAAGTTGCCCAGGCAGTATGAAGGGAAGAAATGTTTGTAGGGCAGCTAAGAGAAGCTGTTCTGCTTCTCTTTACTCCATTTAATTTAGGGAAGGTAATCTCTGTCACACTCACTTGGGAGCAATTTCTTTGCGTGGTTGTGATGTTAATACTTTTATTCGTCAAAAAAAAAAATGGTGCTAATAATAAAAATGTACCTCAGACTTAGTAGTTGCCACTTATCAGCACTTATGTACTAAGCAGTTTTTATGCATCAAATACTGTGAATACTATTATCCCCATTTTCTTGATAATAAACTGAAGTCGATTAATTTGCTCAAAATAACACAGCCAGCAACTATAGAGTTGATATTTGAATCCAGGAGCCTGATGCTAGTGTTCTTGCTCCTAATCAAGACTCTAAACTATCATTATCCTTATGATAGCTCTCTAAAACCAAAGGAAAGTATAAAATACCGAGAGGTAATAATTCAAAATGAGCAATGACATTGCTTTTGTGCAAAAAAATGATATAGAACAAAATAAAAATATTAAAAATGAGATTCAAATGTGATTTCTCTTTCTTCTGGGTACATAAAATTAAGTTTTGTCTACTACCACATATGGCAGTTTGAAGCTTTCATGGCTCGCAGAAAATCCTGTTTTTAAAGCTAATCCAAGGAGGCAGAATAGCTCAATGGAAGAATTCCTGCCTAGCATACATAAGATCCCTGGTTCGATTCCTGGGTCTTCCTTGGGAATTGATCCACCAGGATAAAGCTAATCTAATCCTGTGTGTGTATAAACCTATTGTAGGTGGGACCTTTTGATTAAATTATTTCAGTTAAGGGCTTTTGGTTAGATTGTGTGACCCAGGGTGCATCTTAATCCTCTTACTGGAGTCCTTTATAAACAGAGGATTAAAAGGTTCCAAAAAAGAAAACAGAGCAAAGCTGCAGAGACTGAAGAACCCAGAAGTTGAGAGAGAAGGCCCTGGGAACAAGAAGTTGGAATTAGCCAAACAAGGAAGCTGAGAGGAAACCACTTTTGCCAGAAACTGAAAGCAATGAGGCCTGTGGAGAGACAAGGAAACACTACCATGTGCCTGCTTGTTCACAGTTGCAGCTCAGGAGAAAGGATCTCCTGATGATGCCTTGATTTGGACACTTTCATGACCTCAGAACTGTAAGCTTTTAACCTAATAAATCCCCATTATAAAAGCCAATCCATTTCTCATATATTGCTCCCAGGAGCTTTTAGCAAACTAAAACACCGTATCAGTAACAAACAACATGGTTGGATGAATTTTCAAGATATCTGGATAGAATATTTGGGATGGTCTCACTTCAAATATGAGCTTTGTGGAGTATGCAAAATTCCCCTGGGGAAGTCTTAAGCAGCCCTTGCAGAACCGGGCAGTCACCTTTAGCCCAGCACAAGTGAGGGACAAAGAAGAGGCCATGCACCTGCCGTGGGGAGAGAACATGGAGATACCAAACAGGACTCATATATCCATGAGGCCACCACAGGTAAATACACGGGCAGATCCTTAGTTCACTAAAGCATCTATGTCACTCTGCCAGGAGAAGGAGCAGGGTTTATTTGTTTAATAATGGTTCTTGCTTTTCCCAGAGTACATGGAACAGGTCAGTTGGTAATGTTGGTCTATTCAAGAGTCCTTCTGGTCTGAATATACACATTACCACTCTTCTGGTTGGCAGCTGCTCTTATTTTATAGCCTGTGGCCAAGGTCAGGCCTCCTTATCTCCAAGTTCTACCTAACAGGTGGATGCAAAGTTCCACCATTAGCCAAACCTTTTCACTTCATATCATTCCTCCCTCTGTCTTCAGGGATTCCCGGCATTTGAAAGTTGGCAGGCTCCTTAGGCAGCAGCAGTCCAACTCTCTAAACCTGACTGATGTGACCCCCGGGGCCTACGAGGTAAAATGCTTTGCTCAGTTTAGCTCTGTCTGCTACACCACCCTGATTTATGTCTCCTCATGTCTATGTTCACTTAAAAGTTGACCTACTCATGGCAAACCCAGGTAGGGCAAGGGCTCTCTTTCACAGCTCGCTGGGGAAAGGTTTCTTAGAGGGCTCTGAAACTTTCTGCTTAGACCAAGTCCAAGAGAAATCTGATTGTGTTCTATTACTGATAACATAAAGGAGTACAAAGACATAATCACACCTGCTATTGAGAGAGGGGAAGCATGGGGGAGGGGAAGAAGAAAATATTTGCAAATGACCCAAATGACTCTGAGTAAATTATTGAAATAGCTGCTTAGTGGGACCATTTGCCTGTTTACCTGCACTCAGCCTGTATTCTGAAAACTGGAAGTGTCACTGTCTGTAACCAAGGAGGTTCCTTTCTTCAGAGATGGCTATACTGGCAGCACAAAGTTCCACTGTGATCATCCCAATCCTAGACGAGGTGGTAAAACAGATGGTGGGTACTGGAGGAGACAGCAACTGAACATGGGCTGACTCTGCCATCCAAAGGACTTCTGGGCCAAGGAAGGAACCTCAGCAGCCTCAAACATCAACAACTTGAGACCCTCCCTAACCTGCCAACCACAAGCCTCGTCTCTTACTGTCTCATCTGTAACTTCCATTCTCCTGGTTTTAGCTTCATTGTCATTTTTCCCAGGATGACTTTCCTAGCCCCATAGATGAGGTTAGGTGTCCCCATTGTATGTTTAGGTGGCACCTTCACTTCTCCATGCATAGAAGGCTGATGATACTTTATCCTGATTACTTCTGTCTTGCCCATCTCTCTGGCTATGCTCCAAGCTTAGTGAGGGAAGGATGACCATGTTTAATATTGTTCACCATCCTCAGGAAACATTAGAGGAATAAGTGGACATGCCATAAACATTCTGTCTGACCAGCTATACCATCCTACCCTTACCTCCTGCATTCTGTTTATGAAAAGAAACCAACTGATGGCTTCCTTGATTAGTGGAAATGGCTTGGTTTCCAAGAAGTGAAAGACCAAAGCATGCAAGGTTTGACCAGTGAAAATGAGAAGTTAGCATTGACACATTATCTCCAAAAGTTTGATTTTTTAAAACAGTATCTAAATACGGAAGTGGTAAACACCCAGAGTTTATTGTGACACAAGAAATTACAAATTTATTATTAAACAGTGGACTTCTCAAAGCAAGTCCTGAAGGTATTTTCCTGCTGAGAGAGTACAGAGAATATAGAGAACTTGGGTGAAAGTAGTGGATTCAGCAAGGGCTACTCTATTGCTCAACAGAATTTATAGAGTGTTCTTTTAGCTATAAGAATTCAGTCTTTGCAACTTTTTAGGAGGGGAACTTTCAGAGGCCTTGTGAAATTAACAAAACTTTCCATGAGATGACTTAGGGCTACCAAGGGCACTTTAAGACATGAAGAATGACTCTCCTCCACTCTTAGTGGGAATTGTGTGTGTACAGACTCATTATCTAAGGCATTTTGTTTTTGAAAAACTGTAATTCCCTTAGAGATGAGTAAAGCTTTTAGCCAAAAAGAGCTTGACCACGCAATGGGTTTAACATGCATGCTATTTCTGCTCTGAAAAAGTGCTTAAGAAAAAGAATAAAAGAGAAAAAAAAATACTAAAAAAAAAAGTTCTTAGGACCAGATACACTCTAAAACCAGATTTCTGAAGCTTGAGAGTGTACGTGAACGCTCCATAAATGTTAATTCCCTCATGAGTGCAGTTTATGAAATGGGAAAACTGTGGTATGCTAAGAGCAGGTCATGAAAAATAATGTAAATGCAGTTACTGGACATTGTGTGTCTTCCCATGGCCCACGGGGTGGACTGGGAGAGAGTGTAACTTAAATGTGGACCATTGACCATGTGGTGCAGCAGTGCTCAGAGATGTGTTCACCAAGTGCAGTGAGTGTCTCATGATGTTGGAGGAGGTTGTTGTTGTGGGAGGAGTGGGGTGAGGGGAGTGGGGGGGTATATGGGGACCTCATATTTTTTTAATGTAACATTAAAAAATAAAGACAAAAAAAATAGTTAAGCAAAATAAAAAAATGTAAAAAAGAAAAATGATGTAAAACAGTCAGTCTCTTAGGATACTGCGACCCACCCCAGATACCAAGTGGCCACCAAAAGGAAACTGGAGCTTGACCCTGACTTAGAACCACAGGCAAAGGTCCTGAGACTGACAGAAGGGTAACACTGGCCTTAGCAGCTGGCTGTTCATTGTATACACACACTGCGGACAACCACCTTGGAGACAGGAAAGGTTTCCAGAGGGACCCTTGAGAAGGAGGAAGGATGTCGCCAAAAGTCATGCAGGCCAGTCCAGAGAGACCTGGGTGGGAGTCGTTTGATATCAGAGTGAAGAGCTGGCCTTCCCTTACTGCCATGTCCAGGTGGGGAAGTGTAGTCTGGGGACGCTTCCAGCTCAGAAGTGCTAGACTTTACTGAAGACATAAGGAATTCCCTTTCCAGTCACAGTTTGAAGAGTAGCAGAAGATATGAAAAGAAGAAGAAAGCAGGTTGGACCACTGAATCCTGACAGAATTTTAAAAAGGAGAACTGGCCTGGGGTGCAGAAATGGGTACAAAGGCATAACTATCTAGATTAAGTTTCCACATGGTTCCCCATTAAAGAACTCATAGGTTAGAAGAGCAAGGCTGCAAGATGGCAGGAACTGAGCTGAGGAGTTTAAATGAACAAACAAGCCTGAGATTTTCTGCAAGAAGAAAGGCAACATCTTAGCACATATGCAAGTCTAACCTTCTTCCGTTGTAGCTTTTGCTTTTCCCTGAATTCTTCCATCTTCCTGGCCTCTTCTCTTAGCGTCTGTGCAAGCTGAATATGACATTGAGCCACATTGTCTACTTCTGCAAAAAGAATTCAGAAAAGATTCAATAAGCAAGGTCTACATGTATCTGAATTCTAATATACAAAATTGCATCAAAATCCTGAAACAAATGGTAAAATTAACATCACTTAATTCAGTCACCAACATTTATTGAGCCCCTCTCTATGCCAGTATTCCACTGGCCACCAAAACCAATGCTAAAAAGTCTTGAGCCTAGCCTCCTACCACTCACTATCCAGGCTCACCTAGTACTCATGCACTCATTCAACAGGTATTTATTGACCGAGTGCCTGCTCAGGGCTGAAGAGAAAAACAGCCAAGAACCCCATGCACATGGAGCTTACCTCCTAGGAGACATTACTAAACCTGCTGCCATTTCACATTTGATCCTTGCTTCTTAGATGACCTCTAAGGTCCTTTCCATCTCTTAACATCTCATGAGCCTGAGAGTTTATAAGAAAGTTCATATACCAAAAGGCTACCAATAGTTGTCTATGGGTAGAAAGATAATTGGGGATTTTCCCCTTATTTTCTCAGATTTTTACAATGATCATTGCTTACCTTTATAATGGAAAAATAAATTTTATTTTATCTGTTCTAAAAACATACCAAAGCATGGCATTAAAGACAAAAAGACTGACAGATATGATCTAAGGAAAAAATTTAACCTTGTATGTGCCAAAATAACCTTGAACAAGGTTAGAAGATAACCACAAACTGGAAAAACATTGGCAATTTATATAACAAAGACTAAATAGCTATATGAAAAGAGTTTTGAAGAGTAGATGTGGTTCAAGTAGTTGAGTGCCTGCCTTCCACATGGGAGGTCCCAGGTTCAGTTCTCAGTACCTCCTAAAGAAGACGAGCAGACATCAAGCAAAAGTAAGCAGACATCAAGCAAAAACAATGAGCAGACAATGAGAAAAAACAATGAGCAATGAGTGAAAAAAATAAAAATGAGCAGGGAGTGGATGCAGTTCAAGCAGTTGGGCACCCACCTCCCACGTGGGAGGTCCCAGGTTCAGTTCCCAGTGCTTCATAAAAAAGAAACAGACAATGAGCGAAAAAGCAACAAGCAAACAACAAGCAAAAACAATGAAAAAACAGCAAGGGAGCCATCTCAGGTAGTGGGGTAGGGAGAGACTAGCAAATTAAAACGAATTAAAAAAAAAAAAAGTTGGGTGTGGATGTAGTTCAGTGATTAAGCACCTGCCTCACATGTACAAGGCCCTGGGTTCAATCCCTGATACCTCCTTTAAAAAAAAAGTTTTCACAAATCAAAAGGGAAAATACATATTCCCGTATTTTTTTTAAAAACTGGTTAAAGGGAAAACAGATGTGGCTCAACCAATTGGGCTCCCATCTACCATTTGGGAGGCCCTGGGTTCGCTTCCCAGGCCCTCCTTGTGAAGGCAAGCTGGCCCGCGCCCATGGAGAGCTGACAGCCCACGCCCATGCAGAGCTGGCGCAGCAAGATTACGCAACAAAGGGAGACAAGCAGACACAGAAGAGCACACAGCAAATGGACACAGAGAGCAGGCAGCAAGCAAGCAGCAAGGTGGGGGGGGATAAATAAATTGAAAAATAAAATCTTGAAAAAAAACATAAAACTGGTTAAAGAACATGAAATTCACACACCAAAAACTGGGTACAAATGGCCAATAAATACTTGAAAATATATTCAGCCTTACAAGTATTGAAAGAAATAGGAAAGTGAGTGTGGCTCAACTGATAAGAGTGTTCGTCTACCATGTGGAGGGTCCAGGATTCGATCCCCAGGGCCTCCTGACCGATGTGGTAAGCTGGCCCACATGCAGTGCTGCTGTGCACAAGGAGTGCCATGCCGTGAAGGGGAGGCCCCACACGGGGTGCCCCATGCGCAAGGTGTGCGCCCCTCAAGGAGACCGCCCTGTGTGAAAAAAAGCGCAGCCAGCCTAGGGGTGGCGCCGCACACATGGAGAGCTGACACAACAAAAAAGACGCAGATTCCCAGTGCCGCCTGATAACGCAAGCGAATGCAGAAGAACACACAATGAATGGACACAGAGAGCAAACAATGGGGGGGGGGGGTTGTGGGAGGAAGGGGAGAGAAATAAATAAAATAAATTTTTTAAAAAAGAAAGAAACAATTCTAGAACCCAGAAATATATTGTTTTGTATCTTTTAGTTTGGCGACATTTTTTAGCATGTCAGTTCTTGGTATTGGCAAGTATGGAGAGAAATGGCACCAAGAGTGGGGGAGAATATCAGTATAACCTTTCTGGATGAAAATTGATAATACAAATTTTAAAAACTTAATGTAAAAGAATGAAGCATAAATAAAAAATATATTTTTAAAAAGTAAACAAACAAAAGAGTGAGGCAGATCTATATGAACTGAAATGGAAAAGTACCTATATTATTGAATAAAAAAATTGTAGAACAATATGTATCACAGGTTATCATTAAATAAAAACTCACTCATATCTCTATATGTATGTGTGTGACCATGATTTAGAGAGAGAGACAGAGAGAATTGTAAATATATAGATAAAAGGTCTAGAAGGAAATACACCAAACTGATGGCAGTGGTTACACTGTGGAAGGCAGTGAAACTTAGATTGGAAAAAAATGAGACTTTTTTTTCCTCTACACACTTCTGAGTTGTTTTAATAATTTATAATAAGCACATATCAATTTTTAATTTTAAAAACAATTTTAAACCATAAGCTTTGACCCCACTCTATAGATTCTGAACCACTGACATAATATAATCCTTTTTATATGAATCAACATATACACAAGTATATATATATATGCTTAACTATTAAAATGTCTAGAGATATAGTCACCATTAACAGTACTTTTCTCTTAGAAGTAGAAGTTCGGGTATTCATGAACTTCTTTATAGTTATTTGAATTTTGAATTTTGAGTCCATATACTGTTTTCATAAGAAAATAAAACTATTTTTGAGAAAAAGTAAGTCAAAAGCAAAAATGTATAGTTTGTAATTCAGCCATCAGCTTTTAATCTAGTTCTGATTACTCTAATGTGATGGATAACCAGAAGGTGGGAAAGCCACCATAAGGTCCTGGCACTGGGCCATCCTCCTCAAAACTTCGGGCTTTAAAGGGTCTTGTCCAGTTCTAATCCTCTCAGGCCTCTTATCAGAAAATGCCTCTCAGGCTTTCTGTTCCCCAAAACACTTGGTACTTCCATGCTACAGATTTTAACAAAGCATGGTATATAATATCTGCACTTAAAGTGTTTCAATAGTCAGCTGAGTGGCTCCAGGCCTTGGTAAATGTTGGTTGAATAAACATTTATCTAATCTTCTCCATAGAAAGGATCCCCTTCCCTCTTTATTCATGAATGGAAACAATTCTCAAGGTAGGGACACCATGTCTCCCCCTGCCTCTGCATCTTCCTTATCTTCACAGCAAGGCCAAGTCTGGGCGGCCTGAGGAACCACTAGCATGATGCCCACTCAAGTGTCAGAACCACGGCTCCAAGTCAAACACACCATCATGGGCAGGTGTAAGAGTTCCCAACTCATTTCAGCTCCACAAAGCTATTTCTCACCTTAGGAGCGCACTAATTTTTTCATGTGATATGGAATCGATGTTCAAATTAAAACCCACCTTTGATGACAGACACAGCTTGCCAAAGGCAGAAATACACTCTAAAAATCACTTACGCTGCTTGAAGACGTCAAGGGCCCTCTTCAGGGTGCTAAAAATAAACACAAATACCATTTCAATTCTGGAAATTGTCTGTGCAGTCTTACTATAATGCTTTTGCAAGCTTCTCTCTGCCCATATCTTAATTTACAGCCTACAGACCTATCTTTACAGTTGAACTTGAGAGCGCAGCAAAATATCAAGAGTTATATGATATAGTTTCGTCATTCTTAGGCTCTCAGTCTCAGGCACAAACATTATAAATTCTTCACTGTCTGCCTGGGTTGGGCAACATGCCAAATCTGTTTTTCATTTTCCCCAATGATAACACAAGAATCATGGTTCTTTTCTCATAAGAATACTATTCATTCGTTAAAATATGGCAATTAGAAATATGAATACAAGGCAGTAAAGAAATGATTCAAATTCTAATTCCTGGTCACTTCCTTTTTCATTCATTCCATCAATCATTATATATTACTGAACATAAACTATGGACCAGGTAATTCAATGGTTCAAGACAGTATCATCAAGACAGTTCATAGAGTCTAATGGAGGAGACAGATTATAAATAAATTTTATTAGTTTTCTATTGGTACATTAAAAAAAAAAAAACCGCAAACTTGGCAGCTTAAGACAATAGTGTCCATACATGGCTTAGATGGGTCCGGTATTAGATGAGTCTCACAAAACTGCAATCAAAGTATTGGAGAAGCTGTGTTCTCATCTAGAGGATTAGCTAAGGAAATATCTGCTTCTAGGCTCACTCAAGTTGCCAGAATTCATTCCCTTGTGGCAGTAGGACCAAGGGTTCCAGCTTCTTGCTGGCCATCAGCTGGAGGCTGTTCTCAACTCCTAGAGCTTCCATGCAGTTCCTAGGGGTCCAGTGGGCTTTCCCAACATGGCCATGTACTTCACTGAGGCATCAAAGAGAGTCTCGAGAAGAGTCCGTTGGCAAATTGACTCTTACATTACATAATGTAATCATGTGAGGGACATCCCATCACTTGTGCAATACTGTTTTGGTTGAAAGCAAGTCACAGGTCTCACCCACACACAAGAGGAGATGATAATGCAAAGGTTTGAATACCAGGCAGGGTCGTGGGGGACCACCTTAGAGTCTGTCTGCTGCAAAAATAATAGTCAAATACGTGATTTAAGCATAATTGTGAAGAGTGCTAGTAAGACATAGTATGGGAAGCTCTGGGAGCATCTGACAAGGTGACCCAAGCTGACCCTTTCTATGTTCTTGAGGGAAATTTGCCTGTCTCAATGGTGTCAAGGTGGTTATAACTCAAAAACAAGTTAGGGAGCAGATGTGGCTCAAGTGGTTGAGTGCCTGTATCCCACATGGGAGGTCCCAAGTTCAATTCCCAGTGCCTCCTAGAAAAAAACAAAAGCAAACAAGGAAAACAAATGAAAAAACCAACTCAGGGGAGCCAATGTGGCCTGGTGGTTGAGTGCCAGCTTCCCACATATGAGGTCCCGGGGGTTCAATCCCCAGTCCCCATACCTCAAAAATAAAACAAAACAAAAAACAAGTTAGGCAGCATTCCCTCATTTTTCTGTTCTCTAGGGGTATGTCTATTTTTGTCTAAACTTTCAAATTTATTGGTATAAGTTTATATTATTCTCATATTTTTAATCTGCTATATTTATAGTTATATCCTCTCTCATTCCTAGTAAGGTTTACCTATTCTCTCTTTCCCATCAATCTTATGAGAGATTTATCAATTTTATTAATTCCATTTTTAAATGTTTTGACATTTTGATCTATTTATATTGCATCATCATTTTCTATTTCATTAACTTCTGCTTTGATCTTTATTTCCTCCTTTCTACTTTCTTTGGTTCCGTTATTTTTTCTTTTTTTTTTTTAATATTTATTTTTTGTTTCTCTCCCCTCCCCCCTCCTCCCCACCCCCCAACCCCAGCTGTCTGTTCTCTGTGTCCATTTGCTGCATGCTCTTCTTTTGTCCACTTCTGTTGTTGTCAGCGGCATGGGAATCTGAGTCTCTTTTTGTTGCATCATCTTGCTGCATCAGCTCTCCATGTGTGCAGAACCATTCTTGGGCAGGCTGCACTTTCTTTCGCACTGGGCAGCTCTCCTTACGGGGTGCACTACTTGCACGTGGGGCTCCCCTTCGCGGGAGACACCTCTGCATGGCAGGGCACTCCTTGCGTGCATCAGCACTGCGCATGGGCCAGCTCCACACGGGTCAAGGAGGCCCGAGGTTTGAACCACAGACCTCCCATGTAGTAGGCAGATGCCCTATCCATTGGGCCAAGGCCGCTTCCCTGTTATTCTTTTTCTAACTTAGGTTTTGCGCTTAGCCCATTAATTTTCAGCCTTTCCTGTACTAGCAATTTTTATACTAAAAAGTTTTATTCTATATGTATTGGAAAATCTCTTTTTAGACTTATCTAGAAAATATAATTATCTATTTATCTTGTGCACACAAAAATAGAAAATATAAGGTAAAATGCATTGGCTAAGTCATTCCTAAAATTTCACATACAGAACCTTACTCTCTGAATCACTTTTTGAATCAAACTCATCCATGTCCACATTTTTCACTCAATATCATCCTTTGCACTATCAAGGGCATTAGAGGTACAGCATTTCTTTAAAAGGGTTCATGTATTAATTCTTGGGTTTTTTTTCCCATGCCATTGACAACAAATCCACAGGTTTGAAGCTGGTATTTTCTTTAAAAAAAAAAATCAATTTTATTGATAATTAATAAAGCATAAATTCATTCAAAGTGTATAATCAATCGCATTTAGTATAATCACATTCATCACTTCAATCATTAGAGCATTTTCATTATTTCAATAATAATAACCAAAATACAGATAAACAAGAAAATTCTTCACCTCTCAATCTTTCTGTTTCCCCTGTTGTACAAAGCTGCTCTTTCTGGCTATTCTTGCACACTTATTTATTTATTTATTAAGTGGTTTTATTGAGATATAGTTGCATACCATATGATCTATCCAAAGTGAAAAATCAATAGCTTTTAGTATAATCACAATGTTATGCATTCATCATCAAACATTTTTTAAACCATTTCATTATTCCAAAAAGAAAAATTCCACACTCCTCAGCATGCCTTCCTCAGTCCTACATAACCACTAATCTAATTTCATCTTTATAAATTTATTTATTTATATTTTATATAAATGGAATCATACAAAATGTTATGCAATGTATTTAGTTCATAGTAGTACAATCATACATTATTTGCCCTTTTGTGTCTGATTTGCTTCATTCAACATAATGTCCTTCAGATTCATCCATGTTGTCATATATGTTACAACTTCATTTCTTCTTACAGCTGCGTAATATTCCATCATGGAAGCTGGCACTTTCTTGATCTTACTAGGTAGTCAACAGTTTTAGTTTCCTAGGGCGCATCAGCAAATACCATGAGTTTCCTTAAACAATGGGACTTTATTAGCTTACAGTTTTTGTTTGTTTTTAAACAAATCATTTTTATTGATATTAATAAAGCATACAATTCATCCAAAGTGTACAAGTAGTATTTGGTATAACCACATAGTTGTACATTCATCACTTCAATCATTATTAGAGCATTTTCATTATTTTAATAATAATAAAAAACAGACATACAAATAAGAAAATTCCTCACCTCTCAATCTCTGTATGCTTCCCCCACTCTACATAGCTGGTGTTTCTGGCTTTTTGATCCAAAATACATAATCAATGGCTTTTAGAATAATCATCTCAAAAATTTTAGAACAATTTCAGTACTCCAAAAAGAAAAACCCCAGACCCCTTAGCATTCCTTCCTCAGAGCTACATATCCACTAAACTCATTTCATCTTTATAAATTGATTTATATTTACATTTCATATAAATGGAATCATACAATATGTAGTACTCTGTGTCTAGTCTCCTTCACTTAGTATAATGTTTTGTTTTGTTTTACACCTGATATTAACATTTTGTAGTATTATAATAACTTACATTTGTTCAGCTTCAAAGAAAAATGGTCTTATAAATGCATTTCTACCTATATTTATATTTCGCATAATATATTTATTTCATAATAGGGAAATCATACAGTATTTGTCCTTTTGTGTCTAGCCTGCCTCACTCAACTTAATGTCCTCCAGGTTCATCCATGTTGTCATGTTTCACAACTTCATTTCTTCTTACCGCTAGCTTGCAGTTTTGAGGCCATGAAAATATTCAAATTAATTAATCAAGGCAATGCTCTCATTCTGGAGACCAGCTGCCAGTGATCCTTGGCTCCTCTTCCGCATGGCAAGGCTCCTGATCTCTTCCTTCAGTTCTGGATTCCCTTTTGGCTTCTTGCTTCCTGTGGCACTCTCTCCCTCTCACACTTATTTATTTATTTATTGGTCTTCATTCTGTTTATAAAGGACTCCAGTGTCCCGAATGAGGTGGCCCACACCGTCACTGAAGTAGCCTCATCAAAAGGTGGGTTCAAACCCACAGGAATGGATTCAATTTAAGATCATGTTTTCCTGGGCACATACAGCTTCAACCCACCATACCAGCAGGAGTTTTATTCTTCTTCAAATGATTTTTTAAATAAAACACAGAGGGACAGCAGTTGTCTACTCACAGCACCAAAATGATAACCAAGTGTGCATGTGAACAAAAAATGGCAATTTCACAATTATTACCTGACAAATAGTAACTGGAGAATGCCATTAACTGTAAAATCCATCCCAATTTTAGATATATTTAATTTTTATATGGGTCTTAGACTTGGTGAACTATCTAAATAAAACACAGTTATCTAGATATATATTACATACTTGGGAATTTTTATTTATTCTTTCAATATAAGAAGACTATAAATTTTCTTCTCAGTATACTATGGTTGCATTCCACAAATTTTTAAGATTTATTTATTTCTTCCTACCTCCTCATTATTTGTGTTGTCTACTCTCTTTGTCTGTTCATTGTGTGCTCTCTGTATCTGCTCATCTTTTTTTAGGAGGCAGAGGGAACCAAATCAAGGACCACCCATGTGGGAGGGAGGTACCCAATTATTTGAGCCACATCTGCTCCCTGTTTGTTGTGTCTCTCATTGTGTCTCCTCATTGAGTCAACTCGTTATATCCTCTTGTTGAATCAGCTTGCTGTCTTTTTCGTTTTTTCTCTCTTTTTTGGGGAACCAAAACTGGGACCTCCCATGTGGCCAAACCGCTTAAGACACATTCACTTCCCCACAAATTTTGATACGTATCATTTCAGTTATTGTTTGGTTCTATGTACTTTTTATTTTCCATCACAATTTATTCTTTGTAGAAAGGTGATCATTTTTAAACACATTTTTTCATATATGTTTGAAAAGAATATACATTCTCCAGCTGCTTGGTGAGTTGTCCTACATATCCATATTAGGTCAAGTTTGTTAAACGTATCATTCAAACTTTCTACAACCTTCTTAGCTTTTTATCTTGATCTAATATTGAGAGAAATATAGTGGATTTGGTAATTTTCACTGTAATTCTGTACATTTTAGTTTTACCACCTCATATGCTTTCTCTTTGACCATCTTTACAGTATTTTTTCTCCTTTCTTGCATAACTTTGGATTTAGTTATTTTTCTTCTATTTCTACCACACAATAACACACACAACAAATACATACACATACATACATATTTTGTTTTTAAAAGTTACATAGCTATTTCTCTTCCTTTGGTAGTACCCTGGAATGCTTTTTATCTTGGAAATATAATGGGTATGCTAATCTGACAAAGTCTAAAATTAATCAATATTTTATTCTCCTCCTAAACAATAAAAGACCTAAGAATGCTTTGGCTCTGATCATCCTCCCTACCAAGACAAATGCTATTACTCTCCAGAATTAATATCATTGCTTTTTAAACCATTTGTTTAGATTTACCCATATTTGCCATTTTCCTTGGGCACCATTACTTCTTGTGCTTCAGACCTTTCATCTTGGGTTGCTTTCCTCCTTTCTGAAGTATATCCTTTAGAAGTCCCTTTTCTGAAGATCTGCTGATAGTTAACTTTCAATTTCTGTTTGTTTGAAGATACCCTTATTTTCCCCCTTTCTTGAAAATAGTTTCTGAGTATATAACTTCAGGTAGATTGTTATTTACTCTCAATGCTTTGAAGATACAATTCTACAGTCTCTTGTTTCATCGTTACTGTTGAAAAATCAGTTGTTACTCTAATAGATGCTCCTCAGGTAGATAATTCTTTTCTCTGGATACTTTTAGCAATTTTTTTTGTTATCTTGAATCTTACTCAGTTTGACTATGATTCATGTAATCATGAATTTCTTTTAAATTTATCATTCTTGGGAAATAGATGTGGCTCAAGCGATAGAGCTCCTGCCTACCACATGGGAGGTCCCAGGTTCGGTTCCCGGTGCTTCCTAAAGAAGAAGAGCAAGACAGCAAGCTGATATGAGGGGCAGGTGCAGCAAGCTGACACAACAAGATGATGTAACAAGACACGAGGAAAACAATGAGAGACCAACAAAGCAGGGAGTAGAGGTGGCTCAAGCAATTAGGCACCTCCCTCTCACACCGGAGGTCCCAGATTTGGCTCCCAGTGCCTCCTAAAAAAAGAAGA